>NW_008339381.1:590362-685910 GCF_000622305.1 Nannospalax galili
ACCCGCCTGCCTCTGCCTCCTGAGTGCTGGGATTAAAGGCATGTGCCACGCCCGGCTACCTAGGGTTTTTATATGAGAAAAATAAATTGAATTAAGTCTGTTAAAAAAAAAAAAAAAAGGAGTGCCAACCCTAGCTGAGGACAACTGGCAACTGGTGGCTGCTGGGAGAGGGGACTGGGTTTTTTATGTGATGCTACACTGGGGAGGTGAACCAGCCTCCAGTGGGCACTCACATGAAAGGGGATGTAGAAACACAAATTCAACTTAACAGTCTTCCAGACAGCTAGTCATTACTCATAGCAACTCGCAGCAATGGTGACAGGCATTCACAAGTCCTGTGCAAGCTCAAACCAGACAAAATCCCAGCACAGCCATGGGGAAGTGGTTGAGAAATCCCAACCCAACCTAAGGAACTTTTGGTGATTGATGGCTGCTGGGAGGGAGAAAGACTGCCTTACAGGGTAGGGACTCTTGTTGGGCCCAGTGAATGGATTCACACCAAGGGACATTGAGGGGCATAAATCACATCTATAGGCAATATTATATATGAGAGCTCATTAAGCTATGGGGGGCAGTGGCAGAAAGTGGAGGAGCATATCTAAAGGCCATCAAACTATATTGTATGAAAATTATAAAAATTCAATTAAAATGCAAATATATAGTCATGAGTTCTTCATGTATCCCATATAAAAGTTCTTCTGAGTTATGCTTTACAAATACTTTCTCTTGCTGTGCATGGTGGCGCTCACCTTTAGTCCCAGAACTTGGAAGACACAGGTAGGTAGATCTCTGTGAGTTCAAAGCCAACTTGGTCTACATAGCAAGTTCCAGGCCAGGCAGGGCTACAAGGAGACCGCCCCCCATCTCCAAAAAAGAAAAAAAAAGACAACCAGATTATCACTTTGCTTACTTGATGGTCTTCTCACATGTGCTGTAAATTTTGATGAATTTTAATTCATCTTTTCATTTTTTCCTAACTCAAGGTCACTATGATTTTTCCCCATGTTTTCTGATATTAATATTTTAAAAAATATTTTATTTATATTTTATGTGTATGAGTGTATTGCCTGCATGCATGTGAGTGCACCCGTGTTGTGCAATGCTGCAGAGGTCATAAGAGGGCTTTGGACTCCCCTGGAACTGGAGTCAAGGATGGTCTGTAGCCACCATGTGGGTGCTGGAAATTGAACGCGGGTCCTCTACAAGAGCAGTCAGTGCTCTTAACTGCTGAGCCATCTCTCCAGCCCCAATATTAATATTTTTTATAGATCTGGCTTTGGGAAGCAGTTGCACAATCACTGATCCCTTAATTTTTACACAAGGTATGAGGTAGGATTCTAAATGAATCATTTGGCCTATTTTATTATTTATGTCCTTATGTTTCCTTTGGATTCAAGAGGAAAGCTTACTTTTCCAATTTCTAAAATTTCTACTTTTTCATTATATTTATTCAAAACTATCTCCTTCTAAGCAGTACTTTAGCTTCTCCTATATAATACTTCCTTCATCATTCAGCAAAAGGTAGGCTGCTATAATTTTAATAGCAATTCCCCTTTGGCTTTTGGATTATTCAGAAATGTGTGGCTTACTTTCCAAAGTTTTTGGACTTTTTAGCTTCGCTTTATAACTCCCACTGTAAATATATTAAGTGACTTGCAGTCATTTGTTGGAGTGTCTGCATGTGGCAATGTGATGGAGCTAAGGTCCCAGTCACACCTGTCATTGCATAAACACACCTAAGATGATTCCAGCCATGGCTACTGGGTATCTCAGCTGAACCCCCTGATTGAGCAGCAGGCAAGCCATCCCTGCACTGTGCAGGGTTTTATACATCTCAGGCTGGCCTTGAATTTACTATGTAGCCAAGAATAACCCTGAACTTTTATCGTCTTACCTCCAAGTCCCAGAGCTGAGACTACAGGTGTGTGCCACTACGCTGTTCTGGAGAGTGGACCCGGGGCTTCATGCATGCTAGGTCAGCACTCCACCTACTGAACTACATCTGCAGGCCTCGTTTAAACTTTTGAGTTACTGTTTGTGAAAATAATACAAGGTACTATGCTGTGGAGTTTACAGAGCAACAGTAAGAGATTGTGCTGTAGGGCAGAGGGTTACAGGAGGAACTGAGCCCTTTTTTAATACTCACAGAACTGAGAACTTGAGTTACATTAATTCTAGCCTAACATATTTCATAGACATTTGGAACTGGCCAAGACTAGGCCAAAAGTACTGACATTTTACAACTGGAATTCTGGTAGTATTTTGTTCTTGGAACAGAATGTCACTAAGGTTATATCTAAGACATTTGTGCCACTGTTTTCCTATGCTAAAATTTACTTAATTTTTATATTGTGTTTATACAAAAATAAAAAGTGGATATTCTCATGGAAACGTAGTGTTGAAGGTAAAGTTCAGTTCTATAATGCATAAGCGGATACCAAATAACTATGTGATTTCTCACTGAAGGAAAACAAGTACTTCCAGAGTAAACAGGAAGGCTTCCGTGCCTCTGTCCACTGATTCGGACGTGTGCCACCCAGTGCTTTTGTTTCTGGCTGTTAGCAGGGCTCTCCGGTAAGCCAAGGTCCTCTCTCAAGAGGAGGACTTTGTTTGCAAGGCCGATAGGCAGAAAATTTTAAAAGCACTTTTTGATCTTGAGCAATTAATGTAAAAATGCAAGGACAGAGTTAAAGAAAAAGGTCTTTATTTATGGTATCAACTGGGGTCAGAATAAATAATTCAATATACTAGTGCGACAACAGATGTTCTCATGCATTTAGCACACGTTAACTAGAAGGCTGGCTGGCAGGGACCAATGTGGGGAAGTGTATGTGGCAATACAGTGAAAGTTACAGTGTTAAGACTATCAAACAGCTTCTCTTTTCTATCATTTTAAAAAATACAACCCTACACACCTGTGAACAAATGGGAAGTTCCCATATACTTACTACTTTTTGGAAACATGCCAGAGTTAAGTCAGTTGCCAAAGGACCTGGGATGATAATTTGTTATTTATCAGTCTTTCAAATGAAAGAAATGAAAAACAAAAATGTCTTAGAGCAAAATAGTCTTAGAAATGAAAAACAAAAAACAAAAATTCCTGTATTTGTATGGAGGCTGTTAATAAAACCTCAGTAAAATGGTCCTGAATGAAATAAAACTCTAAATAGTTTGTAGAGACTGATTTTCATTATAAAAATGCTATCATGTTTATAATTTGATACATTAACAACCAATTATCTGACTGCAAAAGTGATGAACTTTGATTAAAACTTAATTTTGCTAGTGAATTTCACAGGGTTAAAATAGGATAACTTTTAACATAAAGCTTTAGAACAAATAATTTAAACATATTTTAAACACTGAAAATATGTTTTTAATTATTATTTACAGTTAGTCAATGATACCAGTGTTTAGCTTAATTTAGCCAGTCAGGAGTCTCTTTTCAACACCTATTACAATTTTCCTTATAAATACTTAGGCAACTCAATTGAGTGAAGGAGATCGATCTGTGGTCCACAGCAACTCGATGTACGGCCATTTGGTTTGGAGACAGCGTTTAATAGGAGTGTCATCTGTCTGTAGCATGGGGTCTTCAAAACCCATAACCACTGCAGTCCCTTCCACATACATTACCTGTTGAGGAAAAAAAGCCACCAAGGTCAATTAACATTTTTAGAAAAGTCTCCTGTGGAATACAGACAGCTTTATAAGCAAAGTAAATTTTTCCATACTTCTTTATGTGGGTTACATCTACTACTGTTTTGATAAGAATTATGAGCATGAATATCTGCAACATGAAGATAAATTTCTAAATGAGATAAGGATACAAATTTTAATTGCTAGCTAAGTGGTAAATTTTAGAATTCAAGGTTATGATAAAAAAAAAGGTATGTGAATCATAAACTACAAACTTTTGGATAAATGAAAAAAATTATTTTTCAAATGACAGACAGAAGTGAGGACTTCTTTCCAAGGCCTTCTATAGCCTGTCACTGCAGCTGCACGGCTATGGCCCGAGGCACTCAGAAGCTCCAGGACCGCACCTTTCCTTTCACCTTTCCTTTCCGTTTAAGGATTGCACGCATATTAGAATGCTTCTGCACTACAATTACTGAAGGTACTTCATATTGCATGAACAATAAGAAGAAAAAAATATCACAGGATTCTGGGACAGACACAGAATTCATGGAAGGATGACAGAGCAAATCCCTGTGGGGGATAAATTGGTGATTTAGCACAGATAAATTGGTGAAAAGACACCAGAAAACATGTTTTTATTTTTAAGAAAATTCTTAAAAAAATCATTGACATAGTAAACCAACAAAACTCTAATTCAGTATTAAGGACTCAATGTGTACAGTAAAGCACTTAGTCCCTTTGTTCTTTTTGGAATCAAAAAACTCAGAACTCTGTATCAAAATACAGACTTCCTTCTTCCAGAGTGTATATAATTACTTTCACACATTCAGTGGCTGATATACACGCCTACAATTTTGTTGTACCAATACAAGAGCCATAAGCTCTGTGACCAATGAGCCAAAAGAAACAAGTTTATCAGCCATAAATGAGAATTTTTTTTTTTTTTTGTCTTTTTGAGACAGGGTCTCCCTGTAGCTCCAGCTGTCCTGGAACTCACTATGTAGGCCAGGCTGGCCTTGAACTCACAGAGATCTGCCTGCCTCTGCCTCCCAAGTGCTGAGATTAAAGGTGTGTGCCACCACGTCCGGCTAAATGAGAATTCTTTTAAAAACACATTAGATGTAGAAATAGAGTGTTGTATTACTAGGTCACATAATTTGGTTTTATAAGTCTCACTTTTTAGAATACTACAAAGACATTAAAAGTGAAATACATTTTTCACCTTAAACTTACAATTCAGTTTTAAAAATTCTCCTATGAGTAAAAGTGGCTGTTCTGAAAAGCTGTCTGTGAGGAATATAACTCAGAACAGGACCTATTTTTTTTTTTGACCAATAAGAGCCTCAGATGCTCACAGCATCAAACCAGGAGTGCCCGAGGAGAGTTCTGTGACCTGAGTCTGTGGCCTCCACTAGCTCTTGCTGCTTTCCTTGCCTAGTGGCTGAACTTAACCTAGCAGTCTGCTCTGCTCTCTCAGGACCTCAAATAGTACATGACTGAGCACTCGATCCTGTTTGGAGCCTCTATGTAACTTTAAGACATTAGACTTCTGAAGTTAAATGACATGCATGCTTTGCTTTAGGGTTACATACTATGTCATGTTAATATTCCATAGGTCTTGTTTTCTGATCTTTGTGTTAGTAAGTCAGACTCTTTGTCACAAGCATGATTTGAAAACTTACTATACAGACAGCGTGCCCAAGCAGACCAAGGACAGGGTTGGGGTCAGGAACTCAGTTCCACTCCCTGCTCTGTCAGTGACTTGCGGTGTGACTCTGGGTGAGTCACTTAATCTCCCTGTCTCAGAGGCCTCATCTGTAAAATATGGATAATATTTGACTACCTTGCAGGGATTGTGGAGGACAATCAGTATTTAGTGATGACAAAGCTATACACAACTTCACCGTCTAGATGTAGCACTCATGAACACACAAAGAAAGAACATCCAAGTTTTCTTACTGAGAAATTATATTGTTATATATCAGTAAATTGATGAAAAGAATTTTGGCTATATCAAAATGGTATTTCATTATGAAAATAAATTTTAGCCTTTTCATTTTGATTTCACTAAAGTAATATATAATAAGTATAATTTATACTAGGATCTACTTTCTGTAGCCATTCTCCAATTTAGGTACTTTTGCTCTGTTTTGTTTTTTTGAGATGGTCTCCTTGTAGCCCCTGCTGGCCTGGAACTCACTATGCAGACCAGGCTGACCTCTATCTCATAGAGATGCCTCTGTCCATGAGCCCTGGGATTTAAGGTGTGTGCCACCATGCCTGGCTGCATACTTATAAAACCAGCAGGAAGTCCAACTAAAAAGGAAAGCTAGGGGGTTATTCTGTCTAATGTCAGCTATACAGATTATGGCTGCCACTTGAATATATGCAGACACAATAGACTTACCATAAGCACACAAACCATTTCATCCAGAGTGCAGGACTAGGACAAAACTTTTGCTTTGAGCTAGGTTGGTACACCTGGAAGCAAGGCAGCTGTGTGCCTTTGTCCATGATTTACAAAGCAGAGACATAAAACGCTTTGCTTAAGAGCACAGGCTATAGACTAGACTTGCCACGTTTCAATCCCAGCTCCACCATTTTCTAGCTCTGTGGCCTTGGACAAGCTGTTTAACCTGTGCTCAGATCCCTCCTCTGCAAAATGGACATATACAGACAGTACTTACTTCAGAAGACGGTGTGAAACTGAAGACAAAAAACACAATTCTAGGTAAATGCCCAGTATAACCATATTGGTTATTTTTATTTTAAAAATCTTTCTTAATTAAAAAAAAAAAATCTGTTACCTCTTTCTGCATCTAAATGGATCCGTAACGAGTTTCTATGGATTAAACATTAAGTGCTGACCTAGAAACACATCCACATAGCCTGTGGTAGATGCAGATGTTTTGTCACAGTGAAATTATTGTTCCACAGTCCAAAGTAGAGCTAGTTCAGACTGTGTATCGGACAAGGTGAGCATGGCCAGGTCTAATACACATTGCGGGAGTACAGAGACTCCTGGAACACTCTCCTGAAGTAGCGGCTGCAGGGAGCAGACGTGGTCACGCACTCAGTAGTCCAACCACCCAGCAGAAGACAAATGACTATGTGAGTTCTCGTACCTTTTCATTATAATTTGATTGCTTCAATCCATTGTAGTGGTAGACAGTAAAAGATTCTGGACCACTGGAGCCCTATTATAAATAAAGTACTATTAAAATTTAAATTATATTTTTATATAAGGCAATTTCTAATTAGCAACGAATGTAAAATGGAGACTTCTTAAATCCTCATTCTGTCATTGGGAAAACACTTGATGAAACCTGGGGTCGAGTGCCAGGAAACCCAAAAGCAAAAGCTGCTTCTGCCCTTGCGCACATCTTTACCTAGTACCTGTGTCACATTCAAAAAGGACAGACTTCTAAGGAGGATCTCCCAATATGAAATTCTGCTTTATCTCTTTGCAAAAAATTTGCTCCTCAGTGTAGAACAAGGCAATGCTACCTTTATTCAAACTACAGACATACACAGACCAACACCTCCAATTTGGTTCACAATATTGAATCAGTATAAAGAGCACTGTGAGAAATCAAAACATTGGTTGCCTACTGAGACCTTAAAACAATAAATACCCTAAAAATCAGTATCAGAAAACATTCACAGAGGAACAGATAACATTATCCCACTGTTTGAACCTAGCATTCAAGGTCACTGGTGGTCTGAACCCACTGAGAACCAGCTGATTTCCCTCAATCTTCTATACCTACACCCCTTGCCTTCCTGGCCATACCTGATAGAAATAGAATGCACAAGTAACGCAAACTGGGCCAGTGCCCCTCCACAGGACCACTTCCACTTGGGAGGAAGAGAGTTGTTGGCAACTCTTCCTTCAGCTTCTAGCAAAAGATGGGCTGAGAGAACGTAGCTTTTTGAGAGAAAGAAGAGACGGGAGCGGTCAAGGGCTGCCCTAGGCCGAGCCCTCAGAGCCCGACCCGGCCTTCCCTGTGCCGCAGCTCCCGGCCTTCCCTTACACTTTCTCTCACGGATGCCAAAATAACACAGGACTTAATCTTTCAGTCTTACCTCTAACTACTCAATTCTCATAACTCTCTACTTCAGAGAACTATGCCTCACTTTCCCCAGATGTTCCTGACCTTTCCATTCCTTTCTAAAATACCCCTTTCCTTCCTCTGTTCTCATTTTCTAGACCTGGCTCAAACCTCACTTTCCCTGAGCACACTAGTTGGGCTCTTTATCACTTTGGAAGCTTTGTAGTAAAAGTTGCCTGAATAATTAACTTGTGAATAAACCGTATGCTAGTTTGTATTATCTTCAGGGCTGTTTTTCCTGGACGACTTTAAATTTTTAACTACTCTCAACTTTTCCCAACTAAAATCTAAGCTCTCATAAAAGAACTTACGTGGTTGTTTCTTTAATCGTACATAAGGCAGTGTGATTACTTAAATGAGTTATTTGGATCTTGATTTTCAGAATTTATTTTAACTTAAAAAATAAACATTTACTTAATTGAATACAGTTTATATTCTCTAGATGGAATAACTAATCATTTGGCTTATAAGAACAGAAATACCATGAAGATAATGCAACAGTAGAAAATGCTTTTGACTGGGTTGGACAGACCTATCCTGGGCTCTGGGGTCAGTCCCGTAACAGCTGAACAGCTCAAATGCTTTTCTTAAATTCTCTAATCCTCCTTTTCTTCACTACCAAAGTAGGGAAAGAAACTGCCTCAGCATATAAGGTAGACACGGGTGCTCAGTGAATGGATGGCAGCCGCTTCTGCTCTGCTCACTGCGAACACGCTGCCTAGGCAACCTTACAAGCACCTATGTTATCCCCCACCTCGGCTTCTACCACAACTATCTGAAGCATCTGTAAAGATGACTGAAGTTAGAGAAATATTTTCCTGGTTGTCCTTCTAACTCCAATTTTGTACCTTTATTTCATTTATTCCTAGTTAACTAAATGTTTACTGAGCTACCACTGATCTGTTAGGTACAAAGCAGGCCAAGGATCGTGGCCAAAGTGAGCAATAGTGCCAAAATGTACTTTGTGAGTAGGGGCAGAAGGCACCAGTGGTGTGGGCCAAATCGGAAGAGACATGTGACACAGGGTCTCAGTTCTGACAGGACATGAACAGGTGGAGGAGAGAACGGTCTCCCCAGGCAGCTGCTCTCAGAGTTGGGCCCCCATGAAAACCTTCAGGAGGGTTCTGCAAGCACACACACAAACCAAACCCCATCAGCATAGCTCCTGATTCCCTAGATCTAGGGAGAAACCCAAGAGCTTGCATTTCTAATGGGCTCTTAGACACCATGCTCTGAGAACCTGCTGATCTAAAGGAAACCAGGAGCAGGACCGCACACTTTGGGTGCAGGACCGCACACTTTGGGTGCAGAAAAAACAAAAAACAAAAAAACAACATGAATTGTCCGGGCCAATGAAAAAAAAAAAAAAAAACAGGCTCAGAAGAGCAGGGAAATAAGCCAACAGTAGGATGAACCCAGAAGAAACAGAACCACCAAGTGGAAAGGCTCAGTGGAGGGGAACTAAACACTCCTCCACTACCTCCTGGAATACTACCGTTAAGATATTAATTCCTTGAACTAATGAGGTACAAAGCATTACATCACTAAATATAACACACATGCTGCCAAAAGAACTGGTAACCATCTCACTTTGTACAAGTACTTTCCAACCCCCTCAAACAGGACTGTTTCACATTTAAAACAAAATAAAATCAGTATTTCTAATAAAGTTCTGATAATCTTGAAATACAATTAAAGCTACAAATATTCCTTCAAAACCTTGAAATGCTACAAGTAAGCATTTACTGAGTTATCTAAAACTATCAAGAGTCCAAAAAGAAAATTTAAAAACCCCTAATAGTTGAACTACTAACAAATTGGATACCACAGTCCAATAGTACCTTTCCAATGTAAAATAAAATAAATAAATAAATGAACCTGCTTGTTCATGAGTTACCAAGTTAGAAAAAGTTCAGTTACTATACTATGATATCCTAAGTTGCTTTCTGAACTTTATCACACCCACTTTATTCACAATAACAAAGGACCTGTATTAATTATCTGAATGCCTGCAATACTGACACCTCCATGAAAGACAGATTTAAACCAGAGACATCAAATGAAAATTATATCAAAATTAAATAACTATATTTCTCTACGATACTAGAACAAAAATTGGCATTTATATTAGAACAATTTAAACTGTTGGTGTCTGAGGGAGTAACCGTGATATATTTATCCAGCTGAATAGTCAATTGGGGTGAAACACTTCGCTTAGATAACAAAGATGACAAGCATAGGCTATACAAACAACATACCAGTAATGTAGACACAACTCAAGGTGTGAAGACGAATGTGAACTCTAAGAACTACGGCCTCAAAGCACAGCTGAAGACAGGGCCAAACCTGAAACAGCACAACTCCACTAGAAACAAAGTCAGTCTGTCCGTCCTTCCTTCTTCTCAGCTGGAATTCTGGAACTGAGGTTCACCAGCAGGCATTCCCTACACGGGTACCTTTTCTTTCTTCCACAGTGTTCTGAACACAGACGCTAATCTATTAACAAGTTACTGAAAGGAATGAGCCAGGGATGGGAAGGAGCAGCGAAGCCTTATCTTTATTCCAGGCCCGTCTGATTTTATCCTCCTTTAGCCTCTTTTTCTAAAGAAAAGGGGCTCATTATGTGTATTAGTATTACAATAGCCTCTGCCAGTCATCAGACCTCAGAGTATTGCAGTAGTGTACGGATACATGGTGTACGCACACCGTCATTGGAGTACATTGCTATGCCAGAAAAAACAACACGCACGCTCTGGGCACCGAATCCCTGCACATGACATGATATGCGTTCTCTGAGCACTGCATGCTATAGGGGCACACACAAAACACACGCACCCTCAGGGCACTGAATCCCTGCACTGACATGACACGCATTCTCTGAGTACTGCACACGCACCCTCCAGGCACTGAATCACTGAATGACACGACACGTGTTCTCTGAGTACCACACTGCTGTACTAGCACATACATGTACTTCAGACCTTTATGCAACAGTGCTTCCTTGGTCTCACATATGTATTTTAGGACATTTTAGACAAGAAAAAAAAATGCCATGATCACATATGATCATCTCAACCAACAAACATTTCCTTGAATATGTTACCTGATCAGGAAAAAATTCTTGAAGAAATGGACCCAATAATATGATTCCTAATCCTTCTGGATCTAACTTATTCTTCATGAGATTTATACTATAAGGAGAAAAAAAGAAAAACAGTGGACGCCAAATGAGACAGAAGCAAAACATATTTGTTCTTTCATGATTAAATTACTGGTACTATAACATGTTTGGAAGCCAAAATCCTAAGAGCTGTTCTTTTTAGAACTTTAATGACAAATACACAGGAATGACATTTAATTTGCCAAAACCTGGTTATTTTTAAACCAGAGTAATCTGTTACTATTTAAATTTTAAATTATGACAATGACTTTAGAATATTGTTCCTTATTAGGTAAAGCAATTTAAAAACCAAGGCTTATAAATTTAGTCTTGAAAGTTCCCAAAGGCAAATCCTCTGTTTCTAGATATGCCTCAATTCAACCATTAAATGAAGCATTTAACTTTAAAAGATTAAGTCCCAGAAGAAAAAGAAACATGTCAACAAGCACCAGCACATCAGATAATCAAAAACATCTCTCAAAAATGTTACTTTTAAAAACTAATGAGATAGAGGCCTAACATTCTTGGACAATCTAAGTTGAAGGCTTCAGATATCAGACTCGGAGGGCTCGAGTACAGCCAGAGACAGAGGCATGGTCACGGCTGGCCCAGCAGAAGCCTGAGCCGAAGAAGCTCAGTGCTGTCCTTGGTGGTGTTGTGCAGTGGATCAAGAAGGCAGAGAAAGGGGATGCAGTCTCAAGGGGTTCGGTTTCTGTGCTCTCTCATACTGTAGATGCCAAGTTAACTTACTATGACACAGGCAAAGCACTGTGTTTTCGAGTTGCAGGGGCCTTGACTCATCAACTTCCCCAGGACACTTAACGTCAGTTTAATTTGAGCCAATGCTCAGTCTACATAGGCTCTGTGGTTCAAGTTCTTAAGAGATGGACAGCTAGAGGAGGACTGGGGTAGGGGCCAGACATAGTCAGGGTCCAAGGCTCACCTACCCCGGAAGTCCTTTGTTAGGAGACCATCCTCAGAGTTCGGTAGATCTCTCCCCTCTCTCTCCTGTACCTATATCCTGGTTTAGTCAGTTCCAGAATTCTTGCTTGTTTTTTTTTTTTTTTTTTTTTCCAGACAGGGTCTCCCTGCAGCCCAGCTGGCCTGGAACTGCCTATGTAGACCAGTGGCCTTGATCTTACAGAAATCCACCTGCTTCTGTCTCTTGAGTGTTGGAATTAAAGAAGTGCACCACCACACCCAGTCTATTTTTGTTTTTTTAATAATTAGGAGTTAAGCTTTTTTAAAAAATAATTAGGATCTAAGCGGTGTGTTTAAGGGTTAAACTTTGTTTCTTTTCTAAGGTTCTATGAAAATTCCATCTAAGTAGCCCTTTCTCCTGGAAATCGCTAGCCGGGCTCGGTGTCATGTGGCCTCAGTTCAAGATGTTTGAGCATGACTACTGTGCGCTCTCTATCCCCAAGGTCTCTTCTAGTGCTCTACACGGAGGACAGGCCTCTCAGCGCTTGAGGAAGGCCATGCAATTATGATGATGAAACAAATGAAGGCAAAGCTAGCGTTTTCACGGGCACTATAAAGGATGTATACAAAAATCTCAAAAAAAGTCTTTGGAAAGTATTTCAAATGCGTAGTGAAAGGCTTGGGTGTGGAGAAGCAAGCTCGTGTCAGATACATTAACTCTCTGATGAACTAGGATGCTTTTTTCCTAAATCTTTGCTTTATATGTCATATAGGTTTAGCATTTTTAGGAAAGGGGTAAAATGTATAGAATGCTTTAGCCTTGATGGAATCTTCATGAATGAGCAAAATAGCACTTCCAATTCTACTCACTACTCAGGGTCTGAAACCAGGTCCAAGGCTTTCATTACATCTTCTAGAAGGGAGTCAGCAATGAATCCATTATCTGCAAAAATATTAAAGAAAAATCAAAATAAGGACATTTTAAGAAATGATGTCACTGCTGATGAGATTCTGGGGGCAGAAGATCATGATGAGGGGCTGTGAAACATTAGGGAGCATCCAGTTACTTCTGGTGTGATGCTTGTGGTTGCTAGGCACCTGCGTGCTCCTATGAGTTTTCTTAGGCACATGGACAAAGATTTATTTTCAAGAGAAATTCCAGATTAAAAAATCAACCACTTGACAACTCCAGTTAAATTATTTCTTTTTAAGTAGTTTTAGAAGCCTGCAGAATGGATAAGAGTTCTCCTCCACTTAAAATTACAACATAACTTAGCAATTAGGTGCATCTTTCAATAAATAAAGTGACTCTAAATTCTCGTGAAGAAATCCAGTGAAAAGAATTCTTTACAACAAATTCCATTTGTGACAGTGTCATTTAGTTTCTTGACTGTAGTGATCTAGTGCAATTTAGATAACTGATAGCCTAAGAACAAGAAAAGAGTACTAAAACAGGTTTGAGACATAACTAAGTAGATTTAATTAAACAACAAAAATCCAAACCAAACACAACAAAAAACCCCCAAAAGTCCAAAATTGAAATGCAGAGTAGAATCGTAGAATCAAATGTTGACAATGACTACTTCACAGCAAGTATTTTATGGTTTGATTAGAAAGAAACATATAGTGATCAAACTCTGCTGATGCAAAGACACTTTGTAGGGAGTTAGAGATGATGGTAAGTTCTAACAACGCTGTTGTTATGCCTTAAATGAACAGTGCCCAAGTTCCCCAATGCATTTACTCACTCTCATGCAATACCCTCAGAGGCCAGAAGAGGGCATCAGATTCCCTGGAACTAGTTATGTTAGGGATGGTTGTCAGTGGCCATGTGGGTACTGGGATTCAAACCCAAGTCTTCTGCAAGAGCAGCCAGTGCTTTTAACTGCTGAGCCATCTCTCCAGCCTTCTTGCCTCTATTTTAAAGTAACATCCAACATAAAGTCTTTTTCAAGAATTAGATTATTGTTGTCCAAAAGCCCTGCTTCTGAAGCAGCGAACTGGAGAACAAAAGTGAGCAGCTGCTGACTCAGGACGCCTCACATTCCAGTCTAGCAGGAAGGAAAGGAGGTCAAGACTACACTGAGGCCTTTTCTATTTGGAAACATCACAAGCAGTTGGTTACCCACTTGAAGACAGATTGACCTTGACTAAAAGGCTATGAATGATTTGTGATAATTAAAAATGCACATTTTTTTAAAGTGTAGGACTAGAGTAACTCTAATTTATCATGGTACAAATAATTCAAAGGAATAAGAATAGAGAATTTGTTTAAAAACACTTGCAAGAACATTTCAGCTTTGTGAGCTTGTGTCTGATGGAATTTGAAAGGTGGAGGGAAAAATTTATTCTGCTTAGTTAAGTCACAGTTAAAAGCCCAGAATCTATAAATGTGAAACATTTTATTTGACTACCAGCAGACAGGAACAATAATCTGGATATATCCCCATGCTTATTGGCTATCACGTGTATCTACCTGCTACTCAGGGTCCTTAGGAAACACTGTTGTCACTGTGTTCTGACACCTCCACCAACCTGAGTCCACTCTTTTCACCTTTTTGTCATTTTAGAAGGATTCTCATATAGCACGTGCCTAAGAACAAAGCCCACGTCCAAATACTTCTCTCCACAGAATGATATGCTCGATGCAGTATGGCTGGCCTTAAAAGCCTGCACATGAGGCTCTGCTGCCAGAGAAATTGCATTTTTAGGCTCTGAGCCAACAGTTTTTATTATTGTCATTTCTTAATTTGGGATTAATCATGAAACTGAGCCAAGTAATTAAGTAGCATAACAGGCACTGCTAAAATTAAAATTTTGATAGCATTTCAAATGATCAATTAACAATTCAAAATGCACTTTTGATCTGACAACTTATTTGACGTCAAAATACGTAGCAGGTTTCTAAAATCCTAAAGAATTTGAAATAGAGATTACTCAACTTGCCCAAGTAAAATGAGAATCATATCAAATGTTTATTCTACTAAATTGACAACAGTTCAAAGCAAACTAATTTAGAATGGTTAAAGTCTCTATGATTTTAGCCTTCAAAAAGGCACTGTTAGTGTCGGGAGGGGATGAGTGGTTCTTCGGCCAGCATATCCCCAGTTTGCTTCGCTTCTACAGAGCCGTCCATAGCTCTGGGAAGCGATGCACAGCATGCTGCTTTGGCAGCTCTGCAACAAAATGACGACAGTCTCTAATTCCTGGGCTCATGGCAGGGCTTTTATTTGTGTATATATGTGTTCCTGTGGGTGTGTACATATGTGCCTGCGGATGCACATGTATATATATGTATGTGTAGACTGGACACTGATTCAGAGGTCTTCTTCTGATTGCTCTCTACCCTGTTTTTGAGGCAGGATCTCTCACTGAACTTGGAGCCTGCAGATTCAGATGGGCTGGATGGCCAATGAGTTCCAGGGATCAGTCCACCGATGCCTCCCCAGCACTGGGATCACAGGTGTGAATACTCTGGATTCTTGTGTGGGTGTTGGGGACTTAACTCAGTTTCTCATGCTTGTACAGCAAGTGCAAGTGAAGGACTAGAGAGACTCTAATTTATCAAGTTACAAATAATTTGGAGTAATAAGAATAAAGAACTTGTTTAAAAAAAGCACTTGCAAAAACATTTCAGCTTTGTGAGCAAGCACTTTACCAACTGAGCCATCTCCCCAGCAAGCACATGGCAAGGTTTTAACACAATCATAGAGATAAAATGTTTTACAAATTGTAATGTTTTGCACAAATACCAGTCACCATCCTGTTTGGAAGACTAAGAATGTAGGGCTGGGCACAGCAGGGAAGAGCACTTGCTGTTCTTACAGAGGACGACACACACTGGGTGGCTCACAATCATGTAATTTCAGTTCCAGAGGATCCAACACTCTCTTCTGGCCTTCATAGTACCTGCCTATACGTGGTGTATACACACACACACACACACACACACACACACACACACACACACACACAGAGGCATGTACATACACATTTAAAAAAGGCAGAAAATGTGGTCTCCTAGAGGCAATGCTTTGGATGTGGTTAGTCTACGAGTATAAGTGTATTAATTTGATTGACCATAATGATGAGGAATGAAATATGAAAATAAATTCACTATGTTTCTACTAAAGGAAGACAACTGATAGGTAAAACTATTTTCATTTCCAAATTTTTATGTGTCAGCTTAGGAAGGCTGTATAAACTGAAATCCCAGAATGGAAGCAGAGGCGCCTTTCACTTCTTCAGAGTGCATGTCTTTTTCTATATATGATACCAGAACTGTGATGAGAAATAAGATTTAACTGAGAAGAAGCTGAAATTAAAAATGGAAACATTTTCATTTTCAGTCACTTATAAACTATTGTGCTCATTTAGTAATTACTGCTAGGAAGTGGCTGGGAAAGTCACTCTAAGAATCTGCATTACTCAAACTGTCAAAGAGCAGATTCTCAAGAGTAAGCAGCTTAAAGGACAGTAGCTGCATACAGGTAACTGAAGCCACTTGGAATCCATATGGACTTCACTGTTTCAAGGTGGTAATTTTCAACACAACTAACTGAAGGCTTTCGCTTGGAAGCTGTATTTGAGAAGCTAGTGAAGTAGGAGCAGGAGTTAAGGGACAAGTGTTTCCTCCGTTCAGAAACAAAAGGTGATCAAAACTCTTCAAGTGACAGATCTGGAGTGGACATTTTAACGTGTGTATATGTGAACTTTTCAAACTATATTTTGGCAGGACAAACATAGAGTCAAGGATGAGGATGACATTCTTCCACATCTTTAACCCCGTATCATCAATCAGACTGAAGCAGTCTACAAGACAGATCTGTTTACTTTAAAAAAAAAGATTTTTACTCTTTTTGAGAGAGAGAGAGAGAGAGAGAGAGAGAGAGAGAGAGAGAGAGAGCCTGGAACTCCCGAGAAAGAGTGTGTGTGTGTGTGTGTGTGTGTGTGTGTGTGTACACAGACATGGGTGCCTGTGGAGGCTAGAGGTGTCAGATCCCCTGGAGTTAATGTTACAGTTGGTTATGAGCTGCCTGATGTGGGTGCTGAGAATTGGACTCAGGTTCTCTGCAAAAGCAGCAAGTACTCTTAACCTCTGACCATATCTCCAGCCACAGATCTGCTTAAGTAATGTTCATGTAGAGCAATAAATAAGGAAAAATTACTTACTTGGATCCTGACCTTTGGTATTCAGTATCAAACAGAGAGCCACCTTCAAAAGTTCTTTGAGCAGCACTCAAAGCTCAGGATCTCAAGAAACAAAACCCTCCTGCAAAGGCAGAGCCTGATGATGGTTTTGGTGGTGGTGCTGTTTCCTATTTTCTAAACTGCCCTTTAACACTTTTGAAGAAACGCCACCTATCTTTCATTTAATAATTCAATGTATCTTTTGGGCATCAATATATTTCAAATATATGAGATATAAAAGATATTTTACCTTCT
Source organism: Nannospalax galili (assembly GCF_000622305.1). Classification (NCBI taxonomy): domain Eukaryota; kingdom Metazoa; phylum Chordata; class Mammalia; order Rodentia; family Spalacidae; genus Nannospalax; species Nannospalax galili. The sequence continues at coordinate 607,643 of NW_008339381.1, forward strand.
GGATCATAGGTTTGGAAAACCCTTCTGGCTTGTTCAGAAGGAGCCTCTGGGGCAACTAAAGCCATATCCTAAAAATATAAAATAAAACAAAATGTGTATTATCTACCAGCTACAGTATCATAACATTCAAAAGAGATACCAGGGCAGGGTGGAGAACAACATCATTTGGAGTCAGAGGTCTTTGAGCTGCAGCTGCATCAAAGACAAGTGGCCAGAGAAATCCAAACTCTCTAGTGATTAATTTTACAATAACAAGATGGAAATAAGACTTAAACCAAAGAAAATTAAGATAATTTTATGCCATGTTCTACATTAACATGTGAACAATCCAACATCACACAAGCAATTACTATAAAATACAATATGTAAAAATTAGTGATTTGTATACTTTTTTACATTATTGTATATTATAAGAAAAATGTTAACTTAAAATATAATTGAGTTTTCAAGGACTCAAAACTCTAAGAGATGTTTCTACTAAGCAAACAATAAATGGACAATTATACATATAGCAACACATTTAATAGTTCTCATTTTAGAAAGCACAATTTAGCAGTATAATAAAAATTTAAACCATTAGGTTCTAGAAGTCCAAAATTTTAGTTTTTCAAAGGTAATAGTCTATGATAAAATTACTCCTTTCCCCCAATTAAAAAAAAATCCTTTATCACAACTGATTTTTTTTAAGACAACTGGTTTCTTTAAAAAAAATATTTATTTTTACTTTATGCGTATGCGTGTATTGCCTGCACATATTTAAGTGCCCCTGTGTTGTGCAATGCCCACAGAGGTCAGAAGAGGGCGTTGGACCCCCGGAACTGGAATGACATATGTTGTTAGCTGCCATGTGGGTGCTCGGAATCAAACCTGGGTTCTCTGCAAGAGCTCTTAGCCACAGTTGGTGCTCTTAATTGCTGAGCCATCTTGTCAGTTCCCACAACTGATTTATTACAGGGAGCACAACTATCAAAATTCTATAGAGCAAAAATTCAGTTCCATGCTATCATTTCTTCATAAAGCTTTATCACACTTACCTATGCTACTATAAAATCCTACTGCTGGCTGACATGAATGCAGAATTGAGCCTCCTGTAGTTTATCTCTGGTCACAGCTTTGGTCTAAGCTATCACCTATATTTGTGTTCACTCAGATAAACATCAGAGAACAAGTTTCCAAGTAACCCTTCCTGTCATTTCATTCAGCCAGGGCCACACAGTAAAACCCAGTCTCACACATACTAAAAGACAACACAACACACATGCGTGCGTGCGTGTACCCCGCCCCCCACAGAGGCTGTGGGATGTTTTGATGCATTCCAATAAAAGATGAAAGATGACCCGACAGTCTGTAAATTTCTGCACTACATTATTATTTTCAATGTTATTTTGCCAGTATTCATTTGCCAAACACTGCTTTCTTTTGTCCTAACTGTCAATGCTGTTTTGAATTCATGATTTGGTCCCTTAATTGCTAGATACTTTGGTGATATGTAATCTTCTGCTATTATAAACACTGCATCAAACAAACATGAAGATGTAATTTGTCGAACAGACTGACAGAGTGTGAATGCTGGACTGAAGGAAGAACACAATGTAATTGTGGACTCTGTAGACTTATGGATTATGTTTCTTTATTTAACTTATTTCAAACAATGTTATTTTTAGACAGGGTTTCAGGTATATCAGGCTGGCCTCAAACTTGTTATGAAGCTGAGGATGACCTTAAACTTAGGATCCTTCAAGGCCTGCCTCCTGAGTGTTGTGATTACAGGTATATACCTCATGCCTGGTTATCAAGAATTAACATTGAAAAATACTGATACTGCCCAGAGTGATCTGTAGATTCAATGTAATTTCTATTGAAACTGACATCACTTTCCATAGAAAAAGGAAAAAAACAGTCCTAAAATCTCTACGGAGCTATAAAATGTCCTACAAATGTCCTAAATAGCCAAGTGATCATGAGCACAAAGAACAAAGTAGGACAACAGTGTGATACGGTAAAAAAACAAACAAATGAACAACAAAAAAACCTAGCAGGCCTAGGGTGGGAGAGATGCTCAGTGATGAAGAGCACTGGCTGCCCTTGCAGAGGTCCCGGGTTTAGTTCCCAGCACCCACATGGTAGCTAACATGGGAATTTCAGTTCCAGGGGATCCAACACTCTCTTCTGACTCTGCAGGCATTGCAGTGACACAGGTGCACTTAAATACATTCAGGCAATAAACACATACACATAAAATAAAAATAATGACCAGTAGAACAGAAAAGAAAGCCCAGAAAAGAAGCCTGGCATGCCAACTGATTTTAAATAAGAGGACCAGTGGGATGTCTCAGTGAGTAAACTCCTTGCTCCCGTGCCTGACCACCTCAATTTAACTCCCAGATCCAGCCCATGTGGTGGAAGGAGAGAACCAATTCCAAATGTTGTCCTCTAACCTCCATATGTGCACACATAAATGCAACTAAAAAAATAATATTAGCAGGTAAAAAAAAAAATCTCTTTAAAAGTGTGGGCAAAATTGAATTTCCACATGTAAAAGAAGGAAATTGGATCCTTAGCCCACACCATATATGAATATCACTTCAAAACAGCAGGACTTGAATGCAAGAAAAAATAAATAAGGGAAAAATTATATAGCATTGGTCATGGCAGTGATTTTTTTTTTATTTCACTCCAAAATCCCAAGCAATAAAATCAACAATAGTCAAATGGGATTATATTAAATTTAAAAGCTTCTGCACTGAAAACAATTGACACTGTGCAGAGACAGTCTACAAATGAGAACATAGTTCTGCAAGCCCTGTATCTCCTAAAAGGATTACTATGCAAAATATATAATGAGCCCAAGCTTAATGGTAAGAAAACAAAAACCCAACTTAAAAGAATGGGAAGGTACACAAATAAACGTTTCACAAAAGACACACAAATGGTCATAAAGTACATGAAGATGTGCTCAACATTACGAGTCACTGGGGAAATGCAAGCTACAGTCACAATAAGAAATAATCTCACAACTGTCAGAAAGACAAATGTCAACAAGGAGTAACTAAGGGAGGCCCTCCCACTGTTAGGAATGAGTGCAAAATAGCTCAACTCCCACGGAGAACTTTATTCAGAGCTGAGAATCCTGTAAACTACAACAACTGGCCTGGCAAGACATGTCCACCACTGGAATTGTGGCACGAATGCTATGGGAGCACCACCACTCTAAGTGGGTCTCAGGTCTGCTTCCTAGGAAGGAAGGACTTGAATGCAAGACACTGACATATCTGATATCAGGCTTAGGAACCTGAGGCTAGACAGGTCACAGGAGAGAACCTAACACTAGTTTTCTATTAAACTGATTCCTAATGACGTATTGCTGTACCCACAGATTAATACATCTCTCACCTCTCACCAGAGAAGTTTCCTTATGCAGCAGATGGTGATTAACACAGAAACCCACAACTGGCCAACCTGCAGAGAACAAGAGGCTGTAGAGTTCTTATCCCTGAACAGGAACCTAATCAAACTTCTGTCTCCCAAGGCTCAGGGATCATTGCAGAAGAGGAGGTATAAGCCAGAGGCAGTGAATGACCACAAGGGAAATTTTCCAGACAGCTGATCAGTTACTCATATGAACTCAAAGCAATTGAGATAGCGTGTACGAGTCCCATACAAGCTCAAACCAGAAAAATTCCCAGCATAAACATGAGGAAGGGGGTAAGAAGCTCCAACCCCACCTAAGGAAACAGTGACAACAGATGGCTGCTGGGAGGGGCAGAGACAGTCTCTTTCAAGTATAGGACTCTTGGTAGGTTAACCAGGCTCCAGTGGATGGACCCACACTGAAGGACATTTGAAGGTACAAGTTAGACTTTATTGATATAAAGACTAATATATATATATATATATACACACACACACACATACATACATACATATTAGTGTACATCAAATTGAATGGGAGGCAATAAGGAGGTGTGGATAAGGGAGGAGATCTAAATACCATCAAATTATATTTTATAAAATTTGCAAGAATTCAATTTTAAAGAATATAAAAAATTAGAAATAGAATTACTGTTAAGATCCAGCAATTCTATTCTAAGTATTCACCCTAAAGATTTTAAATCAAAGAGATCTGTACCATCATGTTCACTGTGAAGTCACAGAATCAAGCCAAATGTCTCTTAACAGATGAAGGGATTAAGAAAATGTGCACACAATAGAATACTACTTGTTCTTAAAAAAAGAAATGCTGTCATTTGTATCACCACTGATGGACGTAGAAGCTATTTAAGTAAGCCAGGTACAAGAAAGCAAAGATTTTTCAACTTCTCCTTTATGTACTAAAGTCTAAAGCAAGTGAACGCAGAAGCAGAGAGCAGAGGGTGGTTATGGAGGTGGGTTAGGAGGAATGGGAAGACGTGCCATCAAAGCGTGAAGGAAGCGGACTGAAAGAATTTTTTTCCTTTCGGCTCCACTGCATATCGTAATGAAGAAAGGTAATACATGTTGTCCACTTCAACACTGCTGAGATGGCAAATTTCAAATGTTCTCCAAAAATATGTTACCTATTGGAGGTGACAGCTGTTAACTACCTTGATCTAATTAGTCCAGTGTGTTCATAAATTATAATATTACTTTTATTCCACAAATTTCTACGGGTATAAATTATCAGCTCACCATTAAGAAGTAAAATAGTACTGTGAGTGAAAAAGCAAGCAAAACAATCTTCAGGAGGAGGAGGTGGAAAACATAATCCAGCATTATCCTAACATTCCTATGAAGTGAAATTTGAGAAATGGACTACTGTTTGTAAAGTTGAAATAAGGAAGACTGCCCAGTTTTTACATGTACAGGAAGATTATTTCATACTCCCTGACACTGGAGGCATCTCAAAATGCAGACATGCAGAACAGAACTTAAAATAACCTGATGCTTCATCTGTAAATTCCAAGTGTTGATAAATAAAAACATATTCCAGGCTAAACTAGAAAACTTAATGCTCACCTCTTGCCTCTGTTGGCAAGATTCCTAGTATAAAGACCTGTGGCTGAATGATCCACAAAACAAATTTGGTTGTATAACAAATACTAAATGTGTTTTCTATTTGTACGTCAAATTTGAGCAGAAATACGGAATCCTACTCAGTTTAGAGTGTTTTACAATCCTAAGGCAGAATAGTTCAGTAATGGGATCTAATTCTTAGATTTTCATATTGTCCACTGAAGAAGTAAACTAGCACTTTCGTCCAATATATGAAGAGGATTCTTTCCACCATCAGATCTTCCCCTTCTAAGACTTTGTTATAGCAATTGCTTTCCTATGTTACACTCAGTAGATTCCCAATCTGTCTAAACCATGTCTCTTCTCTCCTCTCCTTTTCCCGTTCTCTTACTTTCTTTGCAAGTCTGTTAGTTCATAAAGAAAGATTTAGTCTGCACTCACGGTCACAATCTAATAGATGAGAGAGAAAAACATTTTTTATTGTCATAAATAATTATCTTAGGAAAATTACCTTATAAAACTGAAGTTCAAATAGACACACAGTAATCCAACAGTCCTCCCTGAAACTATTGCGTTATAAGTAAGAAAGATTCTGATGAAGTAAGTCTAAGTTGTTCACGTCATCTTTAGTTGTACCACTTAAGAGAAAACTTTAATAGGTACAGCATCTGAAACTATTTTAAGCACCCTCAGGAGGAAAACATCTTAAACACAAGAGTCAAATAAATACTATTATAGTTACCAACAAGATTACTTTAGTTTCAAAATGAATTCTTTCTATTAGTGGGACATGATCAGATGGTCTGGCCATGGGAATGATAGGGTGAACATTTATCTCCAGTTCCTGAAGAATATAGCCTTTCAGACTGTCTAGCCTCCCATGCTTACTGACCTGAGGAGACCCATAAGAGAAGCAGAGATGAGCCGGATGGGACTACCCAATATCTACAAGCAGGAGTCATGCCCCTCCTTTTCAGGAAGCACGTTATGTATTATCAGTATAATTAATTACTGATTGCCATGACTCTTTAAAATCTAACTTTACCTCTTTCAAATGTATACCAAAACATAAGGCCTCTGTTGGCCAGGCATAAGTAGAATTACTGAGTTCAATTTATTCATTCCTTTCTTCATTATCATTAGTAATCTGCTGTTGTAATCAAAGAACCTCTAAGAGCCTTACCCAATAGAACCATCACAGCTATATAAATGACATCTTCGTTTGCATACTGCTACCAAGAGCCCCTCCAAACAGTAAGAAAAAAATAAAAACCAACAAAACAAAAGCTACTGGTACAGGATTGACCTTTCAGTTTTAAGATTTTACTTCAAAATCACTTCATAATCTATTTCCTACTGATTCTTCCCTACTAATTATACTTAAAAAATGATTGAGAACTATTAAGAAACTGCTTAAAGACAGGCCCATGCCTTTAACCCCAGCACTCGAGGGGCAGTGGCAGGCAGACCTCTGTGAGCTACATAGTGAGTTCCAGGCCAGCTGGGGCTATAAGGAGACCCTGTCTCAAAAAAATGTGATTTTAATTAATCATTAAATGCTCTCAAAACATACAGTATTGTTTGAAGCTAACTGGGTAGTGGTCTTTCCTTTTTTTTTTTTTTTTTTCCCCCATTATTTTCCAGATAAGCAAAAGCACCAGGCTGTCTCCACAGCAACCCAGCACCTCTTGGCACCTAACTGTGTTGTATCAGCAAAGTCTCCAGTGTAGGAAACAGCCTGTGGAGGTGGATCCTCCACAGACTCATCAACTCTAATGTCCAAGTGCAAGCTCACACAGCAGTGGGCAGCCATGTCTGATGGGCATGAGTCAGTATGAGTGAGGGGCAGGCTTTTGCTCCATATAGCTGCACAGCTCCCTGTCAACGTTTTCAGTGTGGTCAGAAGATTCATCTCTACTGCCTGAGGTGTCTACCTTGTGTAATGACTCTCCAGTGTACCTAGACTGCTACTACTTATGGACTATGGGGAACTTAGAAAATAGTCTTTCAAATCACTCTTGTTTACATGAATAATCCAGCTAAGAATTCAAATATGAAAAACAACAAAACAAACAAAAAAAGCAAAACAGGAGCAGGCAGTTGCACTGCAAAACACATCAAAGCTGGACCAGAAATGCCATCAAGATGCAGTAAGCACAGTTAGCGGTGGCCATGGGTTAGTAAGACTTTTCCTTCTCTATTTATAGGTGTTTCCTGCTACTAACTGTACTGACTACATTTTCCCCCTCAATTTTGGACACATAGCTAGAGGTGTAGATTTGAACAATACTGACTAAAAAAAAAAACTTCAGACTTTGCCTATGATTTGGATTCTACTGTAACAACAACAACAAAAACCAAAAAACAAATTTTAAGGAAGATAGGAACTTCTACAAAGTAAGATGATATTAGATAGGACTGAGAAGTGATAACAAAACCAAAACCCAGATGCAGCTGCGTGAGCTGTCAGAGCTGTGGCAGATTACAGATGGACAATTAATGTAGATGCTGAGGCATGAACACTGACGACATGTTTGGAAAGATTCCTATTCAAAGTAATCGAAAATGTAAAGGTCAGTTTCATACTGGTGCAAATTATTAGCATGACCTTAAATTGCTGAAAGAGGTCAGCTGTAAAGTATGCTAAGCAGGCAGGGAATCTTTGGGCTAAAGCTTCATGTTTGTAAAACCAAAATTATAGAAAATGGCTAATTTCTTTAGCTTGCTCATCAAACTTTCAAAGAACTTCATGTAAGGTCATTTCACTATATTTTTGTTTTGTTATCCCGATTTTAGTAGACAGATATACAAACTGGGCCAGGTATAGTAGTATATGCCTTTAATCCCAGCACTGGGGAGGCAGAAGCAGGGGTAAATCTCTTTGGGTTAGAGGCCAGCTTAGTCTACATATTGATTTCTAGACCAGCCAGGGCCACATAATGAGACATTTTTTAAAGTCACACAAATTATGATTTAACATAAAACAACTGCCTCAGTCTCATAAATCAATTTCTGTAGTTACAAAATCTAAACATTAGCAGAAATAGCAAAATTTACTTAAGACAAATGGATGGGGTAAGTAAACATTAAAATACAGAAGAAAACCATTACAAAATGACTGTGAAGCAAGATTTCAGTTCCCATGAACTTTACAACTAGTGATACATAAAAGTGAATATTCCTTATAACAGGAAAAGGTATAAAGCATCTAAATTCTTTTCCTCAAAATTGTCTTATACATAGAGAAATACACGAACATTAAAGCAGAACTAAGCAATCTTAGAACACCTAAATAAAGGGATCTCTCACTTCCTAACATTACAGAGTCATACAAAAAAACTGGCCTGCTCTGTGGGTAACTCCTTGACTCCCAGAAACAGACACCACTGGGAGAGGACTGTGAGCTCACACAGAAACAGTTACACACTTTGTTTTTCCTTCGTATCAAATTCAGTTCCTTTATATATTTTGTGTTTAAATGGTAATGTGTTCTCTTGTTCTTACCTGAAAAGAAAATTACTTTATTACAGGAAAGGTCAAAGGTGATGCTACACATACAGCAAGAGTCCTTTTATATTCACAAAAGAGAACAAAATCAGGGATGTAAAGTCATCCCATCTTCAAAGGGAAATTTGAAGTGGATCACCAAGAATTTAGTCACTGATCTACTGAAGACAAAATTTGATGCTTAGATATGGTTCCATCATTTTTATACCGGATCAGCAGCTGTTACCCTACACTGAGATTAAAATACACAATAAAAGGCTATCTATTGATTTTTAAAATTATATTTAAATTAAAAATTCTATTAACATTACAAATTTCATATTTAGTTCTCAAAGTGGAAAATAAGAAATTATGAAAAAGCAAGATAAAGAATCAAAAGTGAAAATGATGGTTAGAAAAAAGAAAAAGAGGGAAAATGCCCAAATAGTCAATCTGGTGACACTAGAACCCTGAAAGCATGTAAATACGTTTATGAAAAGACCTGATGCTTGACTAATGGCACCTGTCATTTTGAGAGAATGTACCAACTAAGAAAGCAAGGTACAGTTACTTCCATAGAGAAACACTGAACATATAATAAATAAAACATACACTATGCGACTCTGTTTCAATAAAGTTCTTGTTTATGAAAACATTTCAAAAATATGTTTAAATATGGGTTCTAAAATCTTTAAGTACTTTTCAGAAATACTTTTACTTGTGCAGTTAGTTTGCAAGTTCTTAACACCATCAAAAGCACCACAGGAGGATTTCTGGGGATCCATGGCCACAGGGCATAGTTTTGTTCTGCCAAAGCTCAGGTGGCTAGCATGAAAAATTCTCCATCCAATGCAATGGGAATTAAGTTTCCTTCTTTGAAAAGGCCTATTTACTTACTGCATTTCACCTGGCCTATCTGATTAGGTCCTGTGGGAACTGTGCTGTTGACTACTCTGCAGTTTCCTGAGGCTCCTGCAGAGATTCTGTGGCACAGGAATCAATCTCCAGTCTACACAAAGGCGACCTGTATGCATTTCCCCAGTAGTGTCCCTAAGATACCATGAGTGCAGTATCACCCCTTGCTTTTAACACAGGCTCATGCTTGCTTAGACTAAAAAAAAAAAAGATTTCTTTTGTACCAGAAAAGATGAATTACAAAATATAGTGCAAAGTTAAATTTTAAAATTTCAGGAAAAAAAATTCCCCCAAATGTAATAAATGATCAACCTGGTTTTATATGTTCATAAGAATTATTAAATTAATTTTTACTACTGATTTTTCAAATAACATTACCACCTTGTAAAAGAATCTCTTCTAGATGGTTCAGTGGTTAAGAAAACTGAATGTTCTTGCAGAAGACCCGGGTGTGAATTACAGCACCCACATGGCAGCTAACAACTGTGTGTAACTCCAGTTCCAGGGGATCCAACAGCCTCTTCTGTCCTCCACAGGCACTGCACTATACGGGCGCACTTACCTACATGCAGGCAATACACGCATACACAGAAAAATAATAAATAAAATATTTTAATGTTTATGATTTTTTATAGGCTGGGAAGATAGTTGAGTAAAATTTAAAAACTAAGTTCTAGGCCACTAGACATCTCAAATATTAAATAACTACTAAATTCAACACCCAGTGCCCTTCATGAAACTATGTAAGGACATCATGAACTTACAATGGTGCTCTTTTAAATTTATAATTAGAGACCAAAAGTAAGCTGTTCTCTCAGAAGAAAAGCACAGTGGATAGTTGGCTGATAGGCTATTACGCTGATGGGAAAAGTTTTTCCTACCTAACCTCAAATCATGAAAGCAATCTTAAATATAATACATATTTTGATGATGCTGATTTGTAACTACTCATCAAAGCTGTTTTATTCAGTAATATGAGAATCAAAGCTGTGTAAGTAGAATGGAAAATCCTTGTTTTCTGCTATTTACAAGTACTAGAGTTTATATTTAAAAGCTATTGCAATAAATTTAGGGAAATCTTGAATACTTAATAGCACGTGGGTAGAAGATGACCTATGCCTTAAAACTAGATTGCTTAGTTCAGGATGCTGCTCTGTGGATTCAGTTAAAGACTGTCCGTATGCCTCTCATTTCCCCTTTGGTTTAGTTAAAACTGAAATGAGAATGATTATGTGACTTAGGTAACAATGGTGGTGTAGTGAGATGACTCTTAAATTGCTACAATTTGAAATACCACCTTTACCGCAGTTACTAAAAATTTGTAGTTTCTCCACTATGCAGAACAAAATGTTACATGAAACAACTTGTTACCTCTTGGGTAAATACACCATAGTAATGATAATGTTCTGTGGATTCTCTGTAAGTATTTAATATAATAAGTTCATTGAAAAAATGTAGCAGAAAGAAACTGACATTCTAAATTAACAGAGATAAGGAGAGCTAATAAATCACAATGCAGAAAACTAAGCTGGATTTTTATTTGGGGTCAGAAGTCGCACAAAACACTTTGGAGAGTTAGTCAACATAGTGAGACTAGGCTTGATTCTTATGTTCGTATCACATTTTTCTGCATCTTAAAATTTATCAGTGTAAATATATTTTGCAATCAGAAAATAAATACATCCTGCTATAAAGTCAAATATCATACAATTCATTTCAGACTCAGCCCATTATTTTGATAACACAACATATGAATCCGTACTTTCAACTTCTAAAGGTTAGAAATAAGAAAGGTAGAAAAGAAAATAAAGAAATAAGTGTAAACAAATATAATTTGCAATAAAACTAAAGTTGTAATATGAAAGCATTTTTTTCCTAGAAAAGAAAATGCTAGAAAAGGTGTGTATGGAAGAGGAGTGGTAAAGACCACTGACCAGGCAACTTGGGGGGAGCAGTTTATTTGAGAGCAAACTGACCACTGGGCTGCCTCTCGGGGAGCAGGGAAACAGCAGTAAGCAGGGGAGTCAGACATCTTTCCTAGGTGGTCGGGTGGTTGGGTAACTGTCCATGGCATGACCAGGCAGTTTAGCTTAGGATTGGTTGGTCACCCAATGAGCAGTGACTTGCCCGGAGCCAAGTTCAAACCCTCTGTTTTAGAATACCGTGAGCTGCGCTGCCATTTTAGGAGCCTGCAGGGAACCTAACAAGGTCGGCACGTGAGTTTCATCATTGTGAGGGCCATAATCTATGTTCATCTTATAAATATACCAGTGTTTGAAAAATTTAGAACAAAAAAATCAGCTGAAGTTAATCACTTGACAATGGTACACTTTCAGTGCCATCCATGAAACTACGTAAAGACATCCGTGAAAATTTTACAAGTTGTATTTTAGGGCACAAATTATTCTAAAAACTCAATACATACATATTTGAGTGTCATTAATTTAAAATACTCTCAGATCTCAAAACATACATAGAAATCAATTACTTAATAAAATGTCAGTCTGACCGCTACCTTACTTCTAACATGTAGCTGTTACTTTCATTTTTGTCTGAATTAATTTTCAGAGTGAAAAATAACATAGCTGTGCTGTTTACTAACAAGATCTAATACATAAAGCTTCCATTTCTACAAAAATGTAATGACATGATTATGGAACATGTAAGACAATCTAAAAGTTAAAAATAAACCTCCAATTAGAGGCTTAACAGTTTTCAATCTGTATCATTACAGTTGTTTTTAGTGAAGCAAAATTTGTTCTACAAATTTCAATCTCCCATCATATTCATGAAATGGTAGTATTCCTTCTAATCATTTGTGCACACATTCTCCTGAGGATATGTGATGGTTTAAATGAGGTATCCCCCACAGACTCAAGTATCTGAACACTTTGTCAGTGGTGCTGGGTTGGAATCCCTATGAGGTGTGGCCTTGCTGGAGGAAGCATGTCACTCACAGTGGGCTTTGCGAGTTCACAGCCACGTTCCACTGCCAGTTTCTCTCTGCTTCCTGTGTCCAAGGCCCAAGAGACTGCCTGAGGCTAAATTAAAATGTAAATTTTCTTTGGTGGAAGAAATTTCAAGATAGCCTAGCTGACACTCAGTGATGTGGTTATTAATGGTGAACATTATGCAGATCTATAATGCAAAAGAGAAAGTGGGGCAGAAAGAAGTACAAAATGTACAGTGTGGAGCAAAAAAGAGCACTAGGAAGCTTTAATAATATGGCAGCCAAGGCTGGTGCTGGAGCAGAGGTTCTCTTTAATAAGGATATTAGGGCCATTATGGAGAGACCACCAGATCTGTTCAAGATGCCACCAGCTAAGCTTCCAACTTGTGGAAAAAAAGTCCTGGTTTCAGCCACATGAAGAGAGAGAGAGAGAGAGAGAGAGAGAGAGAGAGAGAGAGAGAGAGGTTTAGTAGAGACTGAGGAAAGATGAGCCCCAGAAGGGTGGTGGTTTAGTAGAGGTTTGGTAGAGCCCCAGAAAGGCAGGAGAGAGGGAGAGAGAGGGAGAGAGAGGGAGAGAGAGAGATTGATTCTTCCTGTGAAATTTCAGAGAGCTGCCAAGGTCAGAAAGGACGTAGCAGGGGAGTGTGTGTGAGAAGGCAGCCTTGGAAGGGCAAGAGGGTCTGAGAGGCACTGTGTAAAGCTGCAAAGGTCAAACCTGGTGGGCAATGGGGACTCCAAGATGTTTGTTGGAGATGCCAGAGTTGAGACATCTACCAAAGAGAACTGTATACAAGGAGTGGTACCAGCCCAAGAGAGATGTATGTTACAAACAGCAAAGCTGGAGAGGCCTGAGCCATCTAAGCCCTTTGGAACTAAAGTCCCAGACTTTGGACATGGAGCTACAGGATTTGGTGTTTGCCCCACTGGTTTTCAGCCTTGCTTTGGTCTGTTATTCCCTCAATATACCTCCATTCCTCCTTTTTCAAATAGAAATGAATATTCTATGCCATTGCATGTTGGAAGTATGGAATCTGCTTTCGATTTACTGGGACTTATGGTTAAGAGATTACCTTGAATCTCAGGAGAGACTGTGGACTCTGAAGTTTTTAATGCTGTTGAGACTGTGAAAGGCTATTGAAACTGAACTAAATGCATTTCACATTATGATATGGTCATGAGCCTATGGTGGACAGGGTGTGGAATGCGATGGTTTGATTAAGTGCCCCCCTAATACTTGGTCAGTTGGTGGCACTATTTTGGTAAGGTCATGGAATCCTTAGGTGGTGTGGTATTGCTAGAAAGAAGGATATCACTGGGCGTGGGCTTTGAGAGTTCATAGCCATGTCCCATTTCCAATATCTCTCTCTGCTTCCTGACCTACTTGAAGATGTGAGCCCTCAGCGTCCTGCTCCGGCCACCTCTGCCACACATCACCCTGCTTTGATCGAACAACTCTTATCCCTCTGGAACTGTAAGGCAAATAAACTCTTCCTTCTATAAGTTGCCTTGGCCATGGTATAATATATAATAAAAAAGTAACTAATATAGGTTGTGAGGTCTAGTCATTAGAAATATGTATCTCATTAGATTTTCTACACTTGTCTACCAGTGTATCACCAAGTAATTTTACCTCAGGAAGCAAACTGCTTTATTCTTCTCCATACACTACAATTGCCCTAGACCAAATTAGAAAGGGGCCATTGGGGGAGGTAGAAGAAAGATATGGAAGGAGGAGGGGTAGGGTGGAGGCAGAAGATGTTAAGGAAGGGGGATAGTAGGCCACAGGGGATAGGAAAAGGGAAAGGTGAACAATGCAAAAGGAGGTTTAAGTGGGGAGGGAATGGGAGTAGCTTCCTAAACTCACATGTGTACAGACACACACACACACACACACACACACACACACACACACAGGAAATTAATTGGAGTTACCCTATACAAGGGATAATGCTCCTCCCAGAAAACAAAGGTCAAATAAAAAGCCCAGTGTCAGGTGTGGGATACTTCCCCCCCACCAAGTTGTTGGTCAGGTATGTCCCAGACACCACCAAAGCAATACAGGCTATTGCCACTACTCTAGGTTGCTCACTACCACTTGAAGGTAAGACCCATATCACATACTTTGATCAAAGGACAAAAAGAAATCAAGCTGGTACTGACTAGGAAGCTTCTTCCCCGCTGGCTAGTTTTTGTAATACTGGAAGGTGGTATACAGGTTGTTGGAATGACTTCTGACCAATGACTTTTACTCTAATTTGCAGCAAAAGTTACTGGTTATAATGCAAACAAGATCACTGAGCAAGATGCTCTTGTGACATAGGCATCTGAGTGATTCCTTGGGACCCTACTTTGCCCTGCACCCAAGACAATAAACGAATGTGGATGTGCTTGAATTAGCATGTCAAAACACTGGAAGAAGCACATTCATATTCATATCCTGAGCACAGTGAGAATAATTGACATTATTGCTGTCCTATGCTGTAGGAGATACTTAGGCCTAGGGATCAAAGGGTAAGGCTTTCTGATAAGGGTGAATCCAAGATTTTTTGATGCTGAAAAAAGTTTGGAATAAAAGTATGGGTGAGGCCTCGTTCAAAATGAACAGATGATTCTCAGAGTTCAGGCCCACTCCAAACAAACACAGGTCAGGTCGATCATTTATTCAGCTACAACCACAATGAGACTTAGTAACACCACAATAGGCTGCTGGGAGAGAAAAGCAAACCCTGTGAACTATGATAATGGCCAGCATGGAGAGATATGCCTGTGGGTGCAATAGTGGCACAAATGTTACAGGGGTAGCCAACTGATTTCTGAGTGGCTTTAAGGCCTGCTCCACAGGAGGAAACACATTATCTGGTACTGTAAATCTGAACAAGAACCCATGGCTGGGGAGCTTAGAGGCCTCAGGTGTTATGTGGTCATTTCTTCTAGGATAAAAGTTTCCATCCTGGAGTGAAGCTTTCAGACTCAGGATGTTCTAAAGGGAGCCTCCTTAAAATGCAGGACATAAATGACTCAAAATCTTGAAGAAGGTCCTAAAACTGACCAGATGTACTAGGCACCTCCCTCCCCAGCTTATATAAGCAGCAAGGACACCTGTACGACACTCTCAGCTCAGCTGTTACCATGCTGAGTGGGCTTTTTGGTGATAAAAGCTGTCTTTGAGCCACTTCTGCTCCTGTAAGTAACCCCTCTACCCAACATGTTAGGCTTTGGTGGTACCCTTATTTGTTCTATTACTTGTTCTCTATCCAGGTTGTGCAGACATTTGTTCATGCCTCCCAGGAAAATGTCACACACTAAGGTGAACCTACTCCTATTATTTTTTTAAACGGACAAAGTATCAAACTGCCCTTTAAATACAGGTATCTTTACCATAAACTAATGCAGTGTTCAGTCCTCATGAGAAGTTTCTTTGGGCAGCAAATAAGACTTAAAGCGGAAACTCTCATCTGGCCAAAGTGAAGAGATGAAGAGAATAAGTGTATGTGGAATGCTCAGCCATAAAGGAGACATCTACACCATGCACTCATGCCCAAGGCTAGAGTGGAAAAGGGGCAGGAAAGATTTTCAGAACCAGTAGGAAGGACCAGGTGAAGCAGTGCCTTCTGTTCATGACAGGACCAATGTGCTCATGAATGGACAACAGCTGTGGTTATGTATACAGACTTGCACAAGATTGAAACAGTCAACAACGTTCAGCATTGGGGGGCAGGGGCTCATGAACACCATATCTAGCTGAGGAGCAACTGGTAGCTGAAAACTGCTAGGTGAGGGAGCATCAGTTGCCTTTAGGGGTGTGGTTCCTGGAAGGCAGACTGTGTTCCAGTGGATCAGCCCATACCACTGGTATATGGGCAAGAGATACAGACACACAGACACACGCACAAGCACACACACTCACATGTGCACACAGAGCACGTGGAGTTGAGTAGAGGTGGCGAAGTGGGGACTGGATCCAGGAGGAGCTAGGAGGAAGAGCAGCCGTGACTCTGATCAATTATGCATGGAAGAAATTCTCAAGAATAAATTTAAAATATTATATGTTAAAAAAATTACCCTGGACGAAATTACACTCTCTATTTAACAAAGATACGACAAAAATATTGTTTTACCTATTATCTATGCCATTATTGACTATGTCCATTTTCCACAATTAGCTAGGGTGATCTGTCATTTTCAAAATGTAAGTTTAAGCTTGTTCTCCTCATGGATTGGAGAGATAGTGGTCTGAGTGAATATACTGCTCTTGTGGAAGGATCTGAGCTCAATTCTCAGAACCCATGCCAGGTAACTCACAACTGCCTGTAACTCCAGCTCCAGGGGGATCCCATGCCTTTGAGCTCTGTGAACACCTGCACTCACATGCACATACAGACTGGCACACATAAGCATACGTAATAAAAAATAAAACCTTTCAACTTGTTCCTCTCCTTCTTAGCATCCCTGAACTGGTCCCACCCAAATCTTTGGTAAGTTGTAGCGGAGGCAGTAACAGGGTGCACCCCCTTTCCAGCCTCTCTCTTACCTGCTGCCCTAATTCTGAGTGCTCCTGGTCTTTTCATGTTGTTCTCATCAGTTCTCCCTTCTGTGGCATTTGATGGCCCCAGCTCTTTCCTGAGCACCACCTGCTCTTCTGCTCCCACATGACTCTCACTGCTAACTCAGGGTTTATTTTAGGCATCGATTGTTCAAGACACATTCCAGCATTTCAAAACTCAGACTAATTCTCACGGCATTCTAGACCTGTGCTTTGTCAAGACTCATCACACTTGGAATATTTTAAGTGTGGTAATGTCAGCATGCCCCTCCATTAGGATGTGTACCTCCACACCAACAGAAGCAGTATCTAATTTCTGTTCAACACTGTAGTCACAACATCTGCACAACGCCAGGCACAAAGCTATATGTCTAGAAAACATTAGATAAATGAGTAGAGGAATAAATGAACACAGTTTCAGCATATTAAGTCCAGTGCATGAAAAATCCCACTGTTTGTACAGACATTTAGCCATGCTCAATTACTGGTTGCTTTGAAAATTGTGAGCACGCAATATACTTTGAAACTATAACAAGGAAAACGTCAACATCTGACATACATATCTAGAGTCTTATAGAAATGATTTTATGGAAGAGTTTTATATTTTTGTAGAGACTATAAAAATAACATAGTTTATTTATAATAAACTGTAGGGGAAAACACTGTTGTTTGCTTTGGGCCATGGAATATACGGAGTGAATAAATTAACCAGAAAACAAAAAAACAAATCACTACACTCAAGTGTAGAGTATTTGGGCAAAATTTCATTATGCAACTAATAAATGCTCTATACAAGGGATGGGCCAGACTACATACTAGATTCTGAGACCACAGAGTAAATAAAGTACATACTTAACACTCAAGGGTTCGAAATGAGATGACTTGATACAAAGATTTTTAATACTTAGAGGAGTGTCGGCATCTTCCAGGATATGAACACAGTAAGAGACTTCAATGCCCACATGACTTACATGGCATGTACAGACCTCTTGTTTCTTAGGCCTACATCTGAGCTTCTCTCCTAAGCTCTGTCTCTAATGAAACATTTCATTACACATGGCTGAGATCTAAGAATAGAAGATGAATGAGAGACTTATCTGGACAAGGCTTACTACCTACAATGGAGAAGGAGAAAAAAAAGGGCTGGGAATTCTGTGTTGTCATAAACACAACTGCACAATGGATCAAGAACTATGGAAGCAAGAACAAAGCCATACCAAGGCAGGAAGGTAGGATGTGAACACTTCATCATAAAGAAGGTATAATTTACTCTTCAGACTTTGTCAAACTTCCTTACTTTTCCAGACGGTAGAATACAAGATTGTGCAAATTTATGTAGCTTTACTGATTCTTTCTGTGAAATCTAGCCTGCTGTCTAGCCTGGCAGTGCTAGAGCCTTGGTCATCCTAGATAAATGTTCTATCTCTTACTGTCTGACAACAAAGTAATTCCTTAACTATCAATCATAAAATGTAATTAAAGTATTGGCATCTTATTTTTACATTTAAAATTTATAAAGCTTCAAAGCTAGACATACATCTGTGATCTTAGCACTTGGGAGGCTGAAGCAGGAAGACTGCCAGTTCAATGCCAGCCCCTAGAATATAAGGAGACCCTATCCCTCAAAATCCAAGCTCACACCTCAAAAAAAAAAAAAAAAAAAAAAAAAAAAAAAAAAAAAAAGGGAAACTCCCGCTCCCACTTGTATAGTTTTATAACTTGTCAGTTTTCCTAATGTTAAGGATAGGTTTGAAGATAAAATAATTGTTCCGAAAATACATTTTGTATGTAAATTTAAACTGATTTTCTTTTTTAAAATATAAAGCACAAACTCCTAGTTTAGAACTAGACGTTTTCCCGTTTCTGTAGTCCCACTCTGCTTTTAACTTCTTCATCGCTACTTTGTGGGGATAAACAGCAAGGTTTTCAGACTAAAAATAACACATCAGGAAAATCCATGTTAAGAAAAAGTAACATGTATCTTTTTCCAAATCTAGAAGATGGAATTTTGTTAGTACAATAAAAATAAGAAGAGAATACACAGTGAAGCACACCCACAAAACTTGGCATTATCAGTTTAGACTCTGGTGTAATCTATAAAATTCTTACAGAAACAAAATTACATTGAAAAAATGTGTGCTAACAAAACCTCATGGACTAATCAAAAAAGTACATTAAGTCAAGAAGTTTCGAAAATATGGTTCTATATACCCCCTAACATCTGATGATTCAGTTTTCTGATATCACAGATGTTTGTTGAATAATGAACAGGACAACAATAAGGACAGCTAAGACTTATTGAGCATGCAACTTGTGCTGGGCACTGTGAATAGTTTAGATGTGCGGTGGACAACGATTCTAAGACTCAAGTGCCATTGTTAAGCCCTATTTTAAAGACAGAGGAAAAGAGGCCAAGAGGTGTTAGGAAGCAACAAGGCCAGGGTTTAAATGAAGGCTGCTGATGCCTAAACCCTTACCACTCGACTATGGAAAATCATTATGTCTAGTTAATAATTAAGATTTAGAAAAAGTTTTACATAAGAATTCTAAAAGAAAACTTAAATTGCTTCTTCCATATTACAAAAGTCAAAGCTCTGGAGTCAGAAGAGGTGAAGACACTGTAATTAAGTCATGACAGGCTTTATTAAGATGATTCCAAAATTAGAGCAAGGTAAAAATATTTTCTTTGGTATGAATTGCTTGGATGTCTTGGGGGGAGGCAATCTATTTATTAGTGGACTAAGCTATCATTTGCACAAAGATCAAACTAAATATGGACTTAGACTGTTACTTAATTGCTTAATGTCATACTGGAAAAACAAAGTCCCATACAACCATACCTTAGCAAAAAATACGGTGAGGTGAGTTTCACTGCCAACAATCCAAATTGGGAATTTTGGCGATTTCAAGTAAGAACCAACCTAGAACAAATTTAGCAAAACAAAACAAAACAAAAAAATGAAAAATTTATACTGCCTGTTAAGTACTTGTTCACAAATGTTTGAAACATAACTAAAGTGTCCAATTAATATTTAAATACAAGAAAGCATTAGGAGAGAGTACCTCATCCTCAGAGATTTAATGCTGAATTCATAAGGGAAATATTCCTAAGGTTACATTGCAACTTTGAATTAGAGCACAGTATACAGACCTGGATTTATACATATATAACACAGCTAGATATAAGTAGTCTAGCCCCAGAAAAAATTCTCAGGTTTTGATAAATTTCTCAGATAAAAATATGACTTCTTGCTGGGCGTGGTGGTGCACGCCTTTAATCCTAGCACTCGGGAGGCAGAGGCAGGCTGATCTCTGTGAGTTCAAAGCGGCCAGCCTGGCCTCCATAGTGAATCCAGGACAGCTGGGGCTACAGGGAGACCCTGTCTCAAAAAGACCAAAAAAAAAAAAAAAAAACAAAACAACAACAACAACAAAAAGACTTCTTAAATTTCACCTTGGCACATCAAACTCAAAGCCAAGTATTTATAATTACTTGATAAGGAATAGAACTATAAATTAATACGTAAGACAGGGGAAAAGAGCATCCTTTTTCTTAATTAGTTTAGGGTAATATGATAATTTTTCTGAAAAAAGAATATAGTACAATAAAAATGCACAATGTTTTTTGACTCCGTGATAAATTCAAGGTTCTACAACATGAATAGTATCTTTAAAATGTATAAAAGGCTATACTTATAGTTTGCCTTCAAGGTTAAATACCTATTTACAAGACTGTGCCAAAACTCTGAAAGTATTTTATATACGTGACTGAGATATAAAGGTTTAATACTGAACAAATAAAGATTTACAAGACATTATGTTTACCCTAAAAATTCCACAATTTTTTTTTTTTTTTTTTTTTTGTCTTTTTGAGACAGGGTCTCCCTGTAGCCCCAGCTGTCCTGGATTCACTATGAAGACCAGGCTGGCCTCGAACTCACAGAGATTCACCTGCATCGGCTTCCCGAGTACTGGGATTAAAGGTGTGCGCCACCACTCCTGGCTAAAATTCCACCCTTTTATGAGGACAGACACCATCACTTAGAAACCAATCAGCTTTTGTCCTCATACAGATTGCCTATAATTAGGATATTCCAAGTGGCTACTTGAGCAGTTGGGCCCAATGATTCTTTCCTAAACAGTCAGCAGTCTCTGCTTCTACGCCATGGCTCTGGGACTTCATTATCACCACAGGGAGGTGGAAAAGAGGTGTTCTTGTATTCATGGACAGAAATCTCAGTTCTATGTCCTGTGTTAGAAGGGATGGTCAGATGTACTAATTCAGCACTGTGGAACCAGTCAAGTAGGAAGAATCCTTTGAGCACAGTAAAGAAAAGGAAAAGGAGGGAAGACAGTGTGCTCAGTGCTGGTGGCAGAGGGACTGTAGTGATGAGCAGCACTAGTCCTTCAACTGCCACACAGAAGCAGAGACTACGCTGCTCACAAGCCCTGACTACAGAGATAGAATCACATCCAGATGTTCTGACTCCCAGGCTGGAGACTGCAATCACGTAGCGGACAGTCTAGATATTGCTCAATTTCTCTTAGAGGAAAAAAACCCATGTACATTTAAAAACAATACAGAGGTTTAAAAAAAGAAGATAAGATTTTCTAGTAGGATTAAAGGATAAACGAATGCTGAATTCATGAATAGTGTCCTCACTTTGGAAAACAGTTTGACAGTTCCTCAAAAGCTGAACAAAGAGCTACCATTGGCCAAGTACTTTTATTCCTGAGTACAAACTAAGGTGAGAGCATACACCCACAAAAATGTGCATGTGAATGTTAAGGGTAGCAGTATACTTTTAATAGTTTTTTATTTATTATTTTTATTTTATGGATATAAGCGTATTGTCTCCATGTACTTGAGTGCACCCGTGTCATGACACAGAGGTCAGAAGAGGGCTTCAGAGTCCCCTGGAACTGGAGTTAAGGACAGTTCGTAGCTGCCATGTGGGTTCTTGGGAATCAAACCTGGGTCCTCTACAAGAGCAGACAGTGCTCTTAACTGTTGAGCCATCTCTCCAGCCCCATGGGGTAGCAGTATTCTTAATAGGTAAAACTGGAAATTATCTCTCTTAAGTATTCAATCTGCTATGTGACTCCCATGATTTAACCTGTTTAAAGTTTTACAATATGAATAGGCTCTTCGAAACGTATAAATAAAAGCATCTATCAGTTGATGGGTGGAAACAAAACTGATTCTGTACAAAACATGGCCCTTATCTCACTGTAAAGAGGAACAAAGAATTAAAGGTGATGGCTGCATAACTTTATGAATAGACCGAAATCCATGGAATTATATACTTTAAAATGCTGAAATTTTGATGTGAGTTATGTCTTTTTTTAAGTACAGAGTCAGAAGCACCATTCTTTGTTGGTGTGTCCATAGAAGGGTTAGAAATACATACTGCTTCATTTATGTAACTCAATATATATGGTCAAAATGGTAGGCAAAATGTTAATTTCGTCACTAGAAAAAATCTGCTATACTTTCAAAGAATAGGGAAATTGTCAGATTTATATAATTAACACAAGCATAATTTACTTACTTTATACGATTTTTCTAATTTTCTGGTGAAAAGTAAATACATGTAGATTCTGAGGACAGAAAAAATTTGTACACACAAAATTTTTAATTTTTAATTCAAAACTGCCAGTTCAGTTTTGAGGCCCTGGATATAAGCTGGTCAGTTTCCTTTAAAAAGGCCAGCTGATTAAATTCTTACTTCAACCACTCCCTTCATAGGCCCCTCATACTCTAGGCTTAGTCTGCTTGCTTGTATGCCAGGGGCTAGACAAATAGTTACTATCCCATAGCCTAGAATCTGCTAGAATTATTCAAATTAGCCAAACATAGGAGCCCAGGAACCTGGTCACCCACCCCATTTGCCATGCATAAGTTGTTCCATGTTGCTGCTACCCTGTCCCCAGACAGAACCTTGTGTGGCCCTGCTAGACAGTCCTCTTTACCTCTCCTTTATAAGCAACAGTGCATTGTGCTAGGGCAGTCGAAAAATCCTTCAGGAGACTACATCTTTAGGAAAGACAACAGAAGAATTCAAGATTTAAAAAAAAAGTAAGTAAAAAGGTCATTATGGAGTAGTCATCACTACGAAATAATGTGACAAAGACTAACTGAGGAAATGTCAGGAAGTAGCTCTTCTGATGTAACTTGAAATCAACCAAAAGGGAAGAGTCAGCCATCCACTTAAAGAGCTAGAATACTCTTGGTGGAAATGACAGCAGGTACCAAGCCTGACTGGTAAAGAGACTGGCCAACAGGAGTCTGTGAGTGTGTGAATATGTGTGTGTGCAGGGAGTTAGCATGGGTGCACACTTCCTTTAGATGAGTGTGCATATTAGAGATATGGGACTCAGTTTGAATCTCTGGTTGCCAGGCTGTCTTACATTTTACTTGGTATAATTAAAATGCCTGAAGAAAAAGGAGTTATCTCTGTTTACAGTCACTACTGATGAGTAAGACCAGGATAGATCCTGTGTGGCTGTTGTTTATGTGTTGACATGAAGAAAGAATGATGTCTGGCAAATAGCAGGAAGAGTAAGAAGCACAGGCATGTGCACATGATCCACACAGAACGGAAGAGGACAGGACACTCCTCATTGTCACTAAAAGAGTCATCACTGTCAGAGCCGCTGTATGGAAGGGCCGCTTTAAAACAGACAAGTCATCACTGTCAGAGCCGCTGTATGGAAGGGCCACTTTAAAACGGACAAAAACAGGCCCACTTCTTACTCTGTTCAAGATTATGACATCTTAGTAAGTGGAAATAAAACATTTGAAACTATCCGGAATATTTGATGGTTATTTCAGATTGCATAGGAAGGCACGTCTACACCAATAAATGAAGGCTTCAAGGCAGTTCCTAACCCTAGCACATGTGCTAAAATAGTTTGACGTAAATGCTTAACATTTTTTTTTTAGTGTGGTATCATTTTTTCAGATGGAAAAGATAAAAGTATTTCAGGCATTTAGTAAATTCTTTTTCTTTGAAGTATTACCCTTTGTTTTGGTGAATCATACTGTTTGCTAATGGAGAAAAAGTACTCGTTTCCGTCAGCTTAAGAAAAATATTTATCTCCATTCTCCATATTATTTTATTCTGTGCACTGCTCCCCGATTCCCCTCATAGGAATGATCACCCAGCTTAATTTCTTTATTGCCTTGTCGGTTTAGGTTGGGAGATCAACAAGAGGAAGGGATAGTAATGTACAGTAAGAGCAGTAAGTTAAAACAAGCTATCATAATAACAAAAATAATATCCACAACTGTGGATATATTCAAATCCTCAGAAACAGTTTACCTTACAGTATCGTAAAGCTTCCATTAATGTTAAGAATCCTACTGCTGCTTGTTCACGGATACCAAGAAGTTCTGCAAAAAATAAAATGAAATTTAGCACTGCATTAGTATACATAAATCCAAGTAGTAGTTATATATGTGTGCATATATATAAATATATGTATATTGAAATCATACCAAAATGTTTATGTTCCCCTAAAACTATGATCTAAAACTTAGCACATTAAAAGGTCACATCAAACGATCATGCTCTCACAACTCATTATTAAATACCGCTAGATAGCTTTATGATGAGTAAATACAAAGCTTCAAATGTACAATAAAAGTACTTAGAAAACTATGTTGAATGTTAACTTTTTAATGAAAATTTCCCGGAAATCCAAAGAAATTATTATCCAGAATTTAAAAATTTATATCCATGAAAAGAGCTACTGAACTGACCCTGATTTTGAAAGAAAACACTCAGCCACATTGATCATAATCATTAGCATTTATCATTGGGCAGCACTGAATGTACTTGCACAGTGCTTAAACCATGGACATTTCAAGTTGTTCCTTTCCACTGTAAATGAACATGGGCAGTTTGCTAGAGGATAGATAAACATGATGACTAGGAGGTAGTCTCTGCCTTAGTATCTTAGGCTAAAAGTACACAGAGAAGGTAGGGTGGTGGTTGGTGAAATCTGGTTAGTGTTTGGAAAGTCTTATAAGAATGGCAACATTTGAACATTCCATGGCATGTATAGGAGTTTTCTAGGCCAGAAAAGATAAGAAGAAAACTTAAAATCAAGAAGCATTAAACAGGTGTGTATATAAGGAATGAACTCTTGTCAAAGCTTTCTTCCCCCTCCTCCTCCTCCTCCTCTTCTTCCTCTTCCTCCTCCTCCTCTTCCCCCTCCTCTTCTTCTTCCTCCTCTTCTTCCTCCTTTCCCTCCTCCTCCTCTTCCTCCTCCTTTTCTTCATTTTAAATATGGGGTGTCACAATGTTGTTCATGCTGGCCTTGAACTCTTGGTCTGGAGTCCTTCTATTTCAGAATCTCCAGTACCTATAACTACAGGTGTGTGAATATTATGCTTAGTTCTTAAGTTTCCTTAAACATATACAGTGTGGTGAATGTGATAAACAGTGATTAACCAAAGAAAAAAGACAAAAGAATTTAGGAAGTGTATTCTGTAAAAACAGAACATGACTTTCCTTTTATACGAACTGGGGTTGAGCTACTTTGAGGACTTCTGATTTGGGATAAGAAGCTAGCATTAAAGCTCAGAAACAGGACATACAAGTCAGGTAACAGAGTTCAAGTTCTAGAAGTGGGGAAGACATAATAAAGCACAGGGGATAAAGTAAGACATTGCTCCAAATGCAGGTGGGACTGAGACAGTAATAAAGTCTTTTCATAGATTATAGCCTTTAGCTAATGTACGTTAAGTAGAACTATATTAGGGCCATACCCAAATAAAACTTTTTCCTATTTAAAAATTCTATTACAGTCAACAAATGTGCATATAACTGTGCATTCTTTTCATCATCTTGTCATGTCTCACACAATTTGTCAATAGAATATTGTATTTTCTTTTCAACTGACATAATGCTAACTCAGTCATTTGTTATAGATACTACATATGTTTTAAGTACAACCCCTACATGATGTAAGCCAAGAACTAGTATACAGAGCAAAAAGACTCACACAGCATACATACAGTCTTCATTTTGCCACTTGCTTCTTCTAGGCCTAGATAAGACAGTAATATTGTGACTTAGGTCTCTTTGAGTCCAAAGATCCTTTTAGATACACAGGGGATGAAAATGACTATCAGAATATGATGTTAGCTCCCTATTTAATTTCACAATTTTATGAGTATAGAGTTGAGTTCTATAGAGGCAAAAGAATGTGTTCTTATATTACAGAATTCATAAACAGACATAAAATCCAGCTGTCTCATAATATATGTTCAAGGAGGACATGGAGACCCCACAAGATAGACTTGAGCCAGTGTCCAGTCTACAAAGAGGAGGGTTAACTCAGAGGAAGCATCTCATTCATGCCTCCAAGTAAAGCCAGATATGGTCGAGCAGGACCTTTTGACTTATCCTCACATAGATTGAACTGGTAAAAGGAAGGAGCCAGGAGCTCTTCCTAAGCCCATGTGACCCCTGAGGAACAGATCCTCAAATGACCTTAAGTGTAAAAATAAATCGATTTATTTGGGACAACTGTACGGTCTTAAACACCCAAAAGGAAAGTATAAAGAGTAAAGAGTAAAGAGTAAAGTCATCAGTAGTTCACTTTAAGAGTTCAAGGGATTACACATAGACATTAACCTATATAAAAGTATATAAAAAGTTATTTAGACAATTATTTCTCATTGATGATTTTGTTCCTAACCAGAAAGTGCTGCTCAGATGTAAGACTTCAAATCTTGGTCTCCAATACTGTAGTGCCCACCTGTAGCTAAGGGAGACAACCAGCTATTGTTCTAAACTGATGGATAAATTTGTTTTCTCCCCCTATTTAGAAGCCTTTGAGAAGGAACTGATACTGATTCTAACCTGAAAGCAAATCCTGAATCCATCACTCTAGAGTCCGGCCTTGGAAGACAGAAAAAAAAAAAAAAAAAAAGAGTAGGAACCCAATAGAGGGATGCTTTTGGAAGCCCTTGTCAAGAAATTCCAACGGGCTCTCATATGAACATTTGAAAATTGCCCTATTCTGACTTTTTTTTCAGTTCCCTGTGTAGGACTTGTAATGCTAAGTACTCTTGCCTTTACTTCTCCTTCACAGCTCCTATTCACGATTCAAGGACTTTCTATTCCTCTTAGAGATAAAAGTTATGCAATTTGGGAGTTTAGATAGACCCACTGAAGGGGTACTCCAGTTGCCTCACCCTGCAACCCTGTTCAGCATGGAAGAAGCCAGAGTAGTCTGCATCCTGATTCCCTATTGGCAATTTGGGTAACCTCTTCAGAGGATGATGTGATAAGAAGGGGAGGTAGGAATCGGCTAGGAAGTTAGGATAAAAAGACCCCAAAGAAAAGTAGCCAGTTTCTTGGCTAAAAGTTAAAATGTCTTGGGCCTCTTAGCAACATACTCTGTTCCAAAGGCCAAAAATGTCGAAAGTATTTGGGAGCTTATATCTAATCCTTAAAAGATTTTAGGGTTACCTCTTCAGAAGGGGGAATGTTAGAGTTGCCAAAAGCCCCACAAAAATAATCAAAGAAAAAAAATTGTGCTATATACATATGTATTAAATTACTTTTACATTTAAACCTAAAAAGAAGATTCTAGAGATTAAAGATTTGAAAAAAATTATAAGGAATTGTTTCAGAAATTAACGTTTATATTGTTTTATTTATATTAACAAACAATGGGTATATTGCTATTTAAAAATAAACATACATTTGAAAACTTCTCAGGTAGTTTCTCAAATGAAAAATATTGATCACCATTGGCTTATAATCTGTTGAGTGAAATCTATTTGGTAGCCTCAATAACTTTTAGCAACATAAAGGGTATAAGGTCAAAATACTTTTTTAGTCTTTGTGTTGAGGCAGTTAAGAGGGTGTGAGTATGAAGAAACAGCAGAAATGGGTAAACACATACTTTGTAGTTACGTGCATGCTGCTTTTCCCTTTCCTCTAAAATGTGAGCAGTACATGTTTTCATGTTCAAAGACAAATAGGTATGCTGAGTATTTTCACAATTTGATTTCTAAAATCAAGTATCACCACCTAGTGTTACGATTAGATACTACATCATCTGTTGCTTGAGTTTAAACAAATGTCTAGAATGGCACATTTATCATACCATGTTATTAAATACAGAAAATTGGGCTTTCATAAATCTTAGGTGAAGAATTATATAGAGTGGGAAGGTAATTACATGCTCAGATATGTAGTTTGGATGATATTTCTTTTTTCCTCCTGATTATTTTTTAAATAAAATCTCATATACCCCAGGCTGGCCTCAAACTTGCTATGTAGCTGAGGATGGCCTTGAACTCCTGATCCTCCTGCCTCTACCTCAAGTGTTGGGACTATAGGCACACACCATCATACCTGGTACTAGAGGATAATATTTTTAAAATGAATAATTCCTATCCCCTAAAACAGGTTTAAAACTATCTCCTTGAGATAAAGCGCATCATTAAGAATATACCTAATTTATTAACTTTTTATACCAAGCTGCAATTCAGTAAGGATATGATATTCTCATAATCTAACTTACAGAATTTATTTGTATCAGACCTTCTCAAAGTCTCAAAGAAGTCTATTTGCCTTTTGCTTACAAGAAACACTTCTTGTGGTTACATATTCTTTCTTCACCAATATTAATTAGTCATCTCATAAGAGAGCTGAAGACTCATCCCAATCCTTGACTGCATCTCAAGACTGCTGTGCGGGCTAAGTGCACCAGAGAAACAAGCTACTGCTTGGTCAAAGACAATAGCCACTCTTATAAGTTACAAATAAAAGTTGCATATACAATTTGGGAGTCTTTTAGATAGACCCATTGAAGGGGTGCTCCAATTGCCTCACCCTGTGTCCCTGTTCAGCATGGAAGAAGCCAGAGTGGTGTGTGTCCTGATTCCCTACAGGCAATTTGGGTAACTCCTTCAGAGGATGGTGTGATAAGAATAGGAGGTAGGAATTGGCTAGGCAGTTAAGGTAAAAAGAACCCCCCCAAAAGTAGCCAGTTTCTTGGCTAAAATTCACAGTGTCCTTGGGCCTGTTAGCAACCTACTCCATTCCCAAGGCCAAAAATGTTGAAAATATTTGGGAGCTTTTATCTAATTCCTTAAATGATTTTAGGGTTACCTCTTCAGAGGGGGAATGTTAGAGTAGCCAAAAGCCCCATAAAAAAAAAAAATCAAAGAAGAAGAAAGAGTACATGAAGTTATCAGAAAAAAGTGATGGGGAGATATGGGAGGAGTTAGAGGGGAGGGAGTGGGCATGGATTTGATCAAAACACCTTATATGCATGTATGAAATTCTCAAATTATTTTAAAAAGTTGCATATAGAGTACAACATGTCCAGAAATATGCATTCATTGAGAATAGAGAAATCAAGCTTTTGTGTGTGTGTGGGGTGTGTGTGTGTGTGTGTGTGTGTGATCTCATATACTTATTTTGAAGGATGAGAAAACTTAAAATCTACTCCTGACCATTTTCCAGCATAGAAGACTAGTGATTACCTATAGTCAGCAGGTTTTACAATAGACTTTCACTATTCCTTCTAACTACAATTCTGTATTCTTTCACCATCTCTCCACCCTGCCCCCTTCGCTATTTTACACTGTTTCTATAAGCTCACCCTTTTAGGATTATTAGTGTTTTATAGAATTTCTTATTTAGCTTGATTTTTAGCTTACTGTTAATTATAATCAGTACCCATGCACCATGTTTCAATCCCGTAAGACTAACTACCAATGTGCAACATATTCAGAGCTCTTAGGTTTCTGTCTCCTCCACTACCAACTGTCACTTCTCTTTTCTCATTGGTGGTGTTGGGTGTCTATAGAAGTCTCTCTTAAATTTTTTAAGTTTTATTCTATTTTAGAAATGATCTAATTATCCTACATGTAATAAATCCTGAGCACCAAGTAT
The DNA here is from genome assembly GCF_000622305.1 of Nannospalax galili. NCBI lineage: Eukaryota > Metazoa > Chordata > Mammalia > Rodentia > Spalacidae > Nannospalax > Nannospalax galili. The sequence goes on from NW_008339381.1 coordinate 637,458, forward strand.
TGTAAAAAGCAATGCTAAGCACAGTGCAGGAACACACAGAAAACCCCCACAAGGTCATTAACTGGATTATTTCAAGGGCAGTTATGTGTGGGCAACAAAGGGCAAAGTAGGGTAAAGCAAAATGCTCAGAGGTCAGGTCACTTTGAGCTGTGAAGATCAGAAGATCTCCTTGGAAATGTGATACATGGACTAGAGGTGATACATGTAGTGGGCTCTGAGGGAGTAGAGGTGATACATGTAGTAGGCTGTGAGAGACTCGAGAGGTGATACATGTAGTGAGCTGTGAGAGACTCGAGAGGTGATACATGTAGTGAGCTCTGAGGGACTAGAGGTGATACATGTAGTGAGCTGTGAGGGACTAGAGGTGATACATGTAGTGGGCTCTGAGGGAGTAGAGGTGATACATGTAGTGGGCTGTGAGAGACTCGAGAGGTGATACATGTAGTGAGCTGTGAGAGACTAGAGGTGATATGTGTAGTGGCTGTGAGGGCCTAGAGGTAATACAGGAATGGGCTCTGAGGGACTAGAGGTGATACATGTAGTGAGCTGTGAGGGACTAGAGGTGATACATGTAGTGGCTGTGAGAGACTCGAGAGGTGATACACGTAGTGAGCTGTGAGAGACTCGAGAGGTGATACATGTAGTGAGCTGTGAGGGACTAGAGGTGATACATGTAGTGGGCTCTGAGAGACTAGAGAGGTGATATGTGTAGTGGCTGTGAGGGCCTAGAGGTGATACATGTAGTGGTCTCTGAGGGACTAGAGGTGATACATGTAGTGGGCTCTGAGGGACTAGAGGTGATACATGTAGTGGGCAGTGAGAGACTAGAGAGGTGATATGTGTAGTGGCTGTGAGAGACTAGAGGTGATACATGTCGTGGCTCTGAGGGACTAGAGGGGTACAGGTAGGAAGGACGCAATGAGGAAACAGGCACAGAAGCAAGAATGAGCAGAAATAAAGCAAGTAGAATTTTGTTCAGGTGTAAGTTTATGAGTGGAAGATAATCTGGGAGGAGATTATACAGGGACCTTAAGTAAATAAAGGGGAATTTAATGACATTAACAACAATTCAAATAAAAAGCAGTAAGGTACTGGAAAAGCCTTAATTATCTCACTTACAGGAAATGTACCTGCAATATTTTATATGATGTCTTAATGGTGGTTCTTTCCCCAAAATTCACTTAGGTATTAAATTTGGTGCTTACAATGGAGAGTTTAGAAATGAATAACTATGCTTCAACAAAATGCTATCCAAAAAAAAAAAAAAAAATTACCTTTAAACTCAGCAGTTGCCTGGCCGGGGCACCTGCAGGCTGTTGACTGAATCCCTGAGAAGCTGAACTGCAGCCATCAGATAGACTAACAAAAGCAGAACAACAAACCCAGGATGCCCACTTCTTCTAGTTTGCATTTCTACTGCTGTGAAAAACTCTGAGAAGCAGCAGCTTAGGGGAGGAGAGGGCTTCTTTGGCACATACTTCCAGGACAAAATCCTTCAGTGAGAGACAGGGCAGGGACGCAAGCAGGAAGTGAAGCAGAAACCATGAAGGAACTCTGTGTACAGGTCCACTCACAGGCTGTGATCAGCTAATTTTCTTAGACAGCCCAGGCCCACCTGCCTATGGATGGTGCTGCCCACAGTGGGCTCCTACATCCATCATCAATCAAGACAATCCCTCACAGACAGGTCACAGGCCAATCCGATCTGAAAAATTCCTCAACTGAGGCTCCCTCTTCTCAAGTGACTCTGGGTTGTGCCAAGGTGACAATAAAACTAACCAGCACAACACATACATTTATATTCCAGATAGTGTATGGAGCGTGCTCTACTACTCACATTTATAAATGCATGCATACTTACACTCAAAAGTGATTCATTGCTTATCTGAAATTCACATGCAACTAGGAGAACTATGTTTTATCTAGCAATCTGGCTCTAACTTATTAAATGTGTTGCTGTAAGTGATAAAATTTGAGGAAAATCACATTTCTGAGCTTACATTAATCCCAATAAATCATATACTTTTCAAAGATGTAATTACCTAGCTTCTTAATTATAAATCACATCACATTGCAGAGTTTCAAATTGATCACATTCCTTTAGATTTCCATATTTTCCATGTATCCTAAGTTAATGAGCACCAACCATGCCTTACCATTAGCCATCACTTAAAGATATGAGAATGATGGCTGTATAATGCATAAAAGGTAAAGTATACACTACTGATGAATTCCATTCTGTTAAGCCAGAAAAGCCATTATGGGAAAAATGTCTTTTAGGAAAACAGAAATCAACAAAAACTTCAGCTCTAAATTCATGAGGACAAAATGAAGACATTATGCAAGTAACAAACAAATAATCCAGGTGGATTGGAGAGCTGAAGTTAAAAAAAAAAAAAAAAAAAAAAAAAGGGCCACAAAAGCATTTCAAGAAAACACTAGAGAATATTAGTTTCATACAGAGTACTAGAAAAACAGAATGACACAGGAGTGAAAACCAAAACCAAGCCCTGACAGAAAATATCAATTGATTTAACATGATAAAAATGAAAATCTTGGGAACAAAAGACATCATTAGCAAAATTAACATGAAAAAAAGTTGGGGAAAATATTTGCAACATAAACATCTAAAAGAAAACTTGAATCCCAGAAATTTTGACATACAACCCCTGCCACTGATATGCCACAAGATGAAAAAGAGACAATTCCCAGAAGGAAGGCAGAACAGCTAGTTTACCTCCACAAGAATACAGGATCAAGCTCAGGTTTATTAGGAGCAGAAAAAAATGCACATTAAAACATGCAATCACTTGTCAAAAACTGACCAAATATTAAAGACAGTCCAGATTCAAAGAAACTGGAACTCTACACAGCCAGATAGATAGATAGGTTCATACTGCATTAGTTGGCAGAGCAAAGTTTAGAAAGAAATTGGCATTCTTTATCAAAGTTTGACAGATGTTCCTCAAAAGGTTAAATCTTAGAATTAATGCTAGTGATTTGAACTCCTAGGTTCATAGCAAAGAAAAATAAAAACACATGCTCTCACAGAAACTTGCACACCAGTTCCCTAACAGCATTATTCATAAGAGTCAAGTGGACATTCCAAATGTCCGTCAGCTGATGAATAAATGTGGTGCATATATACAATGGGATGCTAGGTATGCAACAGGAGCAAGAATGTGAACTTAGCAGGATGTACAGTTCTTTTAAGAAAATAGGCAGAGAAAAAACAAAAGCAGACTTATAAACAAGGAAATGGAAGCCAAAAGAAGTGACTTGCGTGTTTGAAAACTACTGTATAATTTTTCCTTTTAAAATATTTTATTATTTTTACTTTATGTGTATGCGTGTATTGCCTGCATGTAGGTAAGTGCACCCATGTTGTGCAATGCCCGTGGAGACTGTTGGATCCCCTGGAACTGGAGTTACAGACAGTTGTTAGCTGCCATGTGGGTGTTAGATTCGAACCTGGGTCTTCTGCAAGAACAGCCAGTGTTCTTAACTGCTGAGCTATCTCTCCAGCCCCTAATTTTTCTTTTTAAAAAATTTATTTATTTATTTTATGTGTATGAGTGTTATGCCCGCATGTATGGAGGTACATCTGTGTTGTGCAGTGCTCATGGAGGACAGAAGAGAGTGTCCGATCCCCTGGAAGTGGAGTTACAGATGGTTGTTAGCTGCCATGTGGCTGCTGGGATTTGAATGTGGGTCTTCTCCAAGAGCAGCCAATGCTCTTAATCACTGAGCCATTTCTCCAGCCCTGAAAACTACTGCACAATTTTTCATTTGATGTCGCATATCTGCTACCATGTTGTCAGAGCAGAAATATACATAGTAAATGTTGAGTGAATTATAGACTTTTATTTTATATTTAAGTAACAGAAATAGAAGTACAAGTCAACGTTCCTAAAGACTGCAGGGGAGAATGCAAGAAATCTACTTTGCCTATTCTATTGTCTAAGATAACTCTTATTTTCTAAGCCATTGCTTAGTTTTGACCCCTAAGCTTTACTTTTTAAATAACCAGTTAAAGGACAGTCTTGAAAGGGAATATTGTAAGAAAACAGAAGAGGCTGAATTACTATATATTAAGAACCAAAACTTATGTAATTGATTCAGAAATTCTGTACCCCAGATAAGACCTTCAAGGTAAAAAGAGCCTATGTAGCCTAGGGGAGGCTGGGGGACAGGAAAATTCTAGTGTTTAGAGTAGGATAAGGTGAGAGAGACCACAAAATGCACAGAGAATCAGACCACAATAACCTAGTCACGAACAAAAGACTAACAGTTATAGCCATAGCAAACGGTGGGAAGCAGCAAGGACAGGGGCCGAGTGGAAAGGGACACCTCACCACAGTTCCTTTTCTAAGTATCTGAGATTATGGTAGATACCTTGGAGACCAGAAACCACAGGGAGGAGACAGAAAGGTGTGTAGGGATAAACCAAAGAAACCTGCATATTACTCAAGAGAGAATGAGGTTCTGGTGGGTGGGAAGAGCACAGGCTTTCCACTCCAAATCAGCATGGAGAGTCAAGACTTGGATGAGTTTCAATACAGAGAGCAGAACAAGACAAACTTGTGGGATTCATTTAACCAGTAATTTTGCTGTTTAAACTTCAGGTTTTATCAGAAATTAGCAAAGCCAGGTTCTCAGTCTAACCTTACCACTCAGGGAATTATTTTGTGCATATTACCTAAAATAGGAAGTGAAAATTGTGTTTTTGTAAATTCTGAAGTTTTATACGTTTTGCTGAATTTTTTTCTTAGCTTGCATTCTTTCGAAATGTTAGTTATACGTATTTCTTAAACTTGAGGAAAATTCAAATTCAAGGTTAAGAATCATTCACATGGGAATAAAAAGTAACCTATTCAGTCAAATGTAGTATATTCTGTGTTTTGGTTCATTAAACTACAAATTAGGGAGAAAAAGTACAAATTTGCCTGTGAATAGGAGTTATGGAGCTTCACCTTATTCTACATACATTTCAGTAACAGGAATACTGCAGCTATTCAATAAAAGCTGAATGAATAAACAAGTGAACTTAGATTGTTGAAGCAGTAATAAAAGGAAGGGAATTTAATTTATAGCTATGTATCAGCTCTCCTTAACTGAATCTTCCAGTCAAAGCGTGCTTCAGTTGAGCTTTCAGAGGATACAGAAAGTACTGCAACCAGGGACTTGAAGTAGTGACAGTCTCAGATGATGTGAACTGCCCAGTGTTTTAAAGAAAATTGTGTGTATTAAAAAATAACAAAAGAAAGCCCAGTAGACTCTAAAAACATGTAATTTAAACAATACTTTATAATTTTCTATAACTTGCAGCAATGAATAGAGTACTGCCTTGGGTAAGGATGTGTACATTACCTCTCCTAAAAGATACATTGATTTTTCTAAAGAAGTTAGTTCCACAGTCCCAACACCATACTAGAGGAAACAAAAGGCCTGAGAATTCACATAAACTTGGAACCTAAGATTGTCTGTTTCGAAGATCTATACTTTTAATGTTATGGTGTTTTGGAAATTGTACAGGATTATTCTATTAAAAAGCACTTACCTTAACTTATGGGAAATATAGTGTCATTAAATAGCTGAATATTGATCAATTACATTTCACTGAATCATAGACCACAGCCACAGCAAAAACATACTTACTCATTCCTGAGCATTCTCTATCACCATCCCATACATTAGACACAGCATGCCCAGTCAATAGGAGGTTAATTAAGCTTTGGCTATCAACAAAAATTACAAATCAGTTAGAATATAAATATAACTAGTCCTTCAAATCAAGTTAACTCCTATGGTAAAGGATCCAGTGATGACTTTACATTAAATTAGGATACAAAATTAGAGGAGATTTCCAGCTTTCTTTTCTATCGATCCAGCCTTGGCAAGTACATTCTTATCGATGCAATTGCATCACCACAATGGCATTTATTACCATAATCACACAAATTTAACAACTTTAAGATGTTATATTTAAGTGGATGAAAAATGAGTCTATTTAAAAATCTTAGTATTTATTGTCATATTTACAATGCATATGGATTAATAATATAGTCTTTGATAGAGATAAGTCAATCTTTTTTTTAAGCTCCCCAATTTTTAACTGAGTTTCTGCCAATTTCATCCAATGTGTTTTGATCATATTTAGACTCCCTCCCTATCTGCACCCCTTTTTTGCCCCCAACAGATTTCCTGTACTCTGTCATATATAATAAGGCCCAATGAGTCAAGTTTGTGTTCCCAAATGTTCTTTGGTGTGCACCCACTCACTGGAACCTGACTAACGTAGAAGGTAGGTGAATTTTAACCACTAAGGCAAAAACACCAGAAAAGAAGGACTTAACATGTAGGACACTCATTTTCACTACTCTATGGATTCTGGTAAAAGCAAGCATTGAAATCTAGAGGAGAAGGGTGGCCCCAGATTTAAATGCAGATTTATTTTTTATCCCAAACAACAAAGTAGTACAAATAGGTAAGAAAATACTTATTTTTAAGTCCAGGTCAGTTAATAATCTTTTTAAAAAAATCTGTAAATGAACTATAAAGCAGTATTTGTTAAAATACCTTCACCTTGTCAACAAAATACTTGTCACAATAAATGCCAGGTTATATATAAAGCTAAACTGAAGGTTAACACTGACTGTATGCAGCAAGTGCTGGATAAACCAAAGCAAGGCACCTAGCATAGGACTACTCAAGCCCACAGGCTTTCGGGGTCAATACTACTGAGGAGAAAAGTTTCCCGACTCAGCCATGTTTTATTAAGGCAGTTCCTACAGCCTAAGGTTCATGTAGGGAGACAACAGACTGCAGTTCATTACCTGCCATGCCCATACACAGGATCTATCAAAGGTTCACTTGCATCTTCAATTTCATTTTTTATGTTTTCAATGCCCTAAAGAAACCAAGATTTCATTAAGTTAATATGAACATTAAAGTACAAATTAGGATGAGTTTTTAATTAGAAATTAACAAAATATGATTCTTAGTAACTTTACTTTCAAAGCAAATTTATTACCTAAAAAGGACAAGCAGTACAGGAGGCATCAAAAATCTGAACCACAACATGGGAGAGTAATGAGTAGCTAAGTTCAACATGAACATATCATCCCGTCACCATCTCCATCCCTAACATCTACTCGACTACCAAGTACGCTTGACTCCTTCTGTTACTCAAATGTAGCAACTCAAATAAATATGTGCTTGACTCCTGTTATTCACATTTCTAACTGTCCCCTTGCCTTCTGCTCCAGGCCACTGTCCTGCCTCAGGCTTCTACTGCAATACTTGCTTTCTTAAGTTTCTCTGACTCTAGTGTTCTAAACTTCAGATCTCTTCATTACAAATTCTTGTTCCAATTTAGGTACCTTTATCTACAAAAAATTTTGTTATTCCCTTATTCAAAATGTTATTGTGTTCCAATTGTGAAATACATTACAATAAGCAAATAAATCTCACAATAGACAGAGGCTTCTATAGAAACGTGTCTGGCCTTACCTTTCACAACTGCCCTTGGCATATTATGATGCAGCACCCTGAAGTATTTTTGGTTCCCCAAACCTGTGTTATGCCTACAATTGCTTTTGTCTTTAGACTTGCTGCTCTTATTGCCTCATAAATTTTATTACGACTTTTCCATATATAAAACTTTTACTCATTCAACAAGTCTCTACATCTACCAAATGGTCCTTACTACACAGTGTCTACCCTTGATTCCACTCAACAAACTTCAGTCATATCTTCCATTTTCCCACAATGCTTGCTGCATGTAATGAATAAACATAAAAACTAACACCCAAAACCATGACCAGGATGAAATTATTGTGTCATTTTTTTACAATGCAAAACAGAAAACTTTAAAAAAGTATATGTCATATACCTAGCACAGAGCCAATAATCAATAAGCATTTGTCAAATTAAAAAAAAAACTTGATTTCAAGTAAGATATAACCAGTAGATATTCCAAGTGAGACAGGAAGGGTGTTCCAGATTTGAGATTAGCATCTTAGAGATGTGCATACTGGAGTTAGTCTACAGAAGTGAGCTGAGAGAGTAAAGTATCCATGAAAGAAAAAGCACCCAGCACCCAGCACCCAGGGAATGACTCTTAAAGAATACTAAAACTCACAAGGGAAGCAATGAGCAGGAGGCAACACATACAGAAGGAATCAAAGCTACTAAAGAAAATGCTAGAAAAAAATCATTGTGACACATAAGAAGAAAACTAGCACAATGATCTGTCAATTATAAGAAAAGGAGGGGTTAGAAAGTTTCTACAGGGGATTAAAAAGTCAAGAGCTAGACAACGCTAAGACACAGGGAAAAAAATTCAGAAATGAGCATTTCATGCAAAGAATATTATCCATCAGCTGTGCAGTCAGAAGAGCAGAGGGGAAGGAAGCATTAAAGTGGCTAAGAAGGAATGAATGGAGAGGAAACAGGAGCTAACTCCTTATTATGAGCAGTAAGAGGTTCTTATTCTGAGATGTAGAAATGGATATGAAACAATTTCTAACAAGAGAAAAAACAGTGCTAAGCTAAGACAGTGAATCTTCTTACACAAACCTTAGTCAGTAACACAGAATAGAGAAAAAGCAATACTCCAAATTTGTTTCCCCACATTGAATACTGGTCCAAGACAGCATCTTTTAATTCTGATACAGTTCTGAATGATCTTTTTCTGGCAGGGGGAGGGGAGGAGAGAAGAATTAAGTATTAGTATCCTGGAGAAACTTATTACATTCATAAACTGGAAAAGTTTTAAATTCTTATATATTAAAAAAAATTAAAACTGCTGCTGACAACTACTCACACATGTACTTACTTAATAAGACGTCCCTGTACTCGACAAGGAGCCCCTGCCTCTCTTAGGTGCAATGCCTGGTACCAATACCTTCTATAGATGCAATTACTTAAAAAGCAGAGTGGCCCTCTTCAAAGAGGTGTTCAATAACCATATAAACCAACTTTTTAAAGCAGAAAGGCCCTTTAACAAATATCTGAGTTACTAAAGCTATAGTATACATTTGTGGCTTCTTTTAAAAGAAATTGATGAATTTCAAAATAAATGCCACCTATAATTGTATCAGTATAGCAGCCTTACCTTTAATTTTGTAATAAAACCTTTAAATGTTCTAGTGAAATATGGGCACTCTTACTGAAAATTACAGGAAGCATATTTTGGCAAATTAGGAATCCTTCATTCAGAACAGAAAAACATTAGGATACAATGAATTTTTTTCATTGCTAATGATGAAAAGGCAATTAATGTTTTTTAAAAGTGTACTTGAATAGTAATTTAGGACTTTGAATAATATACATATATAAATTAAGTTTTAATTTGAAAGCAAATTAATCAAGCTAAATATTTTAAGTTCATGTTTAAGTAGAGAAGCACTTATGTAAATCTAAGGCCCTTTTCCACATTATGAACAGACTTAAAATGGCAATGTGTGCACAAGGTAAGTATTTTAAATGTTCCAGTGTTACTTACTGAATTAATGCATGAAATCGCTCAAAGCCAAGCTCTTCGACAGCCAAGGCAGCTATACATAAAAGACACTTTTCAGCACTACACACGGCAAATAAATGACACAAGATACACACAGCAGGCTGTAAATACTTTCAAGCAATCAAAACATTCTCTTACTTCTTACTCCCTTAAAATTCTCAGTTTATTCTTTACTGTAACATGAATTTATATTCCCTCATCTTAGTTACTATGGTTATAACTAAAATGGATATAATACTGAGAACGTAGACGGGTCATTAAATAACAATCATCTCCTTCCAATTCAGTTATGCTAAGGTGACTTGCAAATGGGAAATACTACTGACAGTGCTTCACACACTGTCATGTGTCCTGCACTTTAAAATAATCCTTCAGCTTATGGATCCAAGTAAATCATCACTGCTAATCGTTCTCAATATAAAATCCTTAGATTTAAGGCTCAATTATTAAACAAATGTGTATAAAGGCATAGCACTGAAACCATATGTTCAAGGACAGATTTAAGTTTGTTTCCCCATTTACTCATGCAATTGTTTAGAAGTTTTCAGTACCTTTTAATCTAATAAAGTACATTTTTTTTTTTAATTAAAGAAGTTAAAGAAAGCATCTAAATAAAAGGTAACATTTACTGAGGCTTAACTAGATGCCGGATTCTCTTTTTTTTTTTTTTTTTTTTTGGTCTTTTTGAGACAGGGTCTCCCTGTAGCCCCCGCTGCCCTGGAACTCACTATGTAGACCAGTCTGGCCTTGAACTCACAGAGATCTGCCTGCCTCTGCCTCCCGAGTGCTGGGATTAAAGGCATGCACCAGATTCTCTTTTAAATGCCGGTCTAACCTCATTTAAGGCTCAGGATAACTCTCCTGCCTTCATTTACAGAAGAAGGGCCTGAGGCACAGACGCCATCCCAGAGCACAGAGCAGTACAGAGCATTGGAACTTAAACTCATCTTGGCTCCCAGAAGAAGAAGTCTTTAAAAATGGCTAATCAAAATGCCTACTTTATTACAATGAACAATATCATATAAATTTTATTAAGCAAATCTCAACAGGTTCAGGTTCACATATAAATTTTCACTAGTGATTAAAGAAATTGATTATAAATTCAAAATTTTTACTTATAATTTAAAATGTCACATTATACTAGCTTTATAAAACCTAGTTTTAATTTTCAAATGTTTTAAATTACTTTCTGAAATCTTTACAAGACCAAATAGATTAATCTTTGGGTTTATGTGGGAAACAAACTGAAACTGAACCCAAGTATTCACTATTGCAAACAAATGTGCATTACCAACAAGCCAAAAATAGACACACCAAAGAAGCCAATGAAATTGGTGCTTACACACAATATACTACTAGTGAGAGGGAAAAACACTTCACAATACTTTATTACAATGACATAATAAATCTACCCAGCCTTTTCCAAATTATACTGCTTTACAATGCTTGGTTACGTTTCACTAGGTACACTATGAGAGCGGACATAGAGAGAGCACTCTAGAGAGGCAAGCAAAGAAAAAGCTCAGCAGGCAGAGACAGTGGAGAATAAAACACAAAGGAACGGAGCTGGGAATAAAGGAAAGAACAAGTAAAAAAGTTATATGGAATGAAAGTCTTAATATAAGTTCAGTTCAACTGTCAATATCTAAGATAAATTCTCAAATTTTCAGTTAAAATGTTTTAAATGTATATAAATTAAAAGCAGATTTCAAATATGGTTTTATGTCATGTCTACTTTTAAAACAAGGCACAAAGTAAACTACAACAATTTGGGGGATGGGAATTCAATATAATATGCCCATGTAAATTGGTTACTGAAGTAACAATGTATTATGAGGCCAATTTACTCTAAAGCATTTTAGCTATTAGTAAAAAAACATACTACTTATTCCATCGTAAGCAATAGTATACTATTAAATCCTATTAAAATGCTAAAAGATATCCAAAATCATACTATTTTCCCACATATATAATCTGATTTTAAGCACATATTCTTTAGAACACCTTTTTAAAAGCTCAACTATGTTTACATGCCATAAAGTAAATTCTAGAAAACATTTTAAGGTCAGTCTTAAATGACATTTTATTATCTTTGCGAATGGTTTCCATTTGTTCTTTAAATGTCCTTATCAACTCTCAAACTGCTAAATTCTTTTTGAAAGGCAATGTTTTAAAGGCCCAAAATGAAACATCAAGGGAAGTTCAAACATTAAAAATGATTCCTTGCAAATGTGCTACTAAAATTTTGCCAGGCTCAAGCGTCTCAAGTGCAGACGGAGCAGGAAGAAGACAGTGACAATACGGCGTGCACGAGGCCAGGGCAGCAGAGCCCCAGGTAAGCCTACAGCGAGTGAAGTGCTCATCACAAGCAATCAAAATTTCCTAAAATCAGGAACTGAAATTTTACAAAGCAATTTCTATTCACATGATGGTTAATGAGATGCACTAAGGGAAATAAAGCGCTTAGTCATTTGAACTAAAAACTCAACTAGCAAGATTATTCCTCAGAAGCAAAGCAGAAAAGCAACGGTTAATCTGTTCCTGCCACTAGAAGCCTCCATTTTACTAGGTCATTTTGGCAAGTTTTACGAATGTTTGAACACTAGAGACCACAGAATGTCTAATTTTTTATGCATGAGAAAGACGTTAAATTATTTTAAAGAAACTTCAATCAAACTTGTGACATAAAATATAACTAAAATTACCTTAAAATAATCCATACTTCTAACAATGCCCGAAGTTCAGGAGCAAAAGAATAGTATATAATTAAGAAAATGTCCTCATCTTTGTTCTAAATGCAACTGAAGAGATTTAGGCATTTAATAATGGAAAAATTCCTCTCATCTCCAACACTAAAGAAAACATCAGAGACTATAGTATACAGGGCAGTGTTCCTTAAACATTTAAAATCAAAGTTCTAGTGTTCAAAGAAGATTGCTATCAAGCAGAAGTAAGCTAGAACCTTTTACAAAAAGTGTAAGAGATACATGCAGTTCCTTTTGCAAAAATGCAATTGTCTTACAATTAAAATAATGGGAAGAAAAATAGAAAATAGTAAAGATTAAGCTTAAGTAAAAATTATAAAAAGTTAAAGTATATTTCCTTCAAATTTAATAGTTTTACTAAAACAAAGGTATAAGAAATTACTTTGGAAATAAAAATGTATCTTACAAGAATGTCCCACTTGGCAACTAGACTCTGCAGGGCTCCCGGGACTCCCAGCTGTCTCCTCAGTGGTCCTTCCTTGTAGCCATGAAACCAAGCAGTAGGATCCAGAGCTATCACAAGCACTTTCTAAGATATCATATAGGGTGTGACAAAGGAGTTCCTTCTGCTCTTCCTCTAAAAATAACCAAAGTGTAAGTTATAAGGTTTACCATGAGAAAGAAAGTCATCCTGATATGAACAATAGCAAGAAAGCCTTAGTTTTTATTATGAAAATCAAGCATTTTATAATAATGAGGAAAATCCATACACAACCAGGAGACTCTAAATTACTTTTCAGAAAAGCAATGTGCCTGAGGATTAAATACTACCACTTTAAATACTGGCATCGGTTACAAGAATAGCAAATGCAGATGTTAACATTAGGAGAAATAATATGCCACTTAGAAAAATCAGATGCAAATTATCCCTCTTAAGCTGCACACAGCATGTAAGACAGACAATGCCAGGGCCCCTGGAGACCTCTACTTTTCCCTTCTTCTGAACGCTAGTATCTGAACATCTTATCTCACAGGAACAAGAACGTGAGCTTACACTGTCAGCAAAGCATTCCATTAGCAGAAGCAGCCAGACTATGCTGCATAAGCCAGGAGCCACTGACACCACCCTGTGGTGACTGGAGCATGGGCATCTTGCCGAGGGGGGCCGGAACACCAACACTTCTTTCAGAACCTTGGTACCACTCCCTTTCTTAAGTGGTGCTCCTCTCCAGACATGGTACCATGTTCTGAAACTTTCGATACAGCCTATGTGACATTCTACATCACATTTTATGACAAAAGAGGTTTGTCTTTTCTTTTTTTTTGTCTTTTTGAAGCAGGGTCTCCCTGTAGCCCCAGCTGTCCTGGAACTCACTATGTAGACCAGGCTGGCCTTGAACTCACAGAGATCTGCCTGCCTCTGCCTCCCAAGTGCTGGGACTACAGGCATGTGCCACCACGCCTGGCTAAGGTTTGTCTTTTGTAATGGACTCAAAGTTCTTTCCAGGCAGGAATAATTCCATTCACTTTGTATCACCATGGCCTTCATGAAATTTTTGTTGTTTCCCAAATTTATCAAAGTGATTGGATTTGTGAGGAAGAAACAATTTCACTAATAAAAAGGTCATGCTAATGATTAACTCTCTTGACTAGTTCCTTTACTGAAATGCATTTCATATTAATCATAAACATATGATCATGACACCTTGACTCTTCAACTCAAAATCATTAGTATAGTCTATGGTTATAGTTTAGAATGGAAGCTGTTATATCCTTACACGTGAAACTCTACCTTCTCCCAGAAGTTATTGTGAGGCTCACAAGAAATTGTGTGAACGAAGGAAAGATGTTTGCACACTGCCAGGTGGAATGCAAATGCTGGTTACTATCAGGTAGCATTATGCACCAGACTTATGCATGCTGTAGACAATGACACGTTCATCTGCAATATAACTGCCTGCAGTGCTCATGTTTTGTAAAGTGTTATAATAAAAGATGCAAGAATACAAAGATAATGCTGAGCTTCTGATCAGAGCTCAAAAAAGACAATAATAATAATAATAACAAAGGAGAGAGAGGAAAGAGGCAAAAATAAACACGTAAACGACAACAACAACAAAAAAACAGGCATAGTAGTGCAAGGCTGTAACCCTAGCGCTTAGCAGTTAAGGCAGGAATCTTGAGTTTGAGGCTAGCCTGGGCTACACAGCAAATGCTAGGCCCGTCTTTTTATGTAGCAAGACCCTGTCAAACACACACCAGAGCATGCATGTGTCCTTTAAGGTTATATTACCATCTAAAGTTACTGGAAATGGACATGATAATAAATGCTGCATGGTTCATGTCTAAAATTGAAGATGGAGTGAAAATTTGCAAAGCTGGCTCTCATACCTGAGCAATCCCGCCATGACGACTTCTCAGAGGAAAACAGAAGCTTCTTCAAAAGAAATGCCTTTACATAATTAAAGCAATGGTTAGAATGCAGTATAAACATACCTCATAAAATCCTTTTATTTTAAAAATGGGAAATCCAACTACATTTCTGATCTTATGGTTTGATTAAAGCTCCAAATGGTTTTCTTTCATATTCAACAGTAACTGTACAGTTATTACTCAGAATATGCAACTATAACTTTGTACCAGATCCATAAAATTGCCCACTCCTGATACAGTTCCTAGTGAACAGAGAACTGACTCATATAATAGAGAAGTATCTGGAAATTACAGAAATTTATTGTTCCACCCATAAAATGAAGGCTCTATAGGAACAAGTCTACATTTATTTTGGATTTCTGAAGATAAAAAGACACCTAAATACAATAGCCATTCTTTTCTGTTAGCTCTGAGCTGTCATACAAGGAATACCACTACTAGCCATCTTGGGCAACTTAGCAATGCCATGTCTTAAAAGTTAAATACAAAAGGGCCATGGATGTGGTTACCTATCATGGTAAGATTATGGGCTAGATATCCAGTAACGCACACACAAATAAATAAATAAAATGAGAGAGAGGGAGGGAGAGAAGGAAGGAGTTACTATCTTCATGGTTTAACTCATAAAGCTCTAAGATTCAAAAGAAACATTCATTGCTAATCCTTTCCTTTGGTGAGCCAACTACGTTTACTAGCTATTTCACAGAAAGCAGCTGAAAGCCATAGTGTTTCCTTCTCAAGGTATAGTTCACCCTGACTTATTAAAAATGAAGTCAGGGCTCCACCTACTGAATCTGAATATCCATAGGGCAAGTCCAAAAAAAGGGGGTGTTCCGGGATGACTCCTGACAAGTACCTAGAAGCATTAGCAAACAGTGAAGGCCACTTTTAGTCAGACAGACCTAAGTTTCAGTCCTAATCTACCACTCCTATTACTCAAAAATAATAATGATACATTTTTTTTTTTTTTGGTCTTTTTGAGACAGGGTCTCCCTATAGCTCCAGCTGTCCTGGAACTCACTATGTAGACCAGGCTGGCCTCAAACTCACAGAGATCTGCCTGCCTCTGCCTCCTGAGTGCTGGGATTAAAGGCGTGCACCACCACGCCTGGCTTAATGATACAATTTTTAAAAGGTTGCAGTGATATGCAAAAGTTTATGAAACACAGTCATCATTTGACCTGACACCTAACAAGCAATCCATTCAAATAATTTTAACAAGGGGTTAAAAAAAAAAAAAAAAAACCTGAGAAAAATTCTACAGGACTCACATAGAAATCAAGCAAACAGTTTAATCAAACATATACTATCATCAGAGTTTACATAACTGCAGCAGTACAATCAACTACAAGGCTCCTGAGGTAGAGAGAATAGTCGTTCTACTGCTGTTGGCATTTTGAGGTATGTTATCATTTTTTTCCATTTTCTTGTATACCTGGCTTTATAAGAAGGAATCAATGTTTACATTTTACATTTTTTTGTTTTTCACAGAAATTAATAACTATAATCACTACTTTCCTATCAGTCATCAAGATTTCCCTATTGTTTCTCATCTAAATTTTATCATGGTATATTAGATTGGTTGCAACTCTTTGCTACTATAAATGAGTTTCTTCTTGAAGAAAACTTCCCATATGAAGGTTTCTTTTTTTTTTTAAGATTCTTAAAAGTACATCTATCACATTAAAAAACATCTGTATTATCACAGTTCCCGGACTCTTTGTTAAATCTGCACTGGACAGCAGTGCTCCAGAGCCAGTGACGTTCCTCCCACCTGCACCAACAGGTTTCCATCTAGAAAGTTAAAAAACAAGAAACAAACAAGTTGGGTCCATTTCACTCTCTGCATTGGGTCTTCACTGTTTCGCTGTCTAGCGTCACCCCCTGTTCCTAACTGCACAGCAATGCCCACTTTACCACTGGGGTCTGAGTACTTTCTTATCCAATTTGAACAAATTCCTAGTATAAGACAGGCAACATTCACTTGCTAATATTTATTAGGATTTTTTTTTCTGATTTTAAAACAATACTTTCTCTTGGAACATTAGTACATTTATATTTGGGTTTTCTTATTGTTAAATAGTTCAAGAATATACCTGGTGTATGGTATGAGGCGATCTAAAATCATTCCCTCCTCAAACTGAATTGGTGGCATTCATCAAATTTCATCTCATTTCACTACAAATTTTCGTTCTTGTTTTATCATAGTATGTAATAATGTCTTCTAATGGTTACATGGAATAAGATAAATGAGTTACCTGCCTAATGCTAGTATTATGACTATTTTTCCATTGTTCTAAATTTAATCTTTTTACAAGTTAATGTCATCTCTGGACTTACTCATTTCTCAATGCTCTTAATCATTTAGCTTTGTGTTACTGTTCATTTTTTGTGAGACTTTCATCCATGAGTACTGTTCACATCACTTCTACCCCTCTCCCTTCCCATTCCAACTCTTCCCACACCGTCTCCAATCCTCCTCAATTCTGTGACCTCTAATTATTAGACACACACACACACACACACACACACACACACACACACACACGCACACACACACATCCACTGAGTCCATTTAACAGTAACCATGCATACATAAGCTTAGGGCTGACCATCTGGGATTGGATAACCTGTCATGGACTTCATCTCCCCTCGGCAGCCATGACTTCGTGTAGCTCTTCATCTACAGGTGGGACCTTATGAAACTTGCCCCATCCACACGGGGCTGTCAACTGGTGTTGTTATTACGCAGGTCTTGTTTAGGCAACCATACTGCTCAGAGTTCATGGGTGTGCCTTCCTTTCATGTCTAAATGATTTGATGTTTAAGTTGAAACACTAATATAAACAAAATTATTGTACTGATTAAAAAATATTGGTATATTCTTTAAGTCAAATCACTACCTTAAAAGTCTATAAGGATAGGTTCAAGATTTTTAACATTAAAATTATCCTTGTATATTTTTAAAATACATTGAATGTTAAATGCCTGTGACATATCTTTATTTAACAATATTCACAGACTTTCAGTAAAGTCTAACCTACACATGGACAGGACAAAGAGTCTTCAGATTTCAGACAAGATTCCTACTGGTGCCCAAAATTTGCTTGTTACTCAGTAAAACAGATATAATAAATTACTATTAATTATATTATGTATTATGGTATAACTAGCATATATAATCATATAGGTGTAATATATTATTAAGTTATACTTAAATTTGTACTTTATATCCTTAACAATTCTGAAACAAAGTTTAAGCACTCAAATTTTTTAAAAATAATTTTACCAGTGTGAAAAGAGTCACCGTTATTCTTTGAAGAAATTTAATCATGTTAGCTCATGGAATAGAATATTAGAGAGAAAAATGTATTTTGTAGCAAACTATTTAAGAATGTATTCTTTATATCCAGCAAATAACATATATCACATCATATTAAACATATATTTTAAAGCATAGAGATTAAAATATAAACAGTTTTGAAGTTACATGGCTATGCCGGACGTTAGATTAACAAAAACTATAATGTCTTGATTTTCAACAATGTAACAATTTATAGTAATCCGTTTGTAAAATTCAAAAATATTGAAATTCATAAGAAATCTCTTTTGTACAAAGAACAATTTATTTTTAAAATTGTTTGAAATACATTGCACTTATTACAGTATAAAAAGCCAACTTATTTTCAACATTTAAAAAAATCTTAGGCCATGAAAATATTAACATCTTCAACTTTCTAGGACTATCATCTTTGTAGAAAAAATAAATGAAAATGGTATAATTACTATGATTATACTTTTGTAATGTGTAAAGTGTTACTACTCTTTTTTTTTTCCTGTCTTTTTCAGACAGGGTCTCCCTGTAGCCCCAGCTGGCCTGGAACTTACTTAGTAGACCAGGCTGGCCTTGAACTCACAGAGATCCCCCTGCCTCTGCCTCTCAGGTGCTGGGATCAAAGGTGTGAGCCACCACGCCTGGCCTAAGTGTTACTGCTCAAAAGATCTTTTTTGTTTTTTTGAGACAGGGTTTCCCTATAGCCTCAGCTGGTCTGGAACTCACTATGTAGACCAGGCTAGCTTTGATCTCACAGAGATCTACCTACCTCTGCCTCTGTCTCCCGAGTGCTAAAGACCTGTGCCACCAGACCCAGTTTCAATAGTATCTTTATATTCACAAAATGCCTCCATCTCTAATTCCTACTCTTCTGAAAACATAGTCAAAAATGTTACTGCTTAAAACTCATGTCCTGAATTCATTTTTATTTTAGATACTTAAAACAACTTTATGTGCAAAAGTTGTTAGCTGACCATATCTTGTTCTTATGTAGAGTACAGACATTATAAAACAAAGAGCACTAGATATCTGAATAGGTCTCTCTAAAGTTGGTAAAGTAGTATATGTTACCTGAACAGGTGCAATAACAGCACAGGGGCCACCTTCAAACTGTTCTAATGCAGATCCCTCTGATTCACTAAACACAAACCCTAAAAATGAAAGCAACAGCAAAGATTAAAAATAATTCCAGTAGCAGCTATGAAAGAACTTTTCATGCACTTTGCTTTGAGATTACTTATGACAACAGCAACATATCTACAGTTACCAGACAGGGTACTTCTTAAGGGATCAAAAGAATGCTCTGGAAAAGGTGTGCATGAAATCTCTATCTCTGTCTCTGTCTCTCTCTGTCACACACACACACACACACACACACACACACACACACACACACACGCACCTGCACCCAGGAACCACTCTAAGAAAGTAAAGTGGACTTGAATAAAAGGACAGTAAATCTGAGTTTTATTTGTATCTTGGTTTTGTGTCTGAAATAAAGGGCTTGTGAATGCTGAGCACATATTCATCCACTAAACTATACCTCCAATCCCTAAATCTTACTTTTAAATAATTTAATTGGTTCTAAGGAAAACTAGAAATTCAAATTCTTTCTAGGCAACATTCTTTTTCTCAAAGAATGGTTTATTAAGGGGCTAGAGAGATGACTCAGCAGTTAAGATCACTGGCTGCTCTTGCAGAAGACCTAGGTTCGAATCCCAGCACCCACCTGGTGGCTAACAACTGTCTATAATTCCACATCCACGGGATCCCACACCCTCCTTTGTCCTCCACAGGCACTGCACAACGCGGGTGCATTTACATATACGCAGGCAATAAGACTCACACACATAAAAATAAAATACTTTACTGAGTACAGTGTAAGGGAGTAGTGGGCTGGGCAGTAACTACAGTATTGCCTGCTTTATTTCAATCCTTGGGTCACATACTATAGGTTAGAAATTAAATGGCATTGTAAATAGCAAGTGTCCACACACTGGCTCTACCTTATTTCAGACATTACCTAATCAGCATTTACTGACAGCAGCTAGCGCAGTTCTGCAGAGGGCCCTGAGGCCAAAGTCAAGAGAATCCACTGGAAATCACTGGGAGAATCACTTCATCCTCAGCCTGCAAGCCTCAGTGCTACTGTTTTTTAAATGTTCACTTTCAATTGCAACATGTTTGGAATCTACTGAATTTTGTAAAAATTTAACTCAGCCAACAAATATTTCATCAACATCAGATACCTGTGATCTTGACTACATACAAGAATGCATGGGTCTCTGGGCTACAGGAGCTGGGACAGTCCAGCTTAAGACACACGTGAGCAGATAATTGCTAAAACATGTCAGCATAGAGAACGAAGGGTGCGGTGGATACACAGAGGGCACTTCCTCTGGTCAAATCAAGTCAGCAGAGGACCCCCAGGAGGCTGACCTTGAATAAGGACATGACTAGGGGGTAGGGGTGGGCGTGGGGGTGCAGCAATGACAGTCAGGCAAAGGAACAATCCTCATTAAAGGGAAAAGGGTTGTAAGAGGAGGAAAACTTGCCACTGAAGGGCAGGTTGGGGTTAGAAAGGAGGAAATGGCACATGGGCAGGAATGACGGCAGAGGCTGTACTAAAAAGGGCCCCATCAGCGTAGTGAGGTCTAGTAGTCACCGACTACAAGGTTTACTTCTTTAAAAGACGGAAACGGAAAGGTTATTTCAAGAGCCCAATAGAACTGAGCTAATAAAAGCTATTTTTCTGTACAGAGGAAAAAATATTTTCAAATAGTATTTCTAAGATAAAGTTATGGTTAGTGTATTTTTAAGTTGAGTCTATGTTTGGTATAGAAGAAATCAGAGATGCCTCTGAAGTTTCTAGTGAACCCCAAAATACTAAAGCTCCCATTCTACCTTACCTCCCTATCTCCTGTCATATCTTTTCAGAATATTTAAATGTGTGTTCTACATATTTTTTTAAAATCATTGATTCTAACAAGAAATCCAACCAGCGAGCTCTCCTTCCTGTCCTCTAAATCCCCCAATCTATATGCAAATCTTGAGTTTCTTATCTCACAACTACAATTTACACAATGTGGTGTTTGATCTCTGACTCCATCAAGTTCACAGTCACCTATGTTCACAGCTGACCAGTAATAGGCCATTTCTCAAGTCTTTTTAACTTCCTGACAATCACTTCAGTGATGAACATGAATCCTAAAGAGACTCTGTCTCTTGGATTTTAGTCACTCTTATCCCATGTTTGAATGTTATTTAATCTGTTATCCTCTCAGTTCCACTGCAGTGCCTCTTAAATGCTCACGTTCCAGGTCCTGCCATTAAGATCTTTTTCTATATTCTCCCTGGTTCACATACAGATTTTATCTACTGCTAGTAGCAGTAATTTCATCTAGTCCCTCCATTTCCATCACTGGTAATTACTAGGTAATTGTCAAACACAGACTTGACACACAGAATCTAAAGTCCTTAATATGGACATGTACAGTGTGACCCTAGCTATTTCTCTGCTTCACTCTGGGCCATTCTCTCTGGTTACGTTTCAGGCAGGCTGGGATCTTCCAGGTCTTCAGGTATTCCTGCCTCCACCTCTCAAGCGCTGGGACTACAGGCAGATACCACCATGTCTGGCCTGTTTCTTAAACTTTATATGTAACACTTCTGCCTGAAGCACATTCTAACCCTTTGAGAAAACTCTTTACGTATCTTTCAGGCTTCTCCCTTCCTTTTGGTTCAGGTCTCCAAAACCTATCTTGAACATGTCCGTTTTTATATCATACCAGGCTACCTTACAGTCAAACCACTATCCTCTCTCACCTTGAATCCTGATAAAAGTTTCCAGCCACACCTTCCAGCTCCTCCTCATCTCTGTAACTCCCATTTGTGCACGGGAGCTACCAGAAGAGTATTTCAGAAACAGAAACTGGATTTGGTCACAGCCTGCTCAAAATGTTTCTACGGTCTCAATTGTAAGTAGAATAAAATTTTCACTCCTTTCTTTCCATGGTCTAAAAATACCATAGGACTGACCACAATGGATCCTCAGTTTAGTGTCGCCTTCCTGAGCTACAATGACTTTGGCTCCTTCCAGCACACCAAGTTCTTTTCCATACTCGTGTTCTTGCCTTATGAAATGCTTTCTCTACTCACATTGTCCAGCTATCATCATCATAATCTTCGGGACTCATTTTAGACGTCAGCTCCGTAAGAGATTGCCTGGCAAACCTAACAGTTGATCATCCCTCAACACCACCAGTATTTATCACAATCTGTATTTATGCTAATTTACCTTACAGATATCCTGTCTTTTATTGATGGCTGTTTTCTCACCAGATGTTGTACAGTCACTGTTTACTAGTGCATGTTGATGATTTGAAAGGGAAGACAGTAAGGGTGTTTGTTTCAAAGAATGCCAAGTTCAGCTACAAAACTGTAACATAACCATTTTTATCGCCACTAGAAGGAGTAGGAGATAGTGGACCTCAGGGCAAGATTTAGGACTCAAGACAGCAATGTGAATCATCTGAAACAGGTCAGTTAAAGTGATTGCCAACATGCCCAGCAAAGATAAAGAAGTTGAAATGTTAAAAAAAAAGGATGTAGTGGGCTTGGTCAGCAATGGAGAATGACAGAATAGAAAAAGAGCTAAGAGAAAACTATATTAGCTGAAGTTCTAGAAAGGGAAGAGTAGATACAAAGAGCAGTCAGCTGTGATAAATGCTAAGACATAAAGTGCTGGATCAAGCATGCCACTGGGAATACTACAAAAGAAAATTCAGAGTACTAGAGAGCGCAGCCCAACTTTAAATAATTGAAGGAAAATCAGCAAAAGTGAACTATTTGTCACAGTTTTGGCAGAAGGGAAAAGGACAATGGCACCAATGGTAGTTGAATAAGGAATTATTTTTACACTTGATCTTAGCCAAAAGAACAAAGGGTATATGATGCATATAGGAAAAAGAGATCTGAGAAAGTGTTGGTGTGACAGTACTACTATAGACAGGCGCTCAAATGTGGCAGGAGACCCACCTGAAGTCAGAACAGATGTTATATGCCACCGGCCTTGTTTATGCTGTATGTTTTCATGTTGAAATCCTTAATTTTCAAGAGTGTAATGGGATCCTGTATTCAAGAAGCTGGAAAGCCGCTGGCCTATCAGATGCAAATCCTAGAAGGCTCCAAGACAAGAGGAAGAAAAGCTACTGAGGTAAGTACAGGGAATGAAGGCAGGCAGAGGACTGAGGGATTACCCAAATGCCAATTCTGAAAAGCACAAGGATAAAGAACAGAAGCTGAGGGCTGCTCCAGGCTCAGGTGCTGTCTGTCCTGATGTCTGGCCCAGTGTTGTCCAGCAACACACAGCAGACGGCGAGTTCGGTGACAGGGTAAATGGAGACCTGGGAGTCAACACAATGAATGGAAAGATCTTAATAAGGAAAGTGAGAAAGGAGTGCTGCTCGCCACATTTACACACCCAAGTTAAGGTCCAACCTAGGAATTGAGTCCTGAAGCAGAGTCTCTGGCCATACCACCCTGAATGTGCCCGATCCCTTCTGATCTCAGAAGCTAAGCAGGATGAAGCGAAGAGAGTTGAGCCAAGAGGCCTTCACTGTTGGTCCAAAGGGAATACGGTAAGGCTCCTTGTGTACGTAAGTGCGGAGGAGCGATTAGGTTCTACCAAACTTTCACTCTATGTATTAAATGATGGATTAGCAATGCATTCTGCCCTTCCTTAAAAACTCTATCAATATAATGTGACTTTCAAGATCCACGGGAGCTTAAAGTTACCACCACATCTCAGTGAGTTGTTTTTACTTTCTGACAAGGAGTTTGTCAACATAGTTACTTTTCTTGTCATGTGTTTTCATTCTCACATTTTTCCTATATTTAAAAGGAATTTGCTTATCACAAAGGGCTTTTTCTTGATCAGAACTAAAATTCCTCATCTAATAACTGATTCTACCACTGTTGTCATGTTTCACGCTTTACAGCTCCTAATTTGAATGTGAGTCATGACCTTGCTCCAATTTTCCAGTTCTTTATTTTCACATCTCACCTGTTCATATATTCATTCCTCAAACCAGGTTGACAACTAAGGCCCCTGAAGTTTTAGAATTCAGCAAAGGCAAGGCCATAAAATGACCTGATTTGATAACTACAAGTCAGGTGATTTTGGTTAAGCCAAATATCTGAATGTGGCCCTAATTTTCTTAGCTAAAAGTGTTAGAATAAGCCGGGCGTGGTGGCGCAGGCCTTTAATCCCAGCACTCAGGAGGCAGAGGCAGGTAGATCTCTGAGTTCAAGGCCAGCCTGGTCTACGTAGTGAGTTCCTGGACAGCTGGAGCTACAAGGAGACCCTGTCTCAAAAAGACCAAAAAAAAAAAAAAAAAGTTACAATAGTAACATTTACCCTTTTCAATCTTGTAGGGTTGTAAAAATTAAGATTTCCAGAATCTGTAACGCATACTGTATAACAGCAGATGCTTTTAAATCCTTGAGTTAAATAAACTACATTGTGTAATAGGTGGGCTTCATAGGAGAACCAAGTAGTTTGTCATATGCACTTACAAATTGTGGCTTTAAAAAAAATTACTTACTAGGTGAATTATAATTTAGTTATGTTAGAGAAAGGAAAACCTAATAAGAGAAATGAAATGCTCTAATAACAATGAGACTTGAAATAATGTGATACATAATATTATCCTCTCTTAGAAAACAACTAATGATACTCATATTTTATTATTTTGGTATGCTATTAAACCACGTTTTCATAAATGTTCAAACTTTGATCCAAACGAACTGGTAATACACTACTGATTTGTGCATGTGTCTGTGTGTTGTATATGGTATGGACGCACATATGAAAGGATAACGTGTAGGTTTTGAGGATCAAACTCAGGTTGTCAGGCTTCATGGCAAGTAGCTTTACCCACTGAGCCATCTCGCTGGCCCTATTGTATTTTTAAATGATCCTTCATTTTTCATAAATTACATATTAAAAAGGCCACTGGCCCTTACAGAGTCTGCCAAACACTGAGCTGTACAATCAACAATGAAAATCAAATTACTAGTTGGTCAAATACTCTCGTTCATATGGCTCATGCTACTTCTGTTAGACATGATTCTGGTTGGGTTCTGCTGGGATGTGATCAATCTGATCTAAGCCACCTTTCCTCCTGGTTTACTACAGGACTGTGATCTTAATTACTGTTTCATTACTGACTGTCAACCAAAGCAGCCAAGTAAACCCTTTAAAAACCTAAGAGCTCATGTCTGCTTTGCACTAAATATTCCAGTGACCCACATTTCATTCAAAATGCCGGCCAAAGTCCTTATAATGGCTTGAAAGCCTTAGAGGACCACCTTATTTTTAGATCAGCTTTTATTACTCTCCCCTTCCCTCTGTCCCTCTTCAGGCACACTGGCCTCCTTCCCGCTCCTTGACCAAGAGGCAAGGCATATTTGGCATTAAGACTTTTATAAGGGTAATGCCCTCTGTCTGGAACATTTTCTTCAGATGTCTGCATGACTAGCTCAGTGACTCCAAATGTTTCCTATTTTTAAAATAGGACCATCCAGGCCACCCCACCCCAGAACCCTCTGTTCCTTCACCATCCTACTACTGAAGACACTTAATGTTGGTATACTGACTTCTTGCTTACCCTGTCAGCTTCACTGCAAGGGCTGGGGACACCAGTGTAGTTTATAGGAGGGGGCTGGGGGAAGCAAGTGGTGAACTAAAGAAGTGAAAACGTGCTTTCAAAAAGTACTTTAGGCAAATAAGGAGGAAAACAGAGAATAGAAAGTAACTTAGAATTAAAAGAGCCAGCTTCGCCGGACGTGGTGGTGCATGCCTTTAATCCCAACACTCAGGAGGCAGAGACAGGCGGATCCTCTATGAGTTCGAGGCCAGCCTGGTCTACAGAGTGAGTTCCAGGCAACTGGAGCTACAGGGAGACCCTGTCTAAAAAAAAAAAAAAAAAAAAAAAAAAAGCCAGCTTCAAGCTTTTATATTAAAAAGGCTTATTATCTTTAAATAAAACTTATACTTCTTTGTTTTAAATGAATGGGATTTCCAAAGAATTATTGAAAAGTAGGACTGGAGAGAGAGCTCACTCAATGGTTAAGAGCACTGGCTGGCCTTGCGGAGGACCCAGGTTCAATTGCCAGCACCCACGTGACGGTGAACAACTGACAGTAACTCCAGTTTCAGGGGAATTCGACACCTTCTTCTGACCTCTGTGGGCATTGTACAACACAGCTGCACATACCCATGCAGGCAATACACACAAAATACAAATAATAAAAAAATATTGAAAAAAATTATTGAAAAGTGTCAAATTAATAAAGAAACAACCAAGCATGTGATACTCTGTCAGCTTGCTACTTTAACAGGTAAAACAAACTGGCCTGATGTCATAAATGGAATCTTTCTACATAGAACTTTATGTTAAACATTCTACACATGTATCTTATTTTCAGGTGACCAGGGTTGTAGATATTAAATCAAAGCTCAATTAATTATCGACCACAAAGTAAAACCAGGGTCGAAGTCACATTACTAATGCAGTAAGGCAGTCCCCTGTGCCTATTCCCATAATCCCCAAATGACCGCTACAGCAAGACTTATTGATGACCTCTAAGAATGAAGGAGTGACTACCACAATTAACAAACCTAGACCAATAGCA
This sequence comes from Nannospalax galili, assembly GCF_000622305.1. Lineage (NCBI taxonomy): Eukaryota > Metazoa > Chordata > Mammalia > Rodentia > Spalacidae > Nannospalax > Nannospalax galili. The sequence goes on from NW_008339381.1 coordinate 664,153, forward strand.
GTTCACCCCTCCTCCATTCAGGGCTAGTTCAAAACCCACACGTTTTCTTGTCTTAAAATCTTGACCAATGTTAAGGCCTTGAAAAACTGCATACAGATCCATAACACAACTTGCAGTGTTTCTGGAGCGGGGGCTTCTTTAGTCTGAAATACTAGTCACTGAACTGATCTATAAGCTTAAGGAACAAAACGTGACTTAAAGGTAGAGGATTCTATTAGGCCAATAGTAAGGATAAGGATAAATATTTATCCATCAAATTTCTTAAGATTGTCAGGCAGAGACACAGTGATCTTTAGCTTAGTTCACAATTTAAATGTTTTGTAAATTAATATAGCAATAGCTACAATTTAATGAGGATTTCTAGGTGTCAGATGCTGTGCCAAGTATCTAAATGTATTTACTTGGCCCTGAGTAATAACAAGGATGTAAACATCACAAACTTTACAAAGTAACTGAGGTTTAAATCAATAATGTAAACCTAACACTTAAGTACGCCTAATCCAAAACTGATTTCAACATTGTTATAACTGCTTTTCTAAATTTTCTTTGAATTTGCACTATAGTATAAATATAAAAGACTGATTATTACTTTATTCTATTTTGTAATATGCTTAATAAGTGTTGACCAATTACAACAAAAGTGAAATATTTTAATCCTTTCCAGTTGTGTGCATTTCAGAGCTGTCATCATTAGCATACAGTAAACATGGAAAATTTTACCAGAGTCAACATTTGCAAATGCAAATGTCTAATTTTAAGAAATATTAATATTACTGAATACAAAACTGTATACAATGAAATCCAAGCAGAATTAGGAGTCGGGGGATTTAAGGTTAACTCCAGGTCCTACCAATCTTTGGCCCATTTAATTTTGGAACTCATTTTTTCTTATTTGCAAAACAAGAGTAATGGGATAAATAGTCCAACTTCTTGCGGTAGGTCATCATTCTAACTGCCAACTCTTAGGACATGCATGTCTAAAATGGAAGATATTACTTAAATCCCAATTTTCACATTTTTGAAAGAGGGATTTTTTATTTTTTTGCCAAAAATTTCAGCCTCCTCCACTCAGAGCCGGTGTTCTCAATAAGCATTTTGTATTACTGACTGGGTGCCAGAGGTGTACTAGTTATACCTTTTCCTAATCACCTTAACTAACCCATTAGCTGTGTTGTAGTATCAAAACTTAAGAATAAGGGACAATTGCCAGTTTAAAGTACTCAGCACAGAGCCTGGCACTGTGTAAATTCAATCAATAGTTACTTAGTTATTTTGTATCATTAATCAGACTTATATAAGTGAAAACTGTAAGCACCATGAGACTGGTTAGGAAGTGCTGTGATACCTTTAAAACGGAATGAACAGCTTTAGATACCGTCTTAGAACTTGGGATACTTGGGCTAGGCGAACAGCCCGCAGTGAGCAACACAGTTGTTCCACATAATTCCCAGCACCACACCTAACCACATAATTACAACACAAACAACTAAGAGCTTTCTGGCATTAGTTATCTTGAGTCCCCTGCTTAAAAGAAAACCAAAACTGACCAAACACTGGTAACATACATAAAGCGCTGGATGTTGAGGGCATGTGACGACCCAGAGGGAGAGATGAAAATAGCGACCCCCGTGCGGGCACCACTCCATGCGCCCACCAGGCGCTGGCTCCTCCGCCCAGGAGCAAGGAGAGCAGGCGGCAAGCTCTAGGGTGCAGAGGTGCAACCACTCTCCCACCTAAGCTCTCTCCACCAAAATCCAATTTCAGCCCTGAGAATGGGTGCTAGGACCGAGCGCTGGGCACTCAAAGGGCTAGAGCCGGGATAATAGTACCAACCGAGTACTGGGGCCAAGCTGGGGTACTGGGACCTCGAGTGAATACTGGAAGTGCGGGTACTGGTACCGAGAGCACTGGACACCTGAGAGGCCAGAGCAGGGGTACAGGGATAAAGCGCGGATACTGGGAAAGGGTGCGGGACACCCGAGGGGCCGGGTCGAGGTACTGGGACCTAGCGCGGAGCACCCGAGGAGTCGAAGCCAGGTACTGGGACCGAGCACAAACACCCGGGGAGTTGGAGCTGGGTACTGGGACAGAGAACAGGCACTCGAGGGGCCGGAGTCTGGGTACTGAGACCGAGCGCGGAGCAGTCGAGGAGTCGGAACCAGGTATTGGAACACAGCACAGGCACCTGAGAGGCAGAAGCCAACTACTGGGGCTGAGTGCAGGCACTCGAGGGGCCGGAGCCGGGTGTTGGGATCGAGCACGGGAACCCGAGGGCCGGGGCGGGGTGCTGGGACCGAGCAGGGCACCCGAGGGGCGGGAGCCGGTCGTGTGGAAGGGCGAGCAGCCGGTACCTTGCGTCCAGCGGCAGAAGATGGTGTCCGAGAGCCCGGGGCTGCTCTTGCTGCCCCATACCAGCTCCAGTAGCTCTCTGGTCACTTCGGACATGGCGAGGAGCCGGCGGGCGGGTCTCTGCTGCCCGGACTCCGGGCCCGGAACATAAGGAAGAGGCGACCTCGCCGGTAAGGCGCGGGGAGGCGAAGCGGGCGGAGGAGCAGGCAGGGGCAGCCGGACACAGACCTTGCTGTCAAGCCGGCGCAGCTTCCGCCAGGAGTTTCCTGTGCCGGAAGTGAGCTGACTTCCGGCCCCGTTAGCTCCGCCCCCCCGCCGAGGCGTGGCGAATCACTTTCCCGGAAGCGGAAGTGGGAAGAGCAAAGGAAACACTAGGAGAGTGCTGGCAGCTCTGCCGAGTGGCCAGATTTTAGCTGGAGGCTCTGGAGCCCACGCTCCGCCTCTGGAGTATATAACCGTTTCTTTAAAATCGGCAAAATTACAAGACCGTAGGATGGTGGTTGTAGAACTGACGTGGAAGCGCTACCCCTGTCCCTTGATAAGCCGTATCAGATCAAATCAATTCTAGGTGGTAACACGCGGAAATGTACTAGTGTATTAAAGATCACTCCACCGGGGACTTTTTAGAGCCTGTACTGCTCTTGCAGAGAATCAGATCTTTAGCCCATCTTTTCATTGGGTCATTTGGTTTCTCCATTCTTTGTTTTTTGAGTTCTGTATATATTCTGGATGTTAAACCTGTCAGATGTGTCACTGGTGAAGATTTTCCCATTCTGTGGGTTTTCTCTTCACTTTTTTGATTGTTTCTTTGGCTGTACAGAAGCTTTTTAGTTTAATGAGATCCCACTTGTTGATTTCTGACCTTACTTCTGGAACAACTTCTGTCCTATTTAGAAAATCCTTTCCTACACCTATATCTTGTAAGTTATTGCCAATATTTTCTTCTAATAGTTTCTGGGTTTCCAGTTTCACATTGACGTTTTGTGTGCAAGGTGAAAGATAAAAATCTAGTGTCATTCTTCTATAGGTGGAGATCCAGTTTTGCCAGCACCATTTGTTGAAGATGCTGTCTTTCCTCCATTATGTATTCTTGGCACCTTTGTCAAATATCAGGTGGCTGAAATTGTGTATACTCGGGTTTGGATCTTCAATGATGTTCCATTGATCCATGTGTCTATTTTTGTGCCAGTGCCATGCTGTTTTTATGACTATAGCTCTGTGGTATACTTGAGATTTGGTATAGTAATTCCCCAGTGTTGCTCTTTGTGCTCAGGGTTGCTTTGGATATCTGGGGTTTTTTGTGCTTCCATACAAATTTAAAGAGTTTTTTTTTTTCTAATTCTGTGAAGTATGTCATGGGGATTTTGATTGGGATTGCATTGAATCTATATATTGCTTTTGGTAGGATGGTCATTTTCACAATATTAATTCTTCCAATCCACGAGCATGGGAGTTCTTCCATCTCCTGGTATCTTCCTCAATCTCTTTATCCAACAATTTAAAATTTTCACTATAGAGATCTGTGGTGTCTTTGGTCAGATTTATTCAAAGATATTTTATTTTTTTTGGCAGCAATTGTGAATGGAGCATTTCCCTGTATTCTTTCTCCAAATGCTTGTTATTGGTATATAGAAAGGCTACTGATTTTTGTAGATTGATTTTATAACCTACCAGTATACTGAAAGTGTTGATCAGTTCTAGGACTTTTCTTGTGGAACTTTTGGGATCTCTTCGGTATAGTATCATATCATCTGCAAAAAGTGGTAGTTTGACATCTTCTTTTCCAATTAGTACTCCCTTAATTTCCTTCTCCTGTCTTATTGCTCTAGCAAGAATTTCAAGCACTATGTTGAAAAGGAGTGGAGATAGTGGACATCCTTGTCTAGTTCCTGATTTTAATGGGAATGCTTCCAGTTTTTCTCCATTTAGAATGATGTTGGCTGTAGGTTTGTTATATATGGCTTTAATTATGTTGAGGTATGTTCCCTCCAGTCCAATTCCCTCTAGGACTTTGAAAATAAATGCATGCTGAATTTTTTCAAAAGCCTTTTCTGCATCTATTGAGATGACAATGTGTTTTTTGTCTTCGATTCCATTTATATTATTAATATCATCCATTGACTTGCATATATTGAACCATCCCTACATCTCTGGGATAAGGCCTACTTGATCCTCCTTATCTCATCTGATTAGTTTTACTTCGAAGTCTATTATGTCAGATATTAGAATTGCAACCTGTTGCCCGAGTTCTCCTGGGTTCTCTTGTGCTATCAGACAAACCATATAACATATCTTTATATGAATTTGTTATAGTTTATACCATTTGGGGAGTAAGTGATCTTTTTGATGTGTGTTTGTGTGCAGTTTGCAAGTATTTTATTGAGAATTTTGCATCTATATTCATTAAGAATATGGTCTATAGTTTTCTTTTTTGGTTGTGTCTTTACCCGGTTTGGGTATTAGAGTGATGCTTGCTTCATAGAAGGAATTTAGGAGTTCTCCCTCTGTTTCTATCTTTTCAAATAATTTAAGTAGTATTGGTTGGAGGTCTTCTGTAGAATTCTGCTGTTAATCCATCTTGGCCTTGGCTTTTTTTTTTAGTTGGGAGGCTTTGTATTACTGTTTCAGTTTCCTTATATGTTATGGGTCTGTTTAAACTGTTGATCTCTTCTTGGTTTAACTTTGGTGGTTCCCGTGATTTTAGATATTCATCCATTTCTTTTAGATTTTCAAATTTAGTAGTACATAGGTTTTTTAATTTCAAATTTAGTAGCACATAGGTTTTTCCCTTATAATGGTCTAGAGCTTTTGGGTGTCTGTTGTGATTTTTCCCCTTTCATCTCTGATTTTATTGATTTGGATTTGCTCTTTCTTTTAGTTAACTGGGCTAAGGGTCTGTCTGTCTTGTTTAGCTTTTCAAAGAACCAGGTCTTAGATTTATTGATTCTTTGCATTGTTTTCTTTGTTTCTACTTCATTAATTTCTGCTCTGATTTTTGTTATTTCTTCACTTCTGCTGGGTTTGGGTTTCATTTGTTCTTGCCTTTCCAGTGTCTTGAGTTGCAGTCTTAGGTCATTTATTTGGGCTCTTTGTAATTTTTTAATGTAGGCACTTAGAGCTATAAAATTCCCTCTTAGGACTGCTTTTAAAGTGTCCCAAAGGTTGTGTTGTGTTTTATTGTCCTTTTCATTGAATTCCATGTATTCTTTTATTTCTTAATTTCTCCTTTGACCCACTTATTGTTTAGGAGTGTGTTGTTCAATCGCCACCAGTCCAAGTAGTGACTAGGGCTTCCTCCAGTGTTGATTTTGAGCTTTATTGCTTTGTGGTCCAATAGAATGCATGGAATTATTTCAATATTTTTGTGTTTGTTGAGGTTTGTTTCGTGCCCCAGTATATGGTCAATTTTGGAGAAGGTTCCATGGGGTGCTGAGTAGAAAGTATGTCCTTTGGTGCTTGGGTGGAATACTCTGTAATTTTCTGTTAAGTCCATTTGATATATGGTATTGGTTATTTCAGATGTCTTGCTGTTAGTTTTCTGTCGTGTTGACCTCTCTAAGGGAGACAATGGGGTATTGGAGTTCCCAGCTATTAATGATACGGGATTAACCTGGGTCTTAAAATCCTGTAGTGCTGATTTTATGAAGTTGGGTGCACCAGAGCTTGGTGAATACATGCTCATGATTGTAATATCTTTTTGGTCAATTATTCCTTTGATCAGAATGAAGTGCGTGATCCTCCTTATCTCGTCTGATTAGTTTTACTTCGAAGTCTATTATGTCAGATATTAGAATTGCAACCCCCGCTTGTTTCTTAGTGCCGTTTGCTTGGAATAATCTGTTCTATCCTTTACGAGTTTGTGTCGTGACTAGGGCTTTTTCCAGTGTTGATTTTGAGCTTTATTGCATTGTGGTCTGACAGAATGCATGGAATTATTTCAATTTTTTTTGTATTTGTTGAGGTTTGTTTTGTGGCTTAGTTATGTAGTCAATTTTTGAATAAGTTTCATGAGGTGCTGAGTAGAAAGTGTATTCTTTGGTGCTTGGGTGGAGGTGGACTATTCGAAAGATATCTGTAAGGTCTGTTTGATGTATGGTATCATTTAATTCAGACATCTCCCTGTCTATTCTTTGTCCAGTTGAGACAGTGGGTTACTGAAGTCCCCTACTATCACTGAGGTGGGGTTAACCTGTGTCTTAAAGTCCTGTAGTGTTGTTTTTATGAATTTGGGTGCACCAGAGTTTGGTGCATATATTTTAAGGATTGTAATATTTTCTTGGTTAACTGTTCCTTTGATCAGAATGACGTGATCCTCCTTATCTCGTCTGATTAGTTTTACTTCGAAGTCTATTATGTCAGATATTAGAATTGCAACCTGTTGCCTGAGTTCTCCTGGGTTCTCTTGTGCTATTAGACAAACCATATAGCATACCTTTATATGAATTTGTTATAGTTTATACCATTGGGGGAGTAGGTGACTCACAAAGAAATGAATACCTGGTGCCCAGCTCTGGGCCATGGCTTAGAGCCCACCATTCCAGAGCATGAGCCTGCAGTCTCACCCCAGGTCGGTGAATACCAGGGCATTCCACTCTCAGGTGCCTTCCTGGCTCCTGTCCAAGATGGCACAGAAAGCCCCTCCCTATGTGGCTCCCTCTCCACAGTCAATTCTCTACAGCAGGCTTTGCCCCTTGGAGGAAACAGGCTGCTTAGGACACAGTCAACCCTTTCTTGTTTCTTAGTGCTATTTGCTTGGAATATTCTTTTCCGTCCTTTTACCTTAAGGTAGTGCCTGTCCTTGAAGGTGAGATGGGCTTCTTGCAGACAGCAAAGAGATGGATTTTGTTTCTTAATCCATTTGCTTAGCCTGTGTCTTTTGACTGGAGAGTTCAGTCCATTGATATTTAAGGTTATTATTGAAAGATGTGTATTGGTTGTCATAATTTTGATTGCTGTTTGTGTTCTCTAATTTTGTGTTTCCTTGATTATACCTTTTTATGTTTTCTTTCATTGCCCCTGGGGTATAGTTGGTTCTCCATGCTCTGTATCAGTTCAAGTATTCTTTGAAGGGCTGATTTTGTGGACATGTATTCTTTCAGGATGTTCATGTCATGGAATACTTTTCTTTCCCCCTCAACTATAATAGACATTTTTTCTGGGTAAAGTATTTTGGGCTGGCATCTATTGTCGTGTAGAACTGGAAATACCTTGGTCCAGGCTCTTCTGGCTTTCATAGTTTGCATTGATAAGTCAGCTGCAATTCTGATGGGATTTCCTTTGTGTGTGACTTGTTTTTCTTTTGCTGCTTTCAGTATTCTCTCTTTGTTCTGTATGTTTAGTGTTTTTGCTCTGATATGTTGTGAGAAGCTTCTGATCCTGTCTATTTGGTGTTCTATGTACTTCCTGCATTTGTATGTGGATGTCTTTCCTTAATTTCAGGAAATTCTCTTCTACAATCCTGTTTAAGATCTGGTCAATGCCATTAACCTGAAATTCTTCTCCTTCCTCTATTCCTGTGATCTATAGATTTGGTCTTTTCATGGTGTCCCACATCTCTTGCATATTCCATTCCTGTGTTTTTAGAAATTTTCCATAATCTTTCCTTGAGTGGTCCAGTTCTTCAACTTTATCCTCCAGTGTTGATATTCTGTTTTCCATTTCATTCCTTCTAGTGGTGAGGCTTTCCCCTATTGTTTCAAATTGGGTTATTGAGTTTTGCACTTCCTTCTTCATGTCTGCCTGAGTTTTCTTCAATGTTTCTATCTCTTTTGTGAATTCATTCAGAAGTTTATCCCTATATTCTTTTAGTTCTTTAATTTTTTTGTTCATGTGTTCTTTAAATTCATTGAATTCCTTGATTATGTTTATGATTGATCTTTTAAGTTCGGTGTCCTGCGTTATCTCTAGGGGGTTTTCCTTGTAGAACTCTTCTACAGGATTGGTGGAGTTTGATGGGGACATAGTATTTTGGCTTTCCATTTTATTATTCTTTCAGTATGATTTTGGCATGTGAATTTCTTTTGTTGTTTATGATTCTGATATGAGAATTAAGTTGAAGTATGCTTCTGTTCATATTATCGGGTGCCTAGCTCTTTTCTTTATTGGTTATGTAAAGCTGGTTGGTACAGGGTTCAGGTTCTGTCAGGTTTAATTTGGAGGGAACTGATGGCTTCAGATCAGCTATTCAGGAGTCCCAGAGAAGACCAATTCAGGTTCCAGTCAGGTACACTCAGGCTTCCTTCACCAAGTGGAGGCAGGATCTGGGTGCTCTCAGGCAGTCCCCTGCATTCTCAGCCCCTATGCTAGAGGGAGGCTAGAGGGAGGCCAGAACTCAGCACTCTCTGGCCGTCTGCTGAGATCAGAGCAGTACACTGATGGAGGTTGAAACCCACCCTCTCATGCTGTCTGCTAGGGTCTCAGCCTTAGCCTACCAAAGGCACATCTGCCCTGGGGCCTTGAGATGGGCCTTAGGAAATCCCAGTTAGGGGGATGGGTATGGCACAATTAGGAGAAGCTCACCACCATGTGGAGGCAGAATCAGGGTGCTCTCAGGCAAGCAGTCCCCTGTGTTCTAAGGGCCTCAGCCAGAGGGATGCCAGAAGGAGGCCAGAACTTGGCACTTTTTGGCAGCCTCGATTTTCATAGTCTCTAGAATCCCCTTTACCCTAATTTTTTTTGTATTGCATTTATGTGTGTGTGCGCACACATGCACATACACACACCATTACATGCATGCAGAACTCAAAGGACAACTGCTGAAAGTCAATTCTCCCCTTCCACCTTGTGGGATGGAACTCAGATTGTCAGGCTTGGCAACAAAATTCTTTCTAGCTGAGCTTTCTCACTGGCCCTAGAATTCCCTTTGCCCTATTTTTACATATCAAATCTCAACTACTCTGTTAAGAAAGAATATGCATGATACTTTGTCATAAAGCTTTCTTTAATCACTATGGTCTCAACCAACAACAACTTGTGAAAAATCATAGTACTTCACCGTAACTCTCTATGACAATGATTGTTGTTTTTATATTTGCAGGGAATTATTTATTCTTCTTAAAATATAGATGCATGGAGTCTTGAACCTCAGTAGAACTCAGTAAGTATTATTTAAAAGCATGAAACTTGTTTGTACTGGAAGTTAAAATAAATTCACTACATTTAGCAAAGGAAATATCAGGGAATAGGATACTGACTGTTTCAGTTAAATGTCTTACATTTGCTGATTACAATTTTTGTTATTCACTTTCTGAAAGACATAGAAGAGTCTTACTAATAGGGTTTATCAGCAGCAGATGACCAGGTTTTGAAGTGCTTGCCACATCTTAATTCTTTTCATTAATGTATAGAAATACTAATTGTATAGTAGATATAATTCAATACCATATTTGTTTTCTTTCCATTAACAGAGACAGTAGTTATAGATTTGGCTACCTGTATAGAAATACAGCGGAAAGCTATACTTTAAGAACACATTTTTAAAAATGAAAAATATCCTAGCCTGTGATTTTTCTTAATTTTCATCTGTACTGAGAGGCAAATCTGATATAAATGACCTTTTCATTTACACATTATATTTCTTATTCCAGCATTTTACATTTTTTATTAGGAGGACATATTTTAGCAAGTAATATTTTATTAATAGTAAATTATTTATTGGCATATTCTTGAGTTATAGCATTTAAATTGTGCACTTCCTTTATAAATGCAGATTAGTATTCATTCAAAATTTTCTTATTCATTCATTTTAAATTAATGAATATGTACTACCTTACAACAGCAGAATTAGTCATCATCAACCCTTGACCATGTTTAATTACTTTCCTTGTCTTTCCCTCAAGTATCTTTGGATGTGAAAGGAGCACCAGTTCATTATCTATTTGCTAGCAACGACCATGAAAAGGTAGCACTTCTTATCTCCTAAGTTAGCGTATTAGCCTCTCTATAAAGAAGAAGCAAAAGCTTTCAGAAACCCCCCCTGCGGTAAGATGAGCAATCTGCAGGTCAGTTAAACACCTCCATACTCCTTTGCCTCATAAAACTTACTCATATACTCTCTGTATTTCAGGAAAAGTATAAATCTTAACAAAATAAGTGAGTCTTATTGTGGCTCATCCTAACTTATGCTCTGCTGGATTTTCATATTGAGCACACAAGATCCCTTTCAAATTACCCATATTCATGTTCAAATATGGCATCAATTTGCAAGCATATCCTACCGACATTAATATATGGTAGAAAAAGAACTTTGTCCTTAGCTGCTGGGCTTAGTAAATGCAGCAAGTTATTTAACTGCAGCCCTCCAGGAATGCAAAGTGTACCCAGCATTAGAGGAATACATTTGAGTCCTTTGAGCCACTGACTCACATGGCTTATGTTCTGAAAAGACTGTTGGAATAGCTGTAGGATAATGGAATGAACTTTGGAGTGCAAGTGGGAAGTCTGAATGCACCACCAGCTGTGACCTTGGTGACATCACTTTGCTGGCTGTCCCTTGCTTTCTTCATATGTAACTTAAGAGAACTAAATCTAGATAATTTCTCATCCACTCAAGATCTGAAAACTTCTGTGATTCTAAATCATGAACTTTAAAACATGATGATGAAGAAGAAGTAATGATGGGAAAAGAATATTGAGAAAGAAAATGTGGTAGACAAATTATTTAACTTTGTTCTTTATTAAGACATAGTGAAAGTTGTGAGAAGGAAAGATGGACAGACAAGGGAATGAGCAACAGTGCAGGCCTTCATTTGGGGAAAAAATTGGTGCGGGGGTCGGGGAGGTGTCTCTGTAAGAATCAGAGCCTGCTACCCTCTTACAAGCTAAGGTAGTTATAGAACAGAAGAGGATGGAGGAGGGAGAGTGAAAATTTTCCTTCTCTGTCTCACAGTTGGCCAAGGCAGGAGCTTGTGGCAAGAACCTGGAGCACAGGCCATAGAGGAACTGCTTACTGGCTTGCTCCACTGGCCCCTGCTCAGCCTCCTTTCTTAAACAACACAGGACCACCTGCCCAGGGGTGGTACTGCCCACAGTGAGCTGGGAAATCCCACATCACTCAACAATCAAGAAAATGCCCCACAGATAAGGCCACAGGCCAATCTAATGGAGGAAATTCCCCAATTGAGATTTCCTCTACCCAGGTGTACCAAGTTGACACTGCCCAGAGCAGTGTCAGTGCTGATTTCAGCAGCAGCAAATTGCATAGACATTTTGGAAGTGGACTGTCCAGGACTTGATAATAAGAAAGGAAGTTGAGGCTAAAAATTTGGGACACAGCTCTGCTTAAGCATAAGATTTGCATCTCTGTTGACCAGACGTACAACCAAAACATAAATGGGGATGGAAGCTACCAGTCAGCTTAAGTCCCAGTGTGAGGAAATAGGACAGAATGAGCAGGAATCTGACTTCTAAAAGCTAACATTTACTGAAGCTACCATGCAAAAGCTGGGATTCAGAATGAGCCACCTTGCCCTGAAAGTGAACCAGGGAGAATTATGACCACCATGTGAGCCTGTTACCTAGTACTGAAGGTGATATAAAAAATATAGGTCTAAAAAGCAACGGTTTCTATATAGCGTTCAGAGGACTAAGGCAGGAGGATTGTGAGTTTAAAGCTAACCTGGGGTACAGGGCAAGACTGACTTAGAAGAAAGAAAAAGAGATAAAAGGAGAGGAGCAAAAAAAGGGAGGAGAAGAAGGAAAAAGAGGAGGAGGAGGAGGAGAGAGAAGGAAGGAGGGAGGGAGGGAACAAAGATGGGCCTAGGGACAAATGCCTATCAATGGCATGCAGTCAGTGACTTACCTCCTTCGCTTAAAATGAAACCTTGTAAGTTTCCCTGGCCTTCCAATATCACATTAGGTTATGAATCTGTAAGTGGATAAATCCATCCGTGACCTCCCTGATAAGAGGTCCTAGTCAGTAAGGCAAAAGAAAAGGAAGAAAAAAGAAAGGGAAGGAGAGAGGAAGAGGAGGGGGTGGAATAGCACTAATGCAGAAACAAAGCTATCATTACTGATGTAAGAAGAATGTATTGTTGTGCAGTAGCTTGCCCACGTTTCAGTCTATAGTTGGCACCTTTCCTGTATGTCCACAGTACAGTTTGCCTTTAATATTCAGAGCCTTTCCTCCCCACTGCTTCTCATGCTTTCTTCTGGAGTTTGTCTCTCTTTAAGTCCCTCAGAGTTTATAACCCATCCTCTCCGGACAGGTTAAGGATGTAGCAAATACATATGGAACTGAGCAGCATAATAGACCCTTCCAAAGTCTGAAAGAAGAATACCAATTTCAGTTATGTTAGAAGTTCTGACCTGGAACTTGGACAGCCAGAAGATAATGGCCTGCAGTTTTGAACGAAGTCAGCAATAGTAAATTTGGAAGCAAATACTGGTTTTATAAGTTGAGACAAACTTTTCAATCTGTCTCCCTAAATGTCTTGGTTCTCTTAAGTCCTAGCTTGCTATAGTTTGGATCTTAAATGTCCCCAGTGCCCAAAAGTTAAATGCTTTTGGTCCTAAATATGGTGAGGTTGTGGGCCTTTAAGAGATGGGAAAGAGTCTTAGGTCATTGGGTAATGTCTGTTCTTGCATAGGACTGTAGGACTCCAACCCCTTTCTTTCCTTACTCTTTCCCTCCCTCCTTCCTTCCTTCCTTCCTTCCTTCCTTCCTCCCTCTTTCCTTCCTTCCTCCCTCCCTCTCTCCTTCCTTCCTTCTTTCCTCCCTCCCTTCCCTCCCTCCCTCCTTCCTTCTTTTTTCTTTTTTCCATTATTTTTCTTCCTGCCCAAGAAATTAGTTTTATGACTTGCACATATTTTCCACACGTATACAAGAACTACAACTAGTTGTAAAGCTACACATTCACAACATGAATACAATGTAATTTATGTCAAACAATGTTAAGTAATCTAAACTTTTGTGCACATTTGTGAATATCTGTGTCAATGATAGCATTAGAAGAAAAAATTCTTGTTTGTAATAGGCAAGAAAATTTTTAAATTTGCTTAAAATATCTATTTAATTTCCAAAGTTCTTAGTTCAAAGTTTTCTCTATGAATAATTTTGTGTAAAGATAAAAATAAGAGCTTATTATTTATTACAATATAGTTACCTATAATACTTACCTTAATTTATGTTTACTATTTATGTGCTGTAATGATGGTGTGGAGACCGACAATAAGTGGAGTAGATATAACCCCAGCTTCGACAGCAACCAATCTGTCAAGACAAACTAGAAATCTCACAGTAATCAGCCTTAGAAGCAAAGACCTGTTCACATGAACTTTCAATGCACTTAGGCTTGTCTTTCCCCCCTTTTTCATGCTTTAAAATTTGTTTGAAAAGTTCATGCATCATAATGTGTTTCCCCCTGACCTGTCACCCATCCGTCCCCTCTAACTCCTTCCGTTTGCCTCTCCTACCCCCTCTACCCTTACACATACAGGCAGCACTAAGAGAACTAGGGCGTTGTGGGTTTTTTTTTTTTTTAAGGGCACACGCCTTTACGTTTTGCCCCTGCATCTAGTCTAGAAAAGCCAGATAAAACTAGATAAGCGCCCCCTCACCAGTAATATAAAATATTTCATTTTTACCTAATCTACCACCATGTTTCTGATGATAAAAGCCCATACTTGAAAACCTTGTAATTTTTACACTACAAAGGATTCCAATTTCCCAAAGCACCATTACATCCTTTTCCAAACACAAGGGCGAGAGAACATATCTCTTGCTATAGCAAATCAATAATAAATTCTTTTGTTCTTATGTGAACAGTCTTTATTTTCGGAATAAAGATTGGATTTTTTTCTAATTTCTAAATATTGTATTCTTTCACCAATACCAGAAATATCAAAATATTTCTGTATCAGCATTAAATATGCTTATATGTAAATTTTGTTACTTTCGTGTGCGTATCTTGCTTAGTAAGGATTTGTTTTAATGAGGACTTTAAACATTATGTCACACGTAGAATATACTTGCCATTCTTGGATCTCTTTAGATGTTCTGTAACCTCTGTGGTTATATTATACTGTGTATAGTACATAATCACTTTCTGATTGCTTGACAAAATGTCTCTGTCCTGTCAAAGTTTGCTTCAAATTAATGAGTAGGGTAACAAACCAATTTAACTGTACACATCTGTCAGTCTTATTGTAGCATTTTGAGCAAATATTTGTACATATTTTATTAAGAACTAAAAATATGATGTTTTGGCATTTGCAAACAATTTTCATAATGCCTTTCTATGGAGTCTTCCTTTATTTTATTGCTATTTCAAAACCAAGAAGTAGTTTCTGTTCCTATATATTAAAAATATGAATTGGTATATAGGTATTGAAATTTCAAGTTATTTTGTCAATAAACTAGATATTGAAGATTTTATGAAATATTGAAAATATTACTGATGTTTATATCTGTTTGGCCACCAAAAATTCAGGAATAAAAGCACACTTGCTATAAAAAATTCTTACCTGAATGTATTATTTCATTGGGAGTTGTAAAATATTTTGTTTATTAGTAATTCTTTCCTCTAATTTCTCTTGTTGGTGATTAGTTATTTGTCAAACTTTCCTTTCTGATATGGTGTTTAGTGTTATAAAATTATCAAGTAAGATTTATACAAGTATTGATATTTAATATTTTTATAATAATTCTTCAATTAAATTATTTAATGATTCCCATTTTTCTTCCTTAACAATTAGCCATTTTCAAGTAGAATTTTAAGTGCTTAGACATCTCCTACTCTTCTATTTATTATTAGTTATCATTTTGTTGAGAAGACTCAGATTTTACTTTTTTTATAGTTTAGTATCAGATTTGGCATAGTTCATAGTTTGTTTTTGTAAAAATTTTATAAATGGCACAAAACAATATTTTCTCTCTGGATTTTGCATATTTCTCACAGAATGAGGGAATAGTTCATTAATAATTTTATACATCCACAGCCTTAAGCACTTTTTAATCTAGTTGATCAGTCATTTAGAGCAGAAAAAAATCTCCCATCACTAAGGTGATTTATGAAATTTTTCATGTTGTGTCAGGCATTGCTTTATAGATTGCTATGATACATGGTAGATACCTGCTCTTTTAAGTTGTCATATAGGAGGAAGAGTTTATTTAGCTTCCAGTTCTAGAAGGTTAAGAGTTCCTCATGGTAGGGAGGCATGGCAGAAGAGGTATTCAGAACAGAAAGCCAAGCAATCACATCTTCAGCAGGGACAGGAAGCAAAGGAGACTGGATATCTGGCATGAGTTAAGAACTCTCAAAACTGGCCCCCAGTGGCATGCTTCCTCCAGCAAGATCCTTCCCACACAAGCTGGAGACCTGGTGTCCAAATACTTGGGTGGTGTTCTCATCAAACCACCATATCCAACTCCCTGCCCCTGTGGGTCTCTCCCTCCCCTCGAGGGCTGTTGGCCACTGATCCATGAGGACAAAGGGAGCAGAAGTGTTGAATAGGTTCAGGACCGCCAGTGAGCACAATGGAAAAGACTTTCTGGGGAGTCAGATTCAGTGATACAGCTCTGTTTATTCAGTGGGGTTCAGGGAAAATATAGTGTGGAGGCAGAAGCCAAAGCTTCAGCTGATAGGTGCTCATAGTATGCTTTATTTACATGTGGTAGGGGGATCGTATCTTCCAACTATAGGGCAATGCTTAATTATCATATAGAAAATACCTGGGGGTAGTTTATTGTAGGTAACTATGCCAAAGATCATGTTCAAAATAAGGTCAGGCATCCATGCTTGGCGGCACTTTCCAGGTAAGTCAGGCAGAGAGCAGGAGCCCCCCCCCCCCGAGAAAGGGAGTCCTTCCATATAGCGCCGAGCCCCTTAGAGCTATCCAGACATGGTGGACTACAACCTTAGTAACAGGGTCCCCCAACATGACCCCCCATAAGCTCATGATCATATAAAATAGGAAATATATCTAATCCATCTTAAAAAGTTCCCATAGTCTTTACCAGTATCAACAATATTCAAAAGTCCAGAGTCCAAGTCTTTTCTGAGACTCAAGGCATTCTGTTAACTATAAATGCCTGTAAAATCAAAAGACAAATTACATACTCCCAACATACAATGGTTCGAATACACATCTCTATTCCAAGGGGGAGAAATGAGTGCATACTGAGGAAATATTGGACCAAATTAAGACCAAAAGCCAGCAGGGAAAACATTAAACCCAGTAGCTCTGTGTCTGACTTCTGAGACTTTACTTCCAAAGGGCTCAGCCTCTCCAGCTTTGTTGCAAGCAACATGCATCTCTCTCTTGGACTGGCACCACTCCTTGTAAGCAGGTCTCCTTGGGAGATGTGTCATGGTTCTAGCATCTCTTGGGGTCACCACTGCCAGCCAGGCTTCACCTTCACAGCTTCACACAGTGGTCTGTCAGGGCCTTCTTTATACACAGATGTCTCTGTTGCATGCTGCCTGGCCTTGGTGACTCTCTGAAACTGTAGAGGAAGAACTAATGTCCCTTCACTCTTGCATCTTTCATGCATTTAAAGCCAGCACCATGTGAAGGTCATTGCCTGTGATGGACCCTGACCCACTTCATCTGCATTAACAGGTTTTCTGTGCTGTGGTTTTCTTTTTTCTTTGTTTAATTTTATTTTATTTAATGTGTATGTGTGTATTACCTGCATGTAGGTGAGTACACCCGTGTCCTGCAATGCCTGCAGAGGACAGAGAGGCTGTCAGATCCCCCGGAACTGGAGTTACTGACAGTTGTTAGCTGCCATGTGGGTGCTGGGATTTGAACCCAGATCTTCTGCAAGAACAGTCAGTGTTCTTAACCACTGAGCCATTTCTCCAGCTCCTGTGTTGTGGTTTTTGAGGTGCAGGAAACCCCTCCCCCATTTTCCTTTCTTAAATTGGAGGCTTACCTGGGTGTGATCTTGCCCTGAAGGTGCTCTTTCCAATGCTTAAGTACAAATCTCTAGCTTCTCCTTAACTGCTCTAATCTCCTTATCAAAGGCTCTCTCCTTCAGCACTTGCCTTGGTGCCAGCATTAATCTTTCTGGTGCTCTTTTAAAATCCAAACCATACATTCTTCAGTTCTTTCTGCTCCACTTGCTCTTTTCACCATAAATCTCCATAATATTCACCATTAATAACCATGCCATCACTTCAGTGTTAGACTGTCTTGAAATTTCCTCCCCCAGAGAAATTAGTTCATTATTTTTCAACTTAGGCTCAGGCAAGCTCTTGGGCTGTGGGCAGACTCCAGCCAGACTGCCAAAATATTCCAGTTACTGCATAAGTCCTTATTTCCCTCTGGAACTATATTGTTCTCAGCATTACTTTCTTCTAGGCTCCTACTGGAATGATCAATTAAGCTCTGCCCACAGCATTCAGCTGCTTTTCTAGTCCAGACTTTCAAAGTCTTCCATATTCCTCCAAAAACCTACATGGTCAAGTTCTTCACAACAGCCCACTCTCTGGGATCAACATCTGTATTAGTTAATTTTCTTTTGCTATGATAAAATATCAAATAAAGCAATGTGTTCAGTTTATTTAGCTTACAGTTCCAGAGGATTAGAGTCCATCATTTTAGGGAGGTGTGATGGAAGAGGTAGTCAGAGCAGAAAGCTGAGCGCTCACATCTTCAAGCAGGCATGGGAAGCAGAGCAGGACTGGATATCATCACACAAGGCTTAAGAACTCTCAAATCCTGCCTCCACTGATGTGCTTCCTCCTGCATAACCATACCTCCTAAAGGGTCCATGACCTTCCCCAAACAGCATTACAAACTGAGGACAAAGTGTCCGCATGTTGTGTGGCTAGTAAATGTTTCTTTGTCAAAGAAGTATGTTTGAGGGGCCATGCAGATTGCTTGGTTGAGGAAGTGCTTGCCTCATAAAGGACCTGAGTTTGGATTCCCAGCACCCATGTAGAAAGCCAGGCATGGTGGTACATGTCTGTGATCTTAGCATTGGGGAAGCAGTGATAGGAGATTTCTTGGGACTTGCCAGCCACCCAAGGTGAGCTCCAGGTTCAGTGAGAGACCTTGTTAAAAAATAAGGTAGAGAACAATGAGGAAGATACCTGACTTAGACCTCTGACCTCCAAATGCGGTGCATACCCGCATATACATGTGAACATACTTGAACAAATATAAACACATATATCCCCCTACACACGGTATGTTTTTTGCATATTTTTTATATTTCATTATTTTTAGTTTATGAGTGTATAGCCTGCATGTTTGTATGTACACCCATGTCATGCAATACCTGGTGAGGTCAGAAGTTTGATCTCCTGGAACTGGAGTTTGGGGATGGTTCTTAGCTGCCATGTGGGTGCTGGGAATTGAACCTGGGTCCTCTGTAAGAGCAGCCAGTGCTCTCAATCACTGAGCCATCGCTCTAGCCCCTGCTTTCTGAATTCTTAAGTGACAATTTAGCAGAGACAAAATTTCAAGTTCTAAGTTGTTTCTGGCCATGTGCCTTTGAATATGTTCCTCAACTCCATTGCTCTTTAGTTTTCTCGCCAGTGAAATAAGATTTTAAAATGATTCTTGCCTTGTTGAGTTATGAGGCTAAAACTTTGCATATTAAGTTATCATTTGGACCATGGCTATTTTTGGTAAATGCCATGTAAATGTTAGTTAAAAGTAAACACAATACAAAATGAAATCTCAATAAAAATAAGCACATGAGTAAGGTGAAGGGTATTTTTCCTGTTCCTTAAAGATAACACTCTCATTATATTATACTTTTATTTTAAAAAAATTTTTATTGAGCTTTTAAATTTTCTTACAATATTTCCCACTCACATCCAGACCCCCTCCCCCATCCATGCTTCCCCCCCCACCAACCTAACCCTTTGCATTCTGCCATACCTGCTGAGTCCTAGTCATTCAGATGCTGTACCCAAATCTCCTTCAGTGTAAATGTGTCTACTGGAGTCTAGTCAGGCCATCCAGTGGTCATGTGTAAGTCATACTCTCCCTCACCCAGCAGCAATCAGTCTCAATAGTTCTCCATCTAGTGCTGACCTGCAACCTATTTCTCACCTCCCTTTTGAAAAGGCCCTTGTTTAATTGAGCTGGCATGGGTCCTGTGTTGGATGCCACCACTGCTGCAAGCACACATGAGCAAGCTTCCAGTGGACTGGAAGCCTCCACCTCATACATTCATGAACCAGCCTTGGCTCTTACAGTCTTTTCACCTCCTGTTCCTCAATGGTCCCTGAGCCGTGGGTGGGTGAGGATCCATATAGGAGTCCCATTGTACACTTTACAGTGTATTATTCTCCAAAACTTGGAGTGTTGAGGGCTTCTGAGGGCAGATGTGTCACCTAGTACTGGGCATCTCCCAGGTGTATGTTCTCTATGTCTGACCAGATGTCCAACTCTGTGGTAGCCTCCATCTGTTGCAAAAAGTGGTTTCTCTGATGAGTGCTGTATGACATGTTTGTCACTCTAAAGGAGGTCTCTTCTATCTTGCACTGCAGTCCCTTCCAAGCAGCTCCTAGGTATATACATATGCATTAATGTTCAGACACTCTTCATGTGTTTCCCATAGGGTTTCTAGCCCCCCGAAAGTCACTCATCTCTACTCTTTTTTCTCCCACCTGGCCTCCCTCCTCCCTCCCTTCCTAGTCACAGTGCCCCCACCATCCCCACCCAATACCTCCCGACTCCCACCATCTTTCATTTCCTGACTTCCCTCGCTCCCCCAACCTATGATCCCTTGCATGTCCCTCCCTCCTCTCCTCCCTGCCGATTACACCCACTTTTCCACCTCCCTCAGGTAACATCTGTTCCTTACTATCCCCCGTTCAGGTTGTTTCTTTTCCTTTACCTCCATGTGTCCTTTCCCTTTCCCTGGCTCCTGGTGTTACATCAGAATTTGTATACTCACATATAAGGGCTTGGTGCTACAATCCACAAATGAGGGAGAACATACTTTGGTTGCTTTTCTGCGTTTGTTACTTCACTTTGTATAATAATCTCTAGCTCCATCTATTTACCTGCAAATTGCATAATTTCATCTTTTCTTACTTCTGAGTAGAACTCCATTGAGTAGATATACCACATTTTCATTAAACATTTGACAGTTAGGGACATTTAGGTTGTTTTCATTTCTTAGCTATTGTGAAGAGAGCAGCAACAAACACAGATGTATAGGTATCTCTAAGGTACAATGAGTCCTTTGGGTACATGCCGAGGAGTGGTATCACTGGATCATATGGTAGGTTCATTTTTAGTTTTTTGAGGGTTCTCCACATCACTTTCCACATTGGTTGCACAAGTTAGCATTCCCACCAGCAGTGAATGAGCGTTCCTCTTTCTCCACATCCTCTCCAGCATTTGGAGTCTTCCATTCTCTTGATCTTGGCCAATCTGACTGGGGTAAGAGGAAATCTTAAAGTGGGTTTGATTTGCATTTCTCTAATTACTAAGGATGTTGAGCACTTTTTAAGGTGTCATTTTTATTTCCTTGGTTGAGAATGCTCTGTTTAGGTCCATTGCCCATCTTTTTAGTGGGTCATTTATCTCTTCCTTCCTTCCTTCCTTTCTTTCTTTTTCTTTCTTTCTTTCTTGAGTTCTTTGTATATTTTGGATATTAATCCTCTGTTGTATGTGTATCTGGTGAAGATTTTCTCCCACTCAGTGGGTTTCCTCTTCCCTTCCTTAGTTGTTTTTTGGTTGTACAGAAACTTTGTAATTTAATGAGGTCCCATATGTTGATTGTTGACCTTAATGCTTGAGCAGCCGGTGTCTGATTTTGAAAGTCTTTTCTTTACCTATATCTTGGATGGTGCTGCCTATGTTGTCTCTAGCAGTTTTTGGGTTTCAGGTTTTATATTGTGGTCTTTGATCCATTTGGAGTTGACTTTTGTGTCATGGAAAATGTTTTATTCCCCTTCAACCTTGATAGATAGTTTTGCTGGATAAAGATTGGGGTTGGCATCCATGGTTGTTTAGAACTGGCAATACTTTTTTCCAGGCTCTTTTGGCTTTCATAGTTTGTATTGAAAAGTCAGCTCTTATTCTGATTTTTCCTTTATATGTAACTTGTTGTTTTTCCCTAGCAGTTTTCAGTGCCCTATCTTTGTTCTGTACATTTAATACTTTTTTTTTAATTAGAAGAAGCATTTCATTACAACAGTATTAACCCATTCAGTAACATTTTTCTGAGCTAGGGTACATCTCTTTCAAAATTGGCTGTACACAGTTTCAAAATTCATTTTAAGGCAATTGACATTGAGACGTTTTCACGTGCATTTCTAATCTCTCTATATATGACTATTACTGGTCACAGTCGCTTACTTTCTGAGTTCCTTGGCTTCTGAGCATGAAGCATGAATAATCAGATAGACAGCCTTCCTCTCCCACTAGAGCCCCCACACTCTCCCATCCCTGCCACTGTCCACTGTGCTGTCAGCACCCCCATCCATTCCCCCCTATCT
>NW_008339381.1:691853-728487 GCF_000622305.1 Nannospalax galili
GCACTGGCTCCCCAGGTGTCTGGGGCCCCAAGACTAGGAATGGCACAGGGCCCAAACTAGGAGTAGAGAACAGCAGGGGAGATGGAGGGTGAACGCGTTGGGGGAGTCAAGGCGCGGAAGGCTGCACCATAGACTTACCCCAAGAGAGGCCTGAGGGCAGGAGCACATTTAATGCTTTTACTATGATATATTTTGGGGACTTTCTGTTCTGATCATGTTTTAATGGTGTTCTCTGTGCTTCTAGAATCTCTATAGGTATATGTTTCCTTAATTTAGGGTAGTTTTCTGAACGCGTTGGGGGAGTCAAGGCGCGGAAGGCTGCACCATAGACTTACCCCAAGAGAGGCCTGAGGGCAGGAGCACATTTAATGCTTTTACTATGATATATTTTGGGGACTTTCTGTTCTGATCATGTTTTAATGGTGTTCTCTGTGCTTCTAGAATCTCTATAGGTATATGTTTCCTTAATTTAGGGTAGTTTTCTTCTATAATCCTATTGAAGATCTGTTTGATGCCATCGGTTTGAGTTTCTTCTCCTTCCTGTATGCTTATAATATGTAGATTGTCATTTCGTGTGTTCCCACATTTCCTGAGTATTCCATTCCTGTTTTTTTTTTTTTTTTGAATTTTGCATAGTCTTTGCTTAGGAGTCCAGATATTCAACTTCATCCTCCAGTCTTGATATTCTGTTTTCCATTTCATTCACTATGCTTGCAAGACATTCTTCTGTTGTTTCTAATTGGTTTATTGAGTGTTTGAGTCCCATATTCATTACCATCTGGATTTTCTTCACTGTTTCTATCTCTTTAGTGAATTCACTTTTCACATTTTGAATTTTTTTGATGTTTCATTAAGTCACATATTTGTATATTCTTGAGGTTCTGTCAAAAGTTTATGCCTTTCCTCTTTGAGTTCTTTGAGTTATTTATCTGTATTTTCTTGTAAGTCTTTGATCATGTTTATGATTGTTCTTTTAAATTCTGTGTCCTGCAGTTCAGTAGGGTGTTTCTCAGTTTTCTGCCCTTTTGTAGGACTTGTGGGTATTTTGGGGACATATTTTCCTGGTTTTTCATATTATTTGTGTTTTTGCATTGCCGTCTGGGCACATGGATGTTTTTTGTCGGTTATGTGCTCAACAGGAACTTCTTCTCTGCTTTTGTTTACTTTTGGTTCAGAGTCCTGGCTGAGCAGGTCTGTCTGCCTGATTCCAAGGCTTGGAATTTGGTGGTGAGGGGGCTGCCTGGGTGAGAACCTAGGGATCTGTGGTAGGGTGAGTGGTTAATCTGGTTCTGGAAGGTAGTCCTGAGGTTTGGGTTTAAGGAATAGGAGCCAGCTTGTGAGAGAGGCTTGCAGGGACAGTGATGAGAGGAATGGGGTACCTAGTCCTCCTGTGGAGAATCATATTACACTTTTGAAGGCTCTGAGCCAGACCTGGTAGAGTAGACTTCTAATTCTAGCAACTAAGGAGACTGAATCTTGGAGGATCACAGGCAAGTTCACAGTCTAGGCAACTTGATGTGACTTTGACTCAAAATCAAAAGAGGACTGGGAATATAGCTCAGTGATGGAGTACTTGCCTAGCATGTAAAAGAGCCTAAATCCAATAACTAGTTATTTTACACACACACACACACACACACACACACACACACACATACACACACATACACACACACCCTGTGGTTTATCAGATTTTCATTCTTTTTTAGGAAACTTCCTTTCTCATTGATTGCATCTGAGGTGACACTTATCTTTGATTGGCAGCTGTTCCACTGGGTTACCTAGGCATGCAATTTTATTTATCCTGCTTGGTGGTTTTGATAGACTTTCAATTGCAGGATTCATGCCTTTCATCAGTTTGGGGGAAAAAAATCACCCATTTCAATTAGAATATTTTTGTTTTATCATCCCATTTACTGTGCATTTTTGGAAATGTGAAGAGATGGTATATTGTATTTATTCATTCCATCTTTCGTGCCTCAGTTTCATCCATAATTTCCATTTATCTCTTTGTTTTTGTATGTCTGAAGTAGTCTTCTTTAAATTTTTTTTAAAATTTCAGTTTTATTAAAGAATTTCCAAAAATGACAATTCTCATAAAAAGCCTCAAAGAACAAGACACAGAAGGGCAGCAAACACTAACCAGAACAAGGAGAAAACAACAGCAACAATAACAGAAATCACTTTTCCAGTGCGCCAATGAGAAACGTGCTCAATGTTCAGTGTCCTCCAGTGCAGTAACGGTCTATGGACTCGAGGAGGGAGCCTGGCTCCCACACTCACCCCCCAAAGGGGCAACACTCATTAGACTTTTAGTCTTCCTTTTATCAAGTCTCTGCTTAGCTCTTTTATGCCTGTTTTTAACCAGTTCACAGAATTTTAAATCTCAATATTTTTAAAAAAATTTATACAGTTCTATTTTTTTATTTTCTGGATATATCAGAGCATTTATAATATTTTCTGACTCTTCTCTGATGAAATGTTTCCTTGTTATTTTTTTTTATTTTTTTGAGATACAAACTCATCTTCAGTGACGCTTTTATTCAGGAATCCCCCAGGGCTGTATGGTCAAAGGTGAATGTGTCCTTTAAGGAGGTTTTGATTTTGTTTCTCCTAGATACTTCCAGGGATGAAGCAGAGAGAAATTCTATGCTTCTTTTGTCAACTGAAACATTCCTGGACACAAAGATAGTTGGAAATAAAAACTGTAGTTCATGTAAGGAAAAGTCTATTATCATTCATCCTAAACCTGACATTTTATTTATGTACCTAAATCTCAAATCCAGACAGACAAGTTTCTTTGTCATATTCCTGGTTTGGTGTGCAGACTGCTTTTTTTAAAAAAAAATTCCACACTGTCAGTAAAGGTATAACCACTCCAATAGTTCAATTTCAATGGACAATATCACGTAAATTCAAACTACCCTTAACCTGAGCCCTTATAATGTAAGAATTTCAAAACTAATTGCCATCTCCAACACAAATTTCCCAGGACAACTGAGGAGATCCAACCTACCAGTTTATTGCTTTGCTTTTTGTTTCTAATTTTGTGTGTGTGTGGTTGTTTTTCTGCGTGCAGGCACTGGAGGCTCCAGACCAACATGGAGCATTATACTTTTCTTTTCAGTAAGCGATCCCTTGTTTTCTGAGAGAATCTGTCACTGGGACCTGGCGGTCATCAATTCAGCTAGGTTGGCTGGCCGGTGAGCACCAGGGACCACCTGTGCCTCCCCATCTCTGGGATTACAAGAAGATGCTACCACACCACTTTTCGGGTGGCTCCTCCTGAAGCACTCCTCGAGTGAAGCACTTTGAGGACCATGCCATCCCACAGCCCTATTACTGCTTCCTCAGTGCCTCAATGACTGCCTGCGAGGACATTCTTCACATTTGTAAGTCTAAGCATTCATCTGAGTGCATTTACTATGCTATAAAAATTATTATTATTATTTAAATTTTTTAGAAGAAGCATTTCATTACAGCTTTAATATACTCAATAACAGTTTCCAGAGCAAAGATACATTGCTTTCAAAAGTGGTTATAAAACTTCTAGGTTCTCTGTTGAATTAATACAGCTATACAATATTGAACTCAGTATAAGCCCTGTAAACCAAAAAATTGAATGAGTTTTTAACCTTTAAAAAAGATCTCCATTGCCAGGCATGGTGGCGCACACCTTTAATCCTAGCAGTCAGGAGGCAGAGGCAGGCAGATCCTCTGTGAGTTCGAGGCCAGCCTGGTCTACAGAGTGATTTCCAGGCAGCTGGAGCTACAGGGAGACCCTGTCTCAAAAAGACATCACCCCCCAAAAAACTCCATTTCATTTTAAAATATAAAATCTATTTACTGATTATTCATCCAGTTCATCATTTTTTAAAGAAATGAATTAAAAGCCATTATTTCTCAAAATGTGATCTTCAAAAATTGAATGTTCAATCCAATGTGATTATATGTTGCATCCTTGTTTCAAAAAGACCAAAAAAATGTCTGTGCTGAAGAAATATCTTAGTCAGTAAAGTGTTTGCCACAAAATATGAGCACCTGAGTCTGAGTCCCAGAACCCATATGTCTATTACCCTAGCATGATAGGTGTAGGGAGGAGATAGGTGGATCTCCAGGGGTTATTGGCCAGCCATCTGGAACCTGTCACAAAAGACAAGGTGGAAAGTGATAGAGCCCTCCAGATATTAGCCTCTGGCAACATAAATCAACTTTAACAGAACTTTTCTTCTAAAGTTTACATTTATGTACATGCAAAGCAATGAATCTTAATTATATATTTTCTTAAATTCAAACAGTGATGAGCCCTTTAGACATGCTATGAAGTTCTACAGAATACCAGTCAAAAAGCCACTGATTAAATCAAATGAGATACCCCGTAACCATCTTACTATGTCATTTGTCTAGTTGTCAGTCACCTATGTTCTATTTGATTTTTAATTCAAGTATGTGATGTTTTTCATTTAGGTCAATTCTACCATCCCATCAACAGGTGGTGCCATTGCATTATAGTTTAGATTTTGTGGAAGAAAAAAATTGCATCTGCAAGCAGGTCGCCTCAGTTACTGCTTTTGCCCTGAGCTTGATTTTAGAATTTGAAAATGTGTATGGCTAAATTATATTGTTGAAAAAATTTATTTTTCTAAAATAGAATGCTGGAAAATGTAGGGCTCCTGAGTGTTATTTTGTCTAAAGAGAAATCAATGACCCCAAATATGATTTTAATAGGCTATTATATATTCTGATGTTTGCTTTAATATTTTAGATCACAGTAATTTTAATTTTTCATCTTGTATTTTTTGAAATTATTGTGTACTAGTTTAAAAAAATCTCTATTTTTTTTCATTCCAAGCTAATAATCAATTTAATATCCAATCCAATTTAGAGTTCTTCTTTTTATAAATGCTATTAAATTTAACATCAGTCTTAGCCTTGCCCAGAGATCTCTGTGTAGTTAAATGTTGCCAGAAATAACCCAGTGGAGATCCCTTTCATGTTGCTGCAAGTCGTGCAGGGACAGCTTGGGGTGGTTAATCCTGTGGCAGCTGAGATTGTTGATGGTTAACCCTGTGGCAACTGAGACGATTGATTCCAGAATCATGCCATCATACTGCTAGGTCTTTACTGGGGTGACGTACAGGAGGCAGAATTGTTTGACTTTCAAATCTTGAATTTTTTTTCTAGTTGGATTTGTGTTTAAGGAGTGAGAAATGTATTTTTGCCTGATGTAAAGACAAAATGCAAAATATCTTTTTATAAATATTCAATTCCTATGTGTCACTGTAGTTTTAATTTGTAGTCCCTCATCTATTCTGCATGGGATAATAGTATATACCTTCATCTTGGGCTGGAGAGATGGCTCAGTAGGTAAGAGCAATCACTCTGAAGTCATAAGGACCTGAGTCTGAATCCCCAGTGCCCATGTAAAAGGCCAGACATGATCGCCCCATGCTTCTAACGCCAACATTACAGGCTGAGGCAGGCCAATGAGAGCTTCCTGGACAGCCAGTCTAGGCAAAGGTACTCAGTTTTATGAAAAATTATTTGAAATTTGAAAAGTTAATAAATACTTGACTGCATCAATGATTTCTCTTGCACGTCATGGAAAAGTCAACATGAAGTGACTTAAACTATTATGATTTGTAGAACAAGAAGGCCAAGAATAATAGCAATCAGGATGTGTTAATCCCGGGGCTGAAAATGTGTCAAACACTTCCTTTTTTTTTTCCTTTGTGGGGACATGTGTGCTGTAAGACAGGGGCTCACACTGTACCTGACAATAGCTTGGAACTCACTACGTAGCCAAGGCCTCGAGCTCCGGGTAATGCTCCTTCCTCGTCCACCTGGGTGCTGCGGGTACAGACATGGCTACCTTGCGTAGCCGAGGGTGTCCATTCTAACCCCTGTGCACTGGCGTCTGCAGCACAAGCTTTGTTTGCTGCTTCCCATCAGAGAATATGAGCCTTGGGCACTCCCTCATCACATGCAGTGAGGTAAAGACAACAGCACCCCTCAACCTGTGAGCACGTGTTCTTCTTTATAATTGGGACAACTTAGTCCTCTTTTGCCAGAGGATCTCTATGTTTGAAGCTAAAAACCAGTATGTATGAAGAGTTGTGTGATTTCAAGAATAAAGATCAGAATCTTTATTCTGATCTTTATTCCAACCTGGAGACAGGGCTCATTGATCCAATCGTATTGCTGCTGTTGAATGGCAGAGGGGTAGATTTTCAGAAGTTAATCACAATCTTCACAAAACTCATGAAGTAGAGTTCTGATACAATATGGCAAGGACATGAATTGTTAAGGCTGGCTGTCAGTTTGGCGTATGTAGTCTTTATTATATGGGACTTTTCCTTCTAAGCCTTATTTCTTCAGAAGTTTTCTCTTGAAGGGATTTTGGTGTATGCAAGGACATAGTCTTTGAGATTCGTGCATACATAGAGAAAGGTGATACCAGGTCTGCAGCTGTCCCCTTGACTCTCCTGGTTGTCTTAGATTGGCTGCTATACCCTGTATTGCTCAGGCCCCAGATTATTAAACTGTGGTTCCTGAACCCAGAAGGCATCACTTAACTGTGTGTATGCTTTGAGAACTGTTTAGTAACAGTGAAAAGTTCTGAATGTGTAATGACTAAAAATTAATTCAAAGTGAGTGTACAATGAATACAAGGTGACTGTGGCAGCTCTTGCCCATCCTGTACTACACAAGTGCACTGAAGCGTTGCTTCTAAATGTATGTAACATGTATCCTTTTTCCTGAACGTGCTTTCATGCCACAGTGTCAGTGAACGCTGCTGGAAACACTTCACCTCAGGTTTGACGACTGTGTGCAAACTGCAGTGTTTTCTCATACATACATATTTATCTGCTCTTATAGAAACATAATCGCTTAATTATGCCACTTTTAATATCTTTCTACTGTCATTCCTTAGCATGTGAGTATTAAATTAGTATAGCATTGGATTGTTTTGCATCAGAGTTTTTAATTTTTAAAAATGTTATTTGAGTTGATGGCCTGAGTTTCAGAAGGAATGATTAAATGAACTTTGGCTTGAAATTGGAGCAGAATTTCCAATAGCTTCTGAAATGACCCTAAATATGTCTGATGGTTTTTAACTACATGTTTATGCAAAATAACATTCTCAGCTTGATTATTTTAAAATCAGAATATCAATCAACTGAAAAACACCGAAGATATTCTATGCGTTGCAGCACCAAATTCTCACCAAGATTTAATTCTTTATGTCAAAAAAAGCAAGCACAGCCATCTCACTATGACAACTTGCCTTTGTCTTTTTATAAATAGCCAAATTAAATGAATGTCAAAGAATCACTTTAAACTTCTTTAGGACTTATTACCAGTCATGATAAAAATATAAATTCTAGAGCAGTATCATTTATTGATATGAACCTCAGTGTTTTAAAAAATGATAATAAAATTAGATTTATACTCATATTTTGAAACTGATGCAATAGCAGAAAATCAATTAATGTAATTTACCTCATCAGTAGGTCAAAGGAGAGAAATATTAGTTTCAGAGATGCTGAAAAGGCACTTAAAGAAGTTTGAATTAGTCAGCTTTCCATTATTGTTAAAAAATACCCGAAATATACACTACTCATGTATGAAATTCTCAAGAAATAATAAAAAAATTAAAAAATACCTGAAATAGATGAACTTGAAAAGATAAAGGTTGCTTAGGCTTGTGGTTACCGAGATTTCAGTCTATCATGGAACGCCTTGTTACTTCTGGCCCAGTGCCACGGCAGTACATCAGGAGACTATGGGGAAAGCGAACCTACGGAGGGAGCTAATGGCTGAGAAGCAAAAGAGCAGGAAGGTGTGGACTCCCACTCTCTACTTGGAACACACACCCCATAACCTTAAAGTTCCCACTAAGCCCCACCAGCTCCCAATGTTTCTTGATAGTGCCGAGCTGTGGGCCAAGCCATTGGGGAGTATTCTACAGCAAAGTTCAACCTCCATTCTGTATGTAACATCCCAAGAACCTCAATAACTAGCTACTTTGATGACATACACAGTGTGGCTCACAATGTACTTGTCAAACAACTTACTTAACAGAGAAACACTGGATGCTTTTCTACTGATGTGTAGATGAAGTCAGGAAAAACCTACTGTTTATGTATTTTATGCTGTTGTTCTAGAAATTCTAGCTAATGTATTGAGACAAGAAGGAAGGAAGGAAGGAAGGAAGGAAGGAAGGAAGGGAGGGAGAGAGGAAGGAAGGGAGAGGAAAGAAAAGGAAGGGAAGGAGGACAGAAGGGAGGAAGGAATGGAGGAAAAAGGGAAGAGAAAAAGGAGGAGATGAGGAAGGGAGGAAGGGGGGATAGAATTTAAGAAAGGAAAGAATGAAGGCTAAACACGTTTCAAATAATAGGGCAAAAATGAACATACACGACTGTCTCCATGGAAACTAAGAGAATTTACTGAATGGTTACATAATCTTGGACTGTAAAGGAATTTCTTTTATGTGTGTGCATGAATGTGGGCATGTTTGTGTGTACAGGTGCATGTGCACATATGTGTGCATGTGTGTGGCCAGAGGTCAATCTCAAGTGTTTCTCAGGAGCCATACACCTTTGAGCCAGGATCTCCCACCAGGACCTGGGGCTGATTTGACCAAGATGACTGGCTAGTAAGCCCAGGGATGATACTGTCTCTGCCTCCCCATACAGGGATTACTAGAGCATGCTACCACGCCCAATGTTTTGTTTTGTTTGTTTTGTTTCATTTTGTTTTGTTGTTTTAGATAGGGTCTTACTATATAGCCCTGTCTGGCCTGGAGCTCACTATAGACCAGACTAGGCTGGCCTCAAACTCACCTGCCTCTGCCTCCTGAGTGCTAGAATTAAAGGCATGTGCTCCTTTACACAGCAACCACGCCCAGCTTTTAAGTGAGTTCTGGGGATTGAACTGGGGTTCTCATGATTGCATGACAAGCATATTATGGATGGAGCTGTCTCCCTAATGAGGATGAATTTCTAAGCCTATGCTCAGAGGCAGAAATGTAGATAAAGACATAAAAATTTAAAACAGCCGGCTGTGATGGCACATGCCTTTAATCCCAGCACTCAGGAGGCAGAGGCAGGTGGATCTATGTGAGTTCAAGGCCAGCCTAGTCTACATAGTGAGTTCCAGGACAGCTGGGGCTACAGGGAGACCCTGTCTGAAAAAAACCAAAAAAAAAAAAAATTAAAACAAACTAATTGTTAATTCAACCTACCAAAATCTGAATATCAAATAACACACCAGAAAGTATACATGCAACCCATAAGCTAACAAGCAGCCATATTTTTATACTTAGGAGCTCTTTTACAATACTGATGAAAGACTATATACTCTTATAAAAATAAGTCCAAATACAAATGTACAATTTTAATTATAAAAGAAATGAAGTGACTCACATGTGCATTGGTTTTGTCCTGCTCTGATGATTGAAATACCACACCTTAAAGCAAGATACTTGTCCATACTTCTGTTGAGCCATTAAATATATATAGTTATTTTTGATAAACTGTTGCATATAATTTTTGGGAAATTTGCAATGTGTCTCAGAAGTCTTAAAATGTATATACTCTTTGATCGAGCATATGGGCTGTTATAAATTTATCCTAAGGACCATCTCGAGTAAGCATGCAGATATATGTGTAAAGAATCGATTATGAGACCAGGCAACACACAAGAATGGGTTAGTTAAGTATGTTATATGGCGTTTATCATTCTAAAAATAAATATTAGAATAATAAATATAGACGATATAAAGATACATTCAGTAACATAAAAATATTCCTGATATATGAAAGAGTGAGAGAATTCAGGTCACATTTATACATATGTGTGTTGTGTGTGTGTGTATAATTGTGATTGTAAATCATGAGGCCAACTTGAAATAGCCAAGGCCCCCAAAAAGGTATTTGTTATAAAAATGAAGAGAAATCTCAAGGATTTCAATGCCACTTAGAAGCAATGTTTCAAGAAAAGGCAAATCCATGTTATTAGGGTGCTGTCACTCTTCTTCATCCTTTATCCCACTTTCTTTGTGTTTAATCCCATGATCCATGTGGTGGATTATGTTGATACTAGATCTCCAACTTCATCTAGTACAGCCAAAGCTATATCTAGAAACCACATGCTATTCTGTATATTCTAGTTCCAAATTCCTGGAGAGACTTGGGCCAAGAATATATGCATATACAATGTCTGTCCTCAAGGTCCCAAGCAGGGCATGAGGAATTGAATTTTGCCACCACAAATGTGGCTGCAAAAAGCCCACTAGATCCAGGAAGTTCATGCTTTCCTAGTAGAAAGGGGAATGATAAAAACTGGACACGGATCCACAGGTGTCATGTAACATATGCAAACACTCATGTAAAGTGCAATCAGTGGCAGCCTTCATTCAAGTGAAAGAACATTCTCCAGCAGTTTGAAAATAAATGGAAATCCTTTTTTGTGGCATATTTGATGTAAATTTTTTTTTTTTTTTAGCTTTTTCTCTTTTGGGGGACTGGGGCAGGAGCAGTGTCACCATAATGTGGTTCAGGATGGTCTGGAACATACTATGTAGCTCACCTGGCCTTGGACTTGCAATTCTCCTGTCACAGCCTCTTACACGCTGGGATTCCAGGCACATATCACCACATTCAGCTGTGCTTTGACTGTCTTCTGTTCTCTCTCTCTCTCTCTGTCTCTGTCTGTCTGTCTGTCTCTCTCTCTCTCTCTCCCACACACACACACACACACACACACACACACACACACACACATTCAGAGTCTTATTCCTTTTCTCCAAATTGTCTAAACATTTAATTACATTCTTCAGGAGATAGGCCTTTTTCCTGCATATTTCAGACCAGTTTTTCTTCTCCACTAACCCTATCTCGTAACCATTCAAGCTCTTCTTACTTTCTACAACTCCCTGTTTCTTTTTACCTTTCAGCACAATAAAGATGAAATCACTTTGCTGACAGATGCAGAATTAGAGATGTTTTTTTCCCTACCATATAAAATTCACTTACATATATGTGTAGAAAGCCTTAAAAGATATAAAACAGTCTTAATAATGATTGTCATCAAAAGGTGGTATTATGGAAGATTTTAAAAATGTATTTTCTCATTTGTTTTTTTCTAATTCTTGCCTTAGCAATCTTTTTAAACATTTCATATTAATTATTTACTTCTTAATTGACACATAAATTGATGCATATTTATTGGTACCATGTGCTTCCCCTTCATTATTCTCTTTTCTCTTCTGGTTAAGGTACAATGAAATGGATCACACTATGATCTTTCCATGAAAATATATATGATTTATATATCATATATATACTTAAAATTTTACTCTGTTCTTATTCATCCTGTGTGTTCTACGTCTATCACAAACACTTTTGAAATTTTGTTTGTGGAAAAAACATTCAAAATCCTTTCTTCCATCTTTTAAATTTTCTATTAGATTTATTTTTATTTTATATGTATGACTGTTTTGTCTGCACATATGTAAGTGCACCACCTGTGGAATCCAGAAGAAGGTATCAGATCCCCTGAAACTGGAGTTACAGGCAGTTGTGAGCTACCACGTGGTGCTAGGAACCAAACCTGGGTCCTCTGCAAGTGCAGCCAGTGCCATTAATCACTAAGCTACATCTCAGTCTCTCTTCCATCTCTTTTTGATGTATACAGTACATTATCACTATCTATTGGCACTCTGTTGTGCAACAGAACACCAGAAGTGATTTATTCTATGTTTAAATAAGTATGTATGTGATGTTAAATAAAAAGATCTGTGATATGGAGAATAAACATATACTTATCTTGTGCAAATGATTTTCATTAATATTGATAACATTATTATTTCATCCTAAACAGAACAAAGCCTCCAAATCAAAACTTCATTTTTGCCAGGCATGGTGGCACATACCTTTAATTCCAGCCCTTGGGAGGCAGAGGCAGGTGAATTTCTCTGAGTTTGAGTCTAGACTGGTCTACATGGCAAGTTTCAAGCCAGCTGGGGCTACAGGGAGACTCTGTCTCAACAAGTAAGCAAGCAAGCAAGCAAGCCCTACAAAAACCCCACTTCATTTTCTATGAAGCACTTTATATACAATAGTGGTTTATAAACAATTACATTAAAAAAAGAGCAAATAAATGCACAACTATTTTAAATAAAAGTTAACACTGGAGTTTATGTCAAAAACTAAATAGAAAGATTTATAATGTAAACAAGGCTAATTTTTTCAAATCACAAAAGCTTATTGTATCCATTATATGAATTAATTTCTACCAAGAAATAATTCCATCATTTTGAAAAATGTTCACAGCAATTAATAGGTGTTGAATTAAGAATTTAATAAAATCTACCATTTTATAACATGCTATGCTATATATTGCTCTGTATGTATATGCACATATTTATACCTATATGAATGTATAAATGTGCTACGTGTAGTAAAGCACTAAAACAACATAATGTATTTGAAATAATGGCTACAATGAAGTTTTGTTTGTTTGCGGAAACTTTAAGAACTGGGGCTAGTGTCTTCTGCTTATTGTGCATATACCCTTAAAGAGGAGAGGGGGACTCCAACCTCTTCCTCTTCCTTTCTTTTACTTCCTAGCTATGAGATAACAGTTCCAAGAACTGCTCTTGCTGTAATATGCTGCCTTGCCACAAATCAGGATTAAAGGAGCCAACTGATGATATGCTAAAACCACAAAAACCATGGGTCAAAATAAACCTTTTGTATTAGTCAGGGTTCTCCAAAGAAACAGAACCAGTAGAATGAATATATATGTATAGAGATTTATCAGCTTAGCTCACAGGATAGAGTCTGAATAGTCCAACAATGGCTGCACCACACTGGAGAGGCTGAGAATCCATAGTTGTTCAGTCCACAAGGCTGGATGTCTCAGTAGTCCCAATCTGGCGCTGAAGGTCTGACAAATTCCAAAAGATCAGCTAGTCTTCAGTCTATAGCAGCAGCAAGATGAACTCACCAGCAAGATAGAAGGCAAGCAGCAAGAACCCTGCCATTCTCCTCTGCCTTGGCCTTTTATACCGGCTGCCATCAGAAGGTAACACCCACATTTAGGGTATGTCTTCCAGCTTCAGATGATCCAATCAAGAAGATCTCTTTCATTTCAGTTAATCCCAGATCCAGTCAAGTTGACACCCAGGATTAGCCATCACACCTTTCTTCTGTAAGGGTGATTATCTCAGCTACTTGTTATAGTAACAGAGAGCAAACATGTTAAAAGCTGATTTTGCCACTCTGTTCCCATCACTTCCCTTGGCCCTTGTCCCTGTCCTGCTGAGGCTGCCTGAGACTGGCTGACTATCTGGGGCTCCTTCACCCTCCTGGAGATCTCCTGACTAGCCTGCTTGGATCCTTATGGTCTCTCCAATAAAAATCAAAATACAGAACATGAGTCCCAGACCAACTATTCATACAGGATCAGAAAGCAACCAAGCTACATCAACAATACAAACAGAGTCAAACTTCAACTCAACAAAGGCAGGCTTGAGTTTCATGACATAATCAGAAGCAACAAAAGAAATCCAATTGCCCAAACCACAACAAAAATAACAAATAATATCAAAACCCAAACTAATATGTCCCCACCAAACCCCACCAGTCCTATGGAAGTGTTCTATGAGTAGAACTACTTAGAGGAAACCTAGGACACAGAATTTAAAGGAATAACCGTAAACATGATCAAAGAATTCAGAAAATTTGAAGAACACACAGAGAACTCAAAGAGGGTAGGGATAAACTTCTGACTGACGCTTAAGAAAATACAAATATACAGATTAATGAAATGACAATGTGGGACTTGAAAAGTGAATTCATGAAAGAGATAGAAATATTGAAGAAAATTCAGGCTGAAATGAAGATGGACTCAAAAAACTCAATAAGCCAATTTGAAACAACACGAAATATTCTCAGCAACAGAAGGAACAAAATGAAAGAGAGAATATCAAGACTAGATGAATAAGTTAAAAATTGGACCACTCAAAGCAAAGAATATGAAATAAAATTTAAAACATGGGAATGGAATATGCAGGAAATGAGGGACACCATAAAAAGACCAAATTTATGTATCTTAGGCATAAAGGAAGGAGAAGACTCCCAGGTCAATTGCATTGACCAAATCTTCAACAGGATTGTAGAAGAAAATTACCCTAAATTAAGAAAGGACATTCCCATACAGATACAAAAAGCACATAAAACACCAAATAGACAAGACCAAAACAGAAACTCCCCATGGCATATCAAAGTAAAAACACCAAACATACAGAACAAACAGAGAATACTGAAAGCTGCAAGAGAAAAACAAGTCACATATGAAGGAAAACCCACCAGAATTGCAGCTGACTTCTCAATGCAAACTATAAAAGCCTGAAGAACCAGCAGCCAAGTATTCAAGTTATAAATGATCGTAGATGCAACTCAGAATATTTTACTCAGCAAAACTGTCTATCATAGTCAGAGAAAGAAAAAATTTCCACAGTGCAAACAGGCTGAAAGAGTTCATATCCACAAAACCAGCCCTAAAGAGACTATTCAAAGCAATACAAAGGACTGAAGAAAGGAATGGCCAAACCGAAGAGGCTATAGAAAGCAAACAAATGAAATTATAATTGTGGAAACACAAACCAGAACCAAGGGCATATTGTAGAGATTAAAATGAGAGTAACAAATACACATCTTTCAATGATAACTTCAAGTATCAATGACCTCAACTCTCCTGTCAAAAGACACAGACTACTTGAATGTATTAAGAAACAAAACCCATCTTTTTTTGTCTGCAGGAAACTCATCTCACCTTCAAGGATAGGTACTACTTTAGGGTGAAAGAATGGAAAAAAATATTCCAAGTAAATGTAACTAAGGAATAACGAGGACTTGCAATTCCAATATCTGAAAAAATAGATTTCAATTTGAAATTAATCAGAAGAGATAAAGTAGGCCACTACATTCTGATCATGGTAACATTCACCGAGAAAACATTACAATCATGCACATATATGTACCAAACGCTGGTCCACCTAATTCTATAAAAACGGTACTGCAGGACTCTAAAACACAGATTAACCCCAACCCAGTAATAGTAGATGACTTCAGTACGCCACTATCTCCAATATACAGGTCAACTGGACAAAGAATAAGTAGAAAGACATCTGAATTAAATGATATCATGCATCAAGTGAACCTAACAGACATCTACTGAATATTTCACCTAAGCACCAAAGAATACACATTGTACTCAGCATTCCATGGATGTTTCCTTAAAGCAGACTGGGGCACAAAAAAAATTAACAAATAAAAAATTGAAATAATTCCATGCATCCTATCAGACCACAACACAATAAAACAAAATCGACAGCAAAAGAAGCTCTAGCAACTACATGAACTCATGGAAATTAAACAACACACCCCCAAATGACAAATAGGTCAAAGAACAAATCAAGAAGGAAATAAAAACATTTATGAAAGTAAATGAAGCAATCCTGAGCACAAAGAGTAATGCTGGGCAGGAGTGTTTTACCATACTAGACCTCAATCTATATTGCAGAACGATAGTCATAGAAAAGCATGGTATTGACCCCAAAACAGACTTGTAGATCAATGGAACAAAACAGAATACCCAAACATGGTTGCACACGATTTGACAAATTGGCCAATAGCACATGCTGGAGGAAAGACAGCATATTCAACAATTGGTGCTGGCAGAACTCCATGTATGGTAGAACGAAATTAGACTCATACTTATCACTTTGCACAAAATAACTAACAAATGTATCAAAGATCTCAGTGTGAAGCCTGAAATGCTGAAATTATTAGAAGAATGCATAGACTGTATCCTACAAGATACAGGTGCAGGAAAGGATTTCCCAGATCAGACAGCAGTCATATAAGAATTAAAGTCAACAACTGACAAATGGGATTTCATTAAAGTAAAAAGATTCTGTACAGCAAAGAACACAATCGAGTGAAGAGGAAACCTACAGAATGGGAGAAAATCTTCACTAATTATTCATTCGACAGAGGAATAATATGCAGAATATACAAAGAACTCAAAAAACAAAGAAGCACAATACAAATGACCCAATTCAAAAAAAAGGGGGCTATGGATCTCAACAGAGAGCTCTCAAAAGAAGAAATAACAATAGCTAAGAAATACCTTAAAAAGTGTTCAACATCCCTAGTAATCATAGGGAAATGTAAGTCAAAACCACTTTAAGATTTAATCTAATCCCAGTCAGAATGTCTATGATTAAAAGAACCAATGCATAGATGTAGGGAAAGGAAACCTCATTCACTGTTGGTGGAATTGCAAACTGGTGCAACTGGTGGGGAGGATTCTTTAAAAACTCAAAACAAATGTACCATATGATCCGGTCATTCCACTCCTGGGCATATTCCAAAGGATTCATCCTACTTCAGAGATATTTGCATTGTCATGTTTGTTGCTGCTCTTTTCATAATAGCTAAGAAATGGAAACAACTTAAATGTCCCTCAACTGGTGAATGGATAATGAAAATGTGGTACATTTACACAATGGAGTTTTACTCAGCAATAAAGAAAAACAAAATCATGAAATTTGCAGGTAAACAGATGGAACTACAAACTATTATACTAAGTAAGGTAACACAGACTCAGAAAAACATGTGACATATATTCTGTCTCATTTGTGGATCTTAGCTCTGAATTCCTAAATGTGAATATATATCCTGATGTAACCACAGGAGTCAGGAAAATGGAAATGAACCATGGGAAAGAAGGAGCTCAAGACAGAGGTATATTAGGAGACAGGGAGAAAAGGTGAGTACTTTAACTGGGGAAGCACTAGGGAGGGTTGTACAGAGGGAGTGAGAGGAGAGATAAATAATGCTTAGATGGCATGAAAAACCAGAGGGAAATGGCTTAGTTCAACATCATACTGAAAAACACACAGATGTGTGTAGCTGAAAAATATATAACAAAAAATACAGTGCCAGGCAGGAGAAACCTCTCTTCAAGTTGTTTGCTGGGGTAGTCCTAGAAACTTCCAAAATAACATAGTCTATTGCCACAGCCCTTGATTGCCTCCCAGCACTTGAAGGTAAGACCCTATTACTGAAGACAGGTCACACTTTGGTCACACTTTGTTCACAGTACTTGGAGCAATGGAACTGGAGTTGACCTGGAAGCATTCTCCCTGAAAACAAGCTCTCATGGTATCAGAGTGCACTACATAAGCTGACAAGGAAGGAAAACGATCAGTGTTCCTACCCAGCTGTAGATCCCAATAAACAATGACTGCACTGTTGGTGCAGACACTTTTTTCTTGGGAGTAATTAACAGCAGTCTAATTGGAATTATGACCTGCTCGATAGAAACCATGTGTGGTATTGTGAACATAGCCAAATACACAGGCTGGAGAGGCCATAGATCCTAGAGAAAAACCTACATTTGCCACATCCCTAGACCACCATAATGTCTTACGTTATAATAAATATACATCCTCATATTTGCAGGAAAGTGTATCTTTCACCCCTCACCAAAGAAGGTTCTTTTTGCAACAGATGGAGATTATTACAGAGTTCCAGAACTGGTCAAGCACTAAGAATAAGTGTCTGTGAGTAGCTTAATCCTAAGTGATACATATTCAATGCAACCTGTACACATAGGATGAATGTATCTCTTAACTCTCACCAGACAAGTTTCCTTACACAGCTGATGGTGATTAATACAGAAACCCACAATTGTACAATGTGCAGAGAACAAGAGGTCACAGAGTGCTTATCCTTGAGTTGAACACCTGTTTCAGATCTCTTCCCACCAAGGTCCCAGGATTACTGCAGAAGAGGAGGTGGAAAGATTGTAAGAATCAGAGGGGGTGGATGACCACAAAGAAACAGAGTCTTCCAGACAGCTGGTCAGTTACTCACATGAACTCACAGCAATGGTGACAGCAGGCACAAGTCCTATGCAAGCTCAAATCAGACAAAATTTCTAGCATAGACATGGGCATGTGGGTAGGAAATCTCAACCCTACCTAAGAAACTTTTGGCAAGTAATGGCTGCTAGGAGGGGAAAGATGGTGTCTTACAGGAATGGGACCCACACTGAGTCATTTGAGGATGCAAATCGGACTCTATTGGCCATATATATATATATATATATGTATATATATATACTATTATATATAACCAAATATATATATACCATTCTAGGCCTGTGCCACCAGGCCTAGAAGCTCATCCTCAGGAGGCTGAGGCAGGAGACTTAGTAGTTTAGAGTCTGTCTGGGCTACAAAGTGAATTCAAGGCCAGCTTAGGCAACTTAGTGAGATTCTGACTCAAAATAAAAGTTAAAAGAGGGCCGGAATATAGCTCAATGGTAGACCATTGCTTAGCATGTAGGAGGACCTAGGCTCAATCTCCAGTATCACAAAAGAAAAAATAAATGGAATGTAACCCAGTAGTCACTGGGTGTAAAGAGGTTACAAATATTAAAAAAATGTTATTTGGTCAGTGCATAGCCTTAGTGATATGGGAAGCCTGTAAGGACTTGACTGTATTCTAGGGTAGCATGTGGTTTTCTTTTTCCTTGGAGCTGTTCTTAATTTGTTTCTTTCCCTTGATTTTAGCTAATAACTGTTCATCTTCACTTTTCTTTCTCAAGTCAGGTTGCCAACAATGGCTGCTAAGAAGTAAGTTTTTCTATTCTTTCCACTTTCATGTGTATGGTATGCATGTCTATGTTTTGCGTGGCTTTGTGTAGATGTTTTGCATGGTATGTGTATGGGTATTTGCATGTGGAGACAGTGAGCTGATGTGGAGAATCATCCTCTAACACTGTTCCACCTATTCACAGAGCAGGGTCTCTCAGTCAAAGAGAGCTTGCTGATATGGCTGGTCTTACTGGCCATCTTCTAGGGATCCCCTCTCCCTGCCTTCTGAGGTTGGACTTACAGGGGTGCTGTGGTGCTCACCTGGCCTTTACGTGGGTTCTGAGGATCTGAACTCATCTTCATTTTTACACAGCAAGTGCTTAATCAGGAACCATATCCCCAACCTTCATTTTTCTACTCTTGATACTAGCTGGATATCTTGATGCCATCCTCTTAGAGCCTAGGAACATAGTCCACCTTCTTTCCTAGGAGAAAATATCCTATAAGAATGCTCCTGGTACACTGACATACATGCAGGAAAAACACTTATACACATCAAATAAAATAAATAAATAAAGAAAAGTACTTTATCCTGTTAGGTATTGTTAAATAAAGGTTCAGGTTGAGAGTGCTCTGGCAGACTTTCATAATAATAATGTTAATAATAACAATAATAAATATTAGAGGAATAAAGCTAAAATAGAATGCCATTAAAAAGTTTACTGAGCTAATAAAAACTCATGTTTAAAAATTTTTTAATATTTATTATTTTCATTTTATGTATATGAGTGTATTGCCTGC
Source organism: Nannospalax galili (assembly GCF_000622305.1). Lineage (NCBI taxonomy): Eukaryota > Metazoa > Chordata > Mammalia > Rodentia > Spalacidae > Nannospalax > Nannospalax galili. The sequence goes on from NW_008339381.1 coordinate 711,334, forward strand.
ATGTATTTAAGTGCGTCCATGTCATGCAATGCCAATGGAGGCCAGAAAAGGGCATCAGTTCCCCAGACCTGGAGTTACGGACAGTTGTTAGCTGCCATGTAGGTGCTGAGAACTGAACCTGGGTCCTTAGCAAGAGCAGCTGGTGCTCTTAACTGCTGAGCCACCTCTCCAATCCCTTAAACATTTTATTTGTTTTTTTATGTATATGAATGTTTTGCCTACATGTAATTTGAGTACATGAATACAATGCCCATGGACACCAGAGGAGGGTGTTATATTTTCCAGAAATGGAGTTACAGACTGTTAATCACTGTGTGGGTACTGGAAACCAAACCCAGGTCCTCTTCAAGAGCAGTAAGTACTCTTAACTGCTGCTCCATTTCTCCAACCCTAGAACTCTGATTATTTTAAAATAATGTAGTGTGGTTGATCGTGGAAATTACATAATTTTTAATATGTCCGAATCTGCTGCAAAATGCAAGATCAGATCCTTACATCTAGGAAAATCATTCACAAGTCAACTCCCACAGCTTTTGACCGCAGAAGTAGAAGATACTTGCCAAGTAGCAGAACTCCTACCAAAAGACAGGTATATAAATTTGGGCTTTGTTGATAGACTAAATAAAGTTATTTTTATTCTTGAAGACTACTGTTGTATTAGTCACTTTGCTGCTGCTGTAATAGAAACACTGATGCAAGCAATTTATAGTAGGAAGAATTTATTTGAGCTTACGGTTCCAGGGGAGTTATCGTCTGTCTTGGTGGGGAGGCATGGTGACAGAGGTGGCTAGAGATGAGGAACAGAAGCTAAGCTTTCACATTGTCACACAGACACAGGAAGAAAGAGAGAGTGACTGGAGATCTGTCAGGGCTTAAGCACTCTCTAAGCCCACCCCCAGTGCTGTGCTTCCTCCAGGATGGCCACATCTTCTAAAACCTCCCAAAACAGCGCCACCATGTGGGGACAAAATGTCCAAATACTTGGAGCCTATGGGGGACATTTTCATTCAAACCATCACATTTCGCCCTCTGGCCCCCATAGGCTCATGACCATATAAAATGCAAACTGCATTTAGTTCACTTTAAAAGTCTCCATAGTCATTATCAGTCTCAATACTATTCAAAAGTCGACAGTCCAAAGTGGACTCAGGTAAATATCTTAACTGTAAGCCTCTATAAAATCAAAAGACAAATTACAGACTCCCAACATTCAGTGGAACCGAATACACATTATCATTCCAAAAGGGAGGAATGGAGGCATAGTAAGGAAATACTGGACCAAAGCAAGACCGAAAACCAGCAGGGCAAACACCAAATCCAGTAGCTCCATGTCCAACTTCTGGGACTTTACTTCCAAAGGGCTTAGATGGCTCAGCCTCTCTAGCTTTGCTGTGGGCAATACACATCTCTCTCTTGCGCTGGTACCACTCCCTGTGTGCAGGTCTTCTTGGCAGATGCCTCACAGCTCTGGCATCACAAACTTCTTGGGGTCTCCATTGCCAACCAGGCTTCACCTTCACAGCTCCACACAATGGCCTATCAGGACCTTCTCTAGGCAGGGGAATCTCTGCTTCATGCTGACTGACCTCCGAGGCTCTCTGAAACCTCAGAGGAAGAATTGATGACCCCTTCACTCTTCCATCTTTCATGTCTCTAAAGCCAGCACCAGAAGGACAATGCCAAGTTTGACTGCAAGTTTGGGTTGGATTCCAGTCTACTTTATCCATTTTAGAAGCTTTTCTCTTCAGTGGCCCCTGATTTTCCTTTCACAATTTGGAGGTTAACTGGGTGTGGCCTTGCCCTGGAGGCACTCTCTCCATTGTTTAAGTTTGAATCTCTAGGCCCCTCCTTAATCACTTTAATCTCCTTATCAATGGGATCCTCTCCATCACATGTCAGGGCTCCAACATTTATTTTCCTAGTGTTATTTTTAAATCCAAATTGTATTTTTCTCTGTCCCATTTGCTCTCTTTCACTGTAGATGTGCATAATATTCACCATTAATAGCCATGCCACCATTTCTACATTAGGCTGTCTTGAACTTTCTTCTGCCAAAGAAATTAGTCCATTACTTTTCAACTTAGCCTCAGGCAAGCTTTTTTGTTGTGGGCAGACTCTAGCCAGACTCTTTTTCAAAATATCCCAATTGCTGCTTAAGTCCTTATTTCCCTCTGGAAGGACACTGTTCTCAGCACTACATTCTTCCAGGAGCCTACTAGAATGGCCTGTTAAACAATCAGCTGCTTTTCTAGCCCAAACTTCCAAAGTTTTCCACATTCCTCCAAAACGCCACATGGTCAGGTTCTTCACAGTCAACAGCCCATTCTCTGATACCAATTACTGTATTGGTCACTTTTCTGCTGCTGTGCTAGAAACACTGACCCAAGCAATTTATAGAAGGAAGAATTTATTTGAGCTTACGGTTCCAGGGGAATTACAGTCTGTTTTGGTGGGGAGGCATGGCGACAGAGGTGGCTGGAGAGGAGGAACAGAAGCTAAGCTCTCACATTGTCACACAGGCACAGGAAGAGAGTGACTGGAGATCTGGCAAGGCTTAAGAACTCTCTAAGCCCACCCCCAGTGATGTGCTTCCTCCAGGATAGCCACACCTTCTAAAACCTCCCAAAACAGCACCACCATGTGGCCAAATACTTGGAGCCTATGGCGGACATTTTCATTCAAACCATCACAACTGTTTAATTCTCTGAAGTTCCAGAAAACATTCTATTTCTTGATTCACCAACATCTTTGCTGATCTACTAAAATGCAGATTTTAAAATTCTTATATATGTTAACAAAAATTACCTAATTAAGGGAAAGAGAATCAACTTTTCAAGTTGCAAAATTGTACAAAGTTCTTATTGCATAGAAATTGGTTTGGCATTTATGGATTCCAACTGACTAGGAGGTATACTTGGAACAGGCCCAAGTTAGGCCTTAAATTGTAGAAAATACATTTTTTTTTCTAATATTACACCAGAAAGTAGCAGGCCCAAGTTAGGCATTAAATTGTAGAAAATCCATTTTTTTCTAATATTATATCAGAAAGTAGCCTGATGTTTCTTAGTACATCTCAATGGAATTTATGTTTTTAGGTAATCTTTCCAAAGTAATAGATCCCCCATAACTCTGTAAGATCACAGAAAAGGCATTGCGAGGCTCAGCAAGCAGCTTGGCAATCAGAGCCCTTCCCACATCATGCACTTGGGGTCTTCACTATGCCCTTGCAGTTATGAAAAATTAAATGCAATTAACAGAAACATTTCAGATTTACAAGTGCCCTTTTCACATTTGCACATGGAAAACTACACGAGCAGTCTTTGTCTGGGAGGTTTGACAGCTCATAAATTTGGGGTGTCAGGTAAGCTGTGTTGGGACAACACTAGAGATTACAAGAACAGTTTCATTAAGTCATTTGGAAATGAAGAAGAGTGGACTAATGGGCTCAAGAAATGCAAAAAAAAAAACTGATTCTTTTCCAGAAACATCATAATGTTTGTTTGGAAAGATTGTTGGTCTCCATGTGGGAGTGGAGCTTGTGACTGAACATTGGACAGGATATGGGCTCCCAACACTGCGTGGTAGAAGTGGAATCTGGAAAGGCATCTTGTGCCTCATCTTATCTCCATACCTACTATATTTGATGCACGTAGTAGGTTCTCAAAATTAAATTCTTTTTGAGAAATTCATATATTTAAGGAATTAATTGATAAAGGGTTAAAACATATGGATTTTAAAAATGACATTTATAGAGAAAATGACACTGTGCTCCTTTAAATTATTACTGCTATTTTGGTCACTGCTCCATCCTAATTAGAAAGGTTGACCTGTCTTCTCAGCAGTCAGGAACTTTGAGAGTTCAGGCTTCACCATTTCTTTATTTCGTGGATTTCTGTGAGGAGATTAGTTAAGATAAAACTTCAAATAGCATCTCATGAGTCACACACATCTGGGAACAGGAGGAACAGGATGGATTTACAAGTAGGGAAAGTAATGGCAATGGAGTTACTTGATTTTCTTCTTTTTATCTTAATCAGGAAATAGTCCTTCTTCCTCAAGTTTACTTTTTTAAACAATATATTCTCCTGACAAGAAGTAACTTAATGATGAGTCACTTCTAGGAGACAGAGAGACTTGATTTTCTAAATACTTAGTTCTTGTCATTAGCAGAGATTCAACACTGACATTTAAAAATTATCCCATTTCTGTAACTCGAGTACTCTTTTAAAGCAAGAGTACATGTATGTAATGGTGTACATCAACAGGATAATTCATGCCAACCATGTACTTACTACAAAATCTCAAATGCTTCCCCACATAAATCAGTTCTGAGACTTATGAAGCTAACTCATTAAAATTTACTTGCTATTCCTGTAACCTTTTCTCAGGAAGCAGCAGCAGGTATAAAAGGTGTATTTTTTTTTTTTTAATGTGTGCAAAGCTTTAACTCTGGTCTATAAAAGAAATTCTTTGTGAGCAGTTGAAAAGTTTGGCAGAGGGTGGGCGAGAAAATCCTGGAATTTTGGAAGTGTGACAGAGATGATGATAAGTTAGAAAAATTTCACATACGATTGATGGAGGAGATAGAGGCCGAGTCAGATTGTTTGATCTTATGGGGTGGTATAGTTATCATTTTGGTTTCTTTGGGAATTGTGTTAACATTTTTGACTACTAGGCTGACCAAATTCAAATCTCTCAAATGCAGGACCAATAACATCAAGTCTGCTGATGTAGCTAACATCACACTACTTAGTGCTAGTGATGATGGTCAAGTCTGGGTTTCTGATATTTGCAGGAATGTTGTGCCTTTCTCTTGCTTAATAATGGCAATCACCATGTTATCAATGACAGAAGAACTCAGCATGACATACAAAGCCGCTGTCATGTGAGCTGCTATTTAGATCAAGCTGTTTCATGTTTCTGCCTATCTAGAGCCAATGTCAAGATTCAAACCCATCTCTTCCTTCTTGATGGCACCATTGTGTTTACCGGCCTCCTCTATTTTTGTAGTCATTGCAGAAAAGAGTTCTTAACAAGCCAATCACTTCGAGGGGCTATCGTTTGTTGACATTTCTAAAAACGATATTGAGTACATAGTTGGAGTCCCATAAATGCTTGTTAAATTAATAAATATGTGCTCAATCTTTTAAAATAGGTTGTTACTGCCAATTGAGTAATCTGATATATGCAAAATTCTGAATCCTATGAAAGGGTGCAGCTATTTGTACAAGTTGTCTTTGAGTGTGGGGAAACCTCTGCATAGTACCAAATTCCATTCTCATTTTATAGAAAGAAAAGTAATTACAGATTATATTATAGTGACAAGGAAAATTACCTGGGAGAATATGTTCTTGTATATGAATGTTGTGCAATCAAAGTTCAGCTGATGAGAAAAAGAAATTAAAAAAGCTTGAGGAATCAGAGGTTGACGCTCTTTTGCTGGTTTTAAAGATGGAAAGACTCCATGTTAAGGAAGAGCATGACTTATCCAAGCCAAGGGTGTCCTCTGACAACCAACAAAGAACTGTTAAATTCAGGAACTGATTTTTCCACTAACCTGGATGCGTGTTGCCACAGAGTCTTCTAGATCCTCCAAGAATCAAACAGAGCTGCTGACACCTTGATTTCAGTCTTGGGATAGCTGGAGTACCTTGGTCGTGTCACACCAGACTTCTGACCCTGTGTCATAACAAATGAGTGTTGCTTAAAGTCACTGAGATTATAGTAGTTTGCTTTATAACAGTGGACAACTTGTATAGTTTATATGCAATTTCATCAAATAAATTGGATGTATAGTTTCAGCACTACCTTTGATCTACCTGTCTATTTAATTTATAATTGCTCCAATGTCAAGTTGGTGCCCATTAACTAGATAAGAGCATTAAGTCATTTCAAATCAAATAACAAACTGTTATTAGGTATATCTTATGTCACTATGCTGGGCTCTGGCTGACATTTAGTCTCGAGGATAACATGCATAGAGCAGCTTGGTGTGCTTCACAATAGCAGAGGCATAATGACAGACAAATTATGTAAAAAAAAGTGAACATGAAGCCAGGTGTGGTTGCAAACTCTTTTAATCCCAGCATGAAGGCAGATCTCTGTGAGTTCAAGGCCAGCCTGGTCTACAAAGCAAGTTCTAGGCCAGCTGGAGCTACAGAATGAGCAACAATAAATGTGATAGGTTTAAAGTTGGACTACTTTAAAGTTGCAGTAACAAGTACATGCATTTTAAAATTAATATTATGCTTGATTCTTTGTCTTGTATGCCTTATATTTTAAATGTTTAAAAAATATTTCAGTATCTTCTTTCCCTTCTGTTCTTAGTTTCATTTTTCTTTTCTAATGTTTTAAGGTTTCTTTTCAGGTTGACTAGTCAGTCTATGGTTAGAAATGAAATGCCAAACCCCAGAAAATCAGAGTGGCTAATTCTATGGTAATAAAGCACACTTCATTTAAGTCATTATTTATTTATTTATTTATTTATTTATTTATTTATTTATTTATATTTTTGTCTTTTTGAGACACCATCTCCATGTAGCCCCATCTGGCTGGAACTCACTATGCAGACCCGGCTGGTCTTGAACTCACAAAGATCTTCCTGCTTCTGTCTCCTAAGAGCTGGGATTAAAGGCATGTGCCACCATGCCCAACTTGAAGTGATTATAGATTTTGAAAGGAATTATATACCTTTGAAAGGAATTATATAATCAAAATGTTGAGCTTATAAGATCTTTAAAACTTTTTTAATGAATTATTTTTATTTATGTGTATGCATGTTTTGCTTACATGTGTTCAGGTGCGCCATGTGCATACAATGCCTATGAAGGTCAGAGGAGGGGATACTGGATCCCCTGGAACTGGAGTTACAGGTACGTTGTTAGTTACCATGTGGGTGCTGGGAACTGAATCTGTGTTCTCTGCAAGAGCAGCCAGTGGTCTTTGCCACTGGGGCATCTCTCCAGCCCCACTCTTAAAACTTTTGGACTACACATGTCAGGCTGAATTATGACAGCAACTATTTATGACGAAGTCGAACTCACCCAGCATTTATCAAAACCGTAATGTACAGTGAATTATGATAGAGCCCAAATTGTGTTAGGAAGGTTAGAATATATAGGGATTTTAGCTGAATCCTAAGATCTACTTCTAATACACTGAGAGTTGACCACAGACCAGGCTAGTCAGGCAACTCGTCTAAACACCAGGCATAGGCTAAACATTAATGAAATGCGAAGGCTAACAAGATAATATTACCAAACTTTTCTAAGAGTTTTCCGTAAGGTATGGTTGCATGATTATTTTTGCATAGTTTCTTTGTCAGGGGATGTTGAAATCTTTAGAGCATGTGCCATACTGCAGGGCTTGTGTTTGAGGGAGTATAGTAGGAAAATTTGGGGAACTGTGGAGTAGTGACTGAGCAATATGGTCCTTCAGTGGTCTTTCTAGTACTTTGTCAACTTTCCTCATACATAAATGTTAAGGTGGCATTTCACCAGTATGATTAGAAGGGTGGCAATTGTTAGCCTCCCCTCCCAGGTATGCACACACATTTATCTATCCGCCCTAAATTGACAAGAATCCAGTAAATACTATAGAGATTACAGGGCAAGTCTAAACCATACAGAGCACACAGGATGAAGAAAGCTAAGCTCTTGGACAGCTGTAAAGTTAGTATGGTGTTAGTACCGTGGATGTTAAAACCTTGGAAAAATTTTAAATTGCATTCTCCTGACTGGGTGATTTTTCCATGGGGAGACACAGGGCTGAGAAGAGACCAAGGAGAGGGGAGGATAACCAGGATCAGGGCCCTGTATAGGGATGCTAACAGGAGGGACAAGCCCAGCTGGTGGAAAGACCGAATTCCATCCAGAGAGAGGCTTTAGAGGTAATGTAGCAGACAACAGGGAGCTGTTCACTTTTGCTAAACAGGTGTTGCTAATGAATTGAAGATACTTGGGAGTCAATCAACTCTTCAGCAACAAGTTGGCAGGTAAGGAGCTTTAATTCATTAAGGAGTGTTTGCATTGGAGAAGTGCTTCCCAAATGGGTTTGATAGCAGCCACTTGGGGGCAATTGCTGGGAGTGAAGATCGCTAAGCCCCTCTTGGGGTACTTATGTTTTCCCGGCTTGAGATTAGAAATGGTGTTTTTCACAGGCTCACGGAATGAGCCTTGCTTATGCACAGCTCTCTTCTAGGTAGTTAGAAAATGTACTTACTAACTAACAGGAGTGGTGTTTTCCCCCTGGGAATTTCAGTTGGCTTGTGCAGGAGAAAAAAAATCGCCTTGATGCGTAAAGCAAGAACTGTGACGTGGTTCAGTTAGGCAATTTGACAGGTAACATGCAATGGCTGAGTCCCCCGACTTCTTGAACCTTTTCTTTGACCAGTGTCTGCATTTTAGTATATATAAAAATTTAACACTCATGCAGATTAAAATGAGATGTTCCAAGAAATTTTGAATGATAACAAATGGTTTACAAGGAAAATGTTCAGTCTTGACCATTTTTTTTTTCTACCAATGGAGGAGTTTTCACTTTCTCACCAGTAGAGGGAGCAATAACTCTTAGTATAAATAGCTCTTCTGGGCAGAAATAACGTCACTGTTTTACACTGTTGCTGAATTATTAAAATCTTGATTTTGTAATTAATGTACAGGAAGTATAATATGGTGCATTTTCTTTCATGATTTATAACTTGAGGCTTAATACGCTGTGCACGCTATGCTTTGCTGTAAATTTCCCATACGAACGACTTTGCCGGCTCAGTGGATACAGGACCAGGTCATGTGTGGCCCTTTAGTGACTGTATCTTCATTTGGACTTTAGGTCTCTCTGAGAATACAGTGGTTACCATTTGTCTGAATATTATTATGCTTGTTTGCTTGAGACCCTTCTCTGGTCTTCCGGCCTTCCATTTATACAGCATGTCTAGGTTCCTGTTTTATAGCACTTACTGCTACTGCTAGTTTATAATTTTTAGAAAAAATAAGTGGCTTTCATTATTGTGTTAGATCACACCTGACTCTCCAGAAGAAATGTAGGATTCCAAATAAACAATTAGTGGTTTTTTTTTGCATGGGTCCTTTGAAATATCTGAGACAAGCTTGTACTAAAATTTGCTTACCTGGAATTCATTTTTAATTGGACATTTAAATTTTCATCTGATAAACCTGGCAGCTCTAATCATAAGCACTTTGTAGGGTCTTTGTTTTGTTTATATTCAGAACGGTAGAGCACTATGTCAGCTTATAGTGGTTGATCAGTAAACGAAGGGATCAAAATGATGTGTGACTGAAGAATTTCGGAATGCGTTATCATCTTTTGAATCATCGGCATTAATATTGCATTAATGTAGATAGTAAATATTTATTCATTATAGAAAATAAAATCATTGTAAGAAAGAAAGAACTGTGTGCTAAGTAGAAATTTAAGGATTTAAAAATAAAAATCGGAGGGAACATCGAAAGATATTTAAGTGCCTTAAAATAAATCTTTGAGTTGTTAAGAAACATTATGCAGATTAAGAAAGTTCTCTTGCAAATGATTATGGATCCCCTACAAAATGATGATTTTTAAAGATGCTTCATGCATTAAGACATAAATTATAAAGAGAGTGCTACTGATACTATTCATTCATTTTAGAATAACGTGTTTAGTGTCCTTTGACACAGGTCCACGTCAAAGAGGAAAGTAGTGCACAAGTACTGACTTGTTTGAATAGATAAATGTCATATGCTTACTTTAAAATACCCGAAAGTTTGTTTGCTTTAAGCTGGCCTTGGGTTCTCGACAATTTTTATTCATAGGACCAAGTAATGAACTCAGGGCCTTGCGCTTGCTAGACGATTGGTCTCCCATCGACTACATCCCTGGCCCTCTGTATGAATAGCTTAAGCTTTGTAATTTATTGATCTAGAAAAAAATACAGCTACCAATCATAATTCTTTCTTATCAACACTATACCATCACTAAAACATCCCTTTGGTAGTAGGAAGTCTTTCATTGAACAGTTTCATGACCAAATTCCATTACACTCAGCATGATTGGTATATAGAGATGAAAATATACTCACATAGATAATTTTAAAGAACAACAGGGCAGGAACAATTGTTCAGATATTAAGAGCACTTGCTGCTCTCCCAGAAGACCTGAATTTCGTTCCCCTCATGTGACTCACACCTGCCTGTAACTCTAGCTCTGGGCTCTCATGCTCTCTTCTGGGCACCCACACATATGTGCACCAGCACACACACACACACACACACACACACACACACACACAAAAATACATAAACAAGTTGAAAGACCGACACCCTACAGCAGGCAATGCACACATGAAATCCTAAATGACTACAATTTGAAAACAATTTGAACTCACTTTTCACAAAGAAATACAATTTATAACAGTTTTTTTTTTGTCTTTTTGAAACAGGGTCTCTCTGTAGCCCCAGCTGTCCTGGAACTCACTATGTAGACCAGGCTGGACTCAGACTCACAAAGATCCACCTGCCTCTGCCTCCCAAGTGCTGGGATTAAAGGCGAATGCCACCACACCCAGCCAACAGTATTTTTTTTTTAATCAGCTAGCTGAAAAAGTAGTAGGCTCAATGTTGGTGATACTTCATAGAGTCTTGATGAGAGTGAACATTGGTGTGCTCATTCTAGAAAGCACCTTGGCTGTCTCTTCCCACCCTCATCTCCTGCCCTTGTTTGCAAATGGCTTCATGAAGCTACAGTCCTTTAGGGAGGAGTCTTGCTCACGTTTTAACCCATTCCTGTGGCCTAGAAAGACAGTCTCCTTTCCTCCACCCCATTTCAAAGTCAAAAGCTGAGATATATTGGGAGTTTAAAGATTACAAAGTACATGTCTGTTTACACTGATCCCTGTGGCAGATCCAGTGGAAGTACAGAGGACCTGTGGGAAAAGTGGACATCTGGGTAGATTTTCTCAGTCTTCAAAACTAACAATAGATTCAGCATAGTCCTATTGATTGTTCCCTCTCTCCTACTTCGATGGGCTGAGGGAGGCAATACTTAGATTTTTCTATAGTTTTATTTTGCGCTCAGAGAAAAACTGGTTTTCTCAATAGTATCTTGTTAACACTATCTAACTTAGACCTTTAAATTTGAAATGAATTTTCAAGAAAATAATTTTGTTATAATATTTCAGTATAAACAAAATTTAGAGTTTTAGATAAAAAATTGAACATTTTCCCCCACCATGGCTCCTTTTTAAAAAAGAAAATTATGTGTGTAATTTTGTAGACCTTTGGACATTCCAACCACTTTCAATGTTCTTCCAATTTATGTAATTAATTCTTTCTACTTTATTACAATAGGATAATGTATTTCAACAATATTCCTTGTGGTCATTAAATATTTTAAATATCAAGTATCTGGTTTTTACCTGTTCAAAATGAACCCAGCTGTTCACCTGCTAAAAGGGTGCCAGATTTTTTCTTTCATAGATTTAACTTGGAAGAATAAATTTGGAACAATTCTGTAGGGACTATTGGTCACAGATGGCTGAGTGATCATAAATTCTCAGGAGGAGATAGAGTCCTTCTGGCTTGCAGCACTTGAATTGATTTTCATAATTTAAAATACCTGCATCATCCAACTAAACAAAAATATTTCTTTTTAAGGATATTTTAATCATTATTTTTATTTTATTTTTTGTGTATAAGTGTATATAAGTGCATGTCATGCAATGCCTGAAGAAGTCAGAGGAGGGTGTCGGATCCCCTGGAACTGGAGTTACTGACAGTTGTTAGCCACCATGTGGGTGCTGGGAATCAAACCTGGGTCCTCTGCAAGAGCAGCCAGTGCTCTTAACTGCCCCACAAAAGTATTTCTTATTTTTTATAAGATATAATCAATGAGCATATGGTACTTGAGTTTTTATTGTTAGAATTAGTCTCACTGTATAGCCCAGACTGACTTTGGACTTGTAATCCTCCTGCCTCATTTTCCCCAGTTCTGGGACTGCAGGTGTGCATCACCACACTGGTTTTTGACACCCTCATTTTGATTTTAATTTATACTCTAGTATCTCTTCCAGGAATTTACTCTCTCCTTCTAAATTATAAAAAATTTGAGTATCTTCCATCTTTCAGACAATCTTGATGACACATTAAATTTAGGATAATCCATGTGTGGGTATGGGTGTTTTTTTATGAAGGGACCATATAAATGACATGGCGAGGGAATAAAGACATTCCAAGAGAGAAAGAGAGACAGTGCTAATGTGTGGACATTCCAGATCCAATGGAAAGAATGGATACAGGGTATTGGAAACTGACAGAGAAAATGTGCTGCCATCTCCCAGGGAAGAGCGCAACCACCTTGGGCACTCGTCTCTCTCCCATTGGTCCTTCACTGGAGCTTCACATTGGCCAAGAACAAACCCCAGGGGAAGCAGGAGACCTTGTCCTGTGGTCCTTATCTGTTGACCACCCAAATCACAGAACAGGATAGAGAGCGATCTGGAAGAGAATAAAGGCTGTGCAGGGTAGTCATGCTGCTTATCACAATGAAGGCGCCTTCTCTGTGGACTGTCCATGCTGCTGAAAGAGAACCCTAAGCCAGTAAACAAATGCCCACAGCAGCAGGACTTATTTTGTAGTTGTTTTTAACTGAAATGAAAACAAAACTGATCTTCAGGACCTGTATGAGGTGGCAAGATATGGTGAGCCATGGGACCCTTCAACCATACCATATGAGCTCAGTTGCTCTGTGTACCCCAGATTGTGTTGCCTTTAACCTCATATCTACTTTCGATATGAGAGTCCAGGACCATATTTGCAACTAATGGGATATTTCGTCTCATAAGGGAATGCATTTTGCAAGGCACTAAAACACTTTTGTTTTACATCAGTCTTTTTTCTTTGTTTTTTTAATGACGTGGGGGATGCTCCAACTGAGCTCGCTGTGGCTTGCCTGCAATGTGCAAGTTTTATTTTGAATGCTATATCATCTTAGTCTACCAATGTCAATTTAAATTTGAGTAAATGGAGCTTCCATTCTACGAAAATTCTCTTTATGGTTTATATTGGACTTAGATAGATAACAGTCTTTACAAATCCAGCTAAAGAGACTATTGATGTCTAACTAGATTTGAGAATAGAAGATTTTGTATACATTGATTTTATCACACCCCAGATATGAAGCATACCTTTGATTTCTGAAATTGACCCACTGGCATAGCAAGGGAGTACTTTAAAAATATATGTGTGTAGAATGGAAAATATAGATTTCTTTTCTGACAAACATACAATGATCTTCAAAGAGGAAAGTCATCCAACTCAGCAGTGGTCTGCATTTGAAACAAATTAAATTGAAACTAATAGTTTAAAAATCAATAGACCTGGCCAGGTGTGGTAACACATGCCTTTAATCCCAGGCAGAGGCAGGTGAATCTCTGTAGGACTGAAGCCAGCCTGGTCTATGCTAGCTAGGGCTACAGGGAAACCCTGCCACAAAAAGACGAAGGAGAGGAAGAAGAAGAAGAAGAAGAAGAAGAAGAAGAAGAAGAAGAAGAAGAGGAAGGGAGGGGGAGGGTAGGAGGAGGAGCAAGAGGAAGAGGAAGAGGAAGGAGGAGAAGGAGGAGGAGAAAGGGAGGGGAGATGATGAGATAGCTTAGCAGTTAAGGGCACTGGCAGCTCTTGCAGATGACCTGAGTTCAATTTCCAGCACCCACATGGTGGCTAACAACCATCCATAACTCCAATTCCAAGGGACTCTGACACCCTCTTCTGACCTCCACGGGCATTGCACAACATGGGTGCAGTTGTATACATACATGCAGGCAGTACACTCATACACAAAAATTAAAAATAATAAATAATTTTAGAAAAGTAAATGGAATGTTTAATGTTTTAATTAGTTTTGAAAAGAAGTTGAAAAATTAAAAGATAAGACTTTTTTCAAAAAGAGTAAGATTTAGTCAAGGCATTACTCACCAAACAGTGTAATTTAGAACTCAGCTTGTCATAACGGAACACTTCTGGAAACAAGAAATGAAAGATTGTGCCCTCACTTTCCGTTTAGTTGGAGGTAGTGGCCAACAGCTTGGGCTCTGGAGTCTGACCTACTACATTTGTGGGAGCCAGTTCTCTGTATTCACCATGTGGGTCCCAGGGATCAAAGTCAGGACATCAGACTTGTTGGAAGGTGCCTTTAATCACTGAGTAATCTTGCTGCCCCTGACCTCCTGCGATGAATTTCAGTTCTATACCTGGAGTACTCACAGGAAGCAGAGAAAACAAATAAGCACATCGGTTCTTCAATTCTCTTGTTTTTAAACTGAGGATTCTTAGATAACTACTAAATAAGGTCAAAGGGGGCCTTGAAAGTTTCTACGTATTCTTAGAATAGTGCTTGTTTATTGTAAAGCACTGTAAGTATTAGCTGTTGTTAATGATTTTAAATTAATATCAGTTTATTCACTGACTTAAGTGGCTATATATGTTATTTAATATAATATATGTCAATTTAATTAGCACCAAAATATGTTGAGTGCTTCACCTAAGTCTGAAAGCTTTATGATTGTATTTATTCAATAAATGTTTATTGACATCTATGTCATACTAGGTATTGTGATAACTTTTGTTGATAAATGAGTAATAGAGACAAAGTTACAGCTATCACGGAGCCTTAGGTCAAACAGACAATGATACTTCTCTGATGCAGCACCCATGGCCATGTAGTGGCCTCTGAATGTTGGAAGATGATACATCGCTAGCTCAGAAATGAATCTAGCTCTAAGACTATCTACACATCTTGCATCTTTCCAAATTGTTAAACATGTCATGTTTTCTGCACAGAGGGTCATGTAAAGCCTAAAACTGGTCAATATTCCTGAACTGTGTAGAGGAACATAAACTACCAGGACACCTGATAGACGTATTACTTAGAGTGTGGGCAATGAACGATTCCACATCCCCACAGACCAGTCCTTCCTTCTCTATTCCCATTACTGCCCACCAGTTGCACACTGCTATACTGGACTATTCCAAGTTCATGATGGGTAAACAAACTCACAGAGGCAAGAAACAGGACTTGAAGACAAAGGAAATCTAGATCCCTACATCACTTCCCCTTTCTCTTATGATTCCTCCCAAGCCAAATTACCATGGACAATTTTTATGAATGGAAATACATTTTATTTGTTTAATTGATTCTTTCTTAATATCCAGAGCTATTTTTGGAGAGAGAGAGAGAGAGAGAGAGAGAGAGAGAGAGAGAGAGAGAACCACAGCATTTGTATGGAGGTCAGAGGAGGACAATTTTTGTTTTGTTTTGTTTTGTTTGATCTTTTTGAGACAGGGTCTCCCTGTCTGGCTGGTCTGGAACTCACTATGTAGACCACGTAGACCATGCTAGCCTTGTTCTCATGGAGATCCACCTGCCTCTGTGTCCCAAGTATCTGAATGGGATTAAAAGCATGTGCCACCACACCCAGCTTTAGAGGACGGTTTTCAGGATATAGTCACTCCTTCCACCTTGCTCATTCGGGGCCAGTCTCATTTCTGACAAGTTGCTTCTCTCAGGCTAGCCCACAAGATTCCAAGTTTCTCTGGTCTTCACTTTTCAACTCACTGCAGGAGTACTGGGGTTACAGATGTGTGCCACTGCATCAAGCTTTTTTTCTGTGGGTCCTAAAGCTCAAACTCAGGTCATCAGGTTTGCATGGCAAAAAAAAGTAAGTGTTCTTACTTACTGAGCCATCTTGCCATCCCGTAAGATTTTTTTTAAGGGCTGAAATAATGAAAAAAGAGAAATGGCTATAAGGATACAGTAAAAAACAAAACCCAGGTTGCAGAAAATCAAAATGATGTCGATAATAGTTATCCAATGCATTAGGAAAAGAAGAGATTATAATAAGACAAATTTGTGGTAGATTTTAGTGACAGGCCTAAGTCAAGCAGGAAACAGAAGCCTGGAGGGTGGAAAAGACTGTTTCCAGCTCCTGATGTTAAGCCCCCCTCAGAAGAGCTCAGAACTAAGGGTGGATTAAAAACCCTATGGGAATCCACTAATTGCTGGCAAGCTTGTGAGGAAATAACTATTCTCATATATCCATGTCACTACTTCAGATAGTACAATCAATATCTTATTTAATCTTTTCTTTATTGACACGTAAAATTGTACTTAATTATAAGGTACCATGTGAAGTTTCAATATATGTATAAAACATAGACTGTTCAAATCAGGGAAGGTGTATCTGTCTCCTCACACATTTGTCATTTATTTGTTAAAAACACTTAGAATCTTTTCTTCTAGATTTCTCAAAATATCCAGCACATTGTCATTATCTACATGCACCTTACTGTGCAAGCAACAACAGAGCTGTCTTCCCCTATCTAAGTGTAACTTAGTACCCACTGACCAAACTCTTCCTTCTTCCTCTCCTCTCTTCCCAATCTCTAGTAAACACAGATATGATCCATGGTTTAAATTATTGCAGTTGCATGACTGAACCAAGTTACCAAGTTTTCCATTGAAGTTGTACCTAGTTATTTTCAATGAGCAATGTTAACTCATCAGTCATAGAACATACCTACTCATAAACATATATTTCTCATCAAATATGAAATAAATTAATGACATTTGTATTTTCTTCCAAAATTACTGTAGTCATCAGAGTTTTCCTCTATTGTATTAAAGCCATTTTTTAGAAAAATAAAATATCTGACATAGGAAGGACAAAAGTGTTGGACATATGGATAGAAGATGAGAGGAAGGGGAGCAGTGGAAGGAGGACAGGCGGGAGCACGAGCTGGTTGGGTGGATGGTAGAGTAGATACACAGATAGATGAATGAAAGGATGGAAAGACGTGCAAGTGGATGAATGGATGGCTGGATGTATGTATGGGTGGATGCATGGATGGATGGAGGGATGAAAGGACAAGTAGATTTATACATAAGTGGATACTCATGTATGATTTCATAAATCACTACACTCAAACCCTCTTTCCAAAGTTATTATCTTTTAATTCTGGAATCATAATTGTTAAGTCAAAGATGAGGAAGAAATTCTGTTTTTAAAAGGAGAAGCAAAATGCTAATTTTACTTTAAAATATTTTTCAGTTTCTTTATCTGAAAGTAAATATAAATATATATTTAAAATAAAAAGAAATAATATATGT
>NW_008339381.1:729557-741815 GCF_000622305.1 Nannospalax galili
GCAAATATTTTAAATATGTAGGATTTAATAATTTAAGTAAGAACCCAACTAAATTTATATGTTAATAAATTCTCTAAACATGTTTATATCTCAGTTCATAATGTACTTAAACATAATATGGCAGGTTTCAAGTATTTTGATGATTTTTTAATATATTAAGACAATTTAAAGTTTGTTCTAGAAGGAACAGTCAATACTTTCTAAAATAGACCATAAAACACAGGCATTCTTTGGATACTCATGGGTACACTTTATTTGTCCTTGAAAAAATGCATCCAATGTACCTTTCAGAATGATTTATTAGGTGTTATTGTTACAGTGTTCAATATTGTTCAATACTGAACCACTATACTGATTACCACTCTCCACTCTGTGTTAGTTCTATCATGTGCTTTTATTTACCTCCTGAGGCAAAAACATTTTAATTGGTTTAGAGAAGCTTGAACGCTCTTTTATCAATGACAGATTTCATCAAAATGTAACTAACCATGAGCTGCAGTCCCAGAACAGAAAAATCATGACCTGATTTGGGTTTCCAAGATTTAAGACTTGTAGACCAACAACAGAAAAGAAATTTTCTCTGTAAACTGAATCTTTATCTAGATACACAGGCACATGCCATTTTAAAGGTCCTTAAAATGTATGTATGGACACGCATGCATGCCATGTCTGTATTTACATGCTTACATTATATAAATACGAAACTGTCCCCCAGAATAATCTGATATTGGCTCCAGGAACCCCTATGATACCCAATTTTCAGGTCAAGTCTCTTCTATAAAATATTCTAGCATTGACTTGAGAGATGGTTCAGCAGTAGAGTGCATACTGCTCTTGTAGAAGACCCGAGTTCAGTTCCTAGCACCCACATCACCCACCTGTGGCTCCAGGCAATCTGATGCCATCTTCTGGTCTCCATGGGCACTGCACTCATGGGAACACACACACACACACACACACACACACACACACGATACACATAATTTTTAAAAATAGATCTTTTAAAAAAACTAGAAATATTGTATCATTTGCATATAAAACATGTTTTCCATGTACATTAAACATTTCTAGAGTACTCTGAATGCCTAATACAATGTAAATTCTGTGTAAGTAGTAAATGCAAAATTGTTTAAGGAATAATGGCAAGAAAGGCAAATCTATACATGTTCAACACAGAAGAAATACTCAAAAATATTTCAATGCACATTAGTTGAATCTGTGGATTGGAATCCACAGAAACAGAAGACCAGTCATAAAGAAATAGACCAAATGTGAACACATGTATGTATGCTGAGAATTCAAATATAATTTTAAAGAAATGTTAATATTTATGAAGCAGATTAGAAAGTCTACCAAAATGTTTAATTTTGCTAAGCTATATAGATTTCAATTCTAACTTAGAGAAAGTAAATGAAACTTCTTTATATTTCTCCTGTTTTATTTTGTTAATAGGCTTCTTGCCAAATTATCTACACATTAAATTTATGGACCACTGCAGTCAATTTTGAAATGATTTACAGTTATAGTAAATATTGCTAAGGGCATAAACTTAGGCTAATGTTGCATTATTTTAATGGGACTGTATTTCTTAAGTATTCATTTTACAATGCTGTATTATTTATGAACAATGCATGTGACATAATTTGCCATTGCACAGAAATTATATTTACTTAATGTATTTTAGTTCCATACAGATTTACTGCTTCAAAAATGGGAGCTACACTGTGATTTCTTTCACAGAGCCAAACATTCATTGTCACAAAATAAATGCTAACCACAATGATGGACACCCACCTTTCCCTGTCACTTTCCCAAGTTTTATTTTATTAGAGTAAGAGTGATTAACACGAGATCTATTCTCTTCGGAAGTATTTAAATGTGTAATGTAATATTATAAAAGAAAATAGCAAGTGTTACTGAGGGTTTTGAGGGTTGTGGCACACTCCCGGTCGGTGGGATTGCTAAATGATGGGATGCGGCTGTGTGGGAGACAGTGTGGCGTTTCCTCAAATATTTGAGAAGAGAACTGCCATAAAACCCAGCAATTCCATCTTCTGTTTCTCCCGACAAATTGAAATCAAGATCTTGACAGTCACTGGGGACCTATTCATAATAGCCAAGATGTGAAAACAATCTAAATATCCTGTGATGGAGAACTAGCTCTCACTTTTTACCAGGCAATCTGTCAAGAATCATACACATTGGCAGAGGAGAACCAATAGAGATGAAGCCAAGCTTCTCCAACTAGCCCAGTGCAAAGGGACACAGCTCTCCTTTGTTCTGAATTATAGTAAAATTGGCAGCATATGAATTCAGTTAGCATGCAGCACATACAGACGATCAAATGAATTGTTTAAAGTGAATGGTAGCTAACCTCTTCCAAGAAATCCTCAGCCTGGGTCCAGCGACAGTCTTTCTTGGATTTAAACTGTGGACAACTTTTCATTGTTTTGTCCAATACAGATTTGTCTGTGTTTTAATCTCTCTTTTATATTGAACAGAGTCAAAGCTCCTGAGAACCACAGATGTTGACCTTCATTTCTCCCTCTGGAAAGGCAGAGACCTTTTCAGCACAGGAAGTTCATTCTAAAGACAAGTCATCTCATTTCATTTAGTCCTGTTACAAATAATGCTGCAATATTTTAGTGAGTTAGTAAAAAAAAATTTCTAGGACACATTGTGGGTAGGTGGAAATATAGGGTCATTTCTGAAATCTGACATGTTTGGTGCAGACAATAGACTCTCATAATATTTGTTTGGAGCATCATTGTATTCACATACCATTCCAATGTACTAAATATGTGTATGCATATATGCATTTCATATTGTGTTAATTAATAGCAGATGATACAGATAGATGATAAAGATATATTACCACACAAAAGATACATCTTTAATTGCTAAACTACTCAAATATTTACAGTGTCCCTCCGCTGCTCACCCGTGTGTCTAGACATTATGAAACATACACACATTTCCGCCCTTAAGCAGCAGCAAATAATGTGGTTTGAAAAACAAGATGGATGGGTGGGAGAGACAGATCCCCAGTTAAGACTAATGGCCACTCTTGAAGAGATCCCAGATTTGGTTTCCAGCACCCATATAGAGGGTAACAACCATCCTTAACTCCAGTTCCCCAGGATCCACCACCCTCTTCTGTCCACGGCAGGCATTGCACATGTTTGTAC
The DNA here is from genome assembly GCF_000622305.1 of Nannospalax galili. Lineage (NCBI taxonomy): Eukaryota > Metazoa > Chordata > Mammalia > Rodentia > Spalacidae > Nannospalax > Nannospalax galili. The sequence goes on from NW_008339381.1 coordinate 732,746, forward strand.
TTACATGAAGACAAAACACTCACATATAAAGTGAAAATAAAATAAAAAAACCCAGGGAAAAACAAGATTGACTCAAAAACAATATCAAACCAAAAAGAACAAGCTGGTTGAAACCCTTTCATATTCACAAGTGGGAAGGCAGTAAACTTTCCACTTTACTAAAGCACTGGCCATAAAACCCACGGCAATGCACATGCTAGGCAAGCATTCTAATTGAGCTACCTACATCCCAACCCTTATGATGAGCAAACTTTTTCTGTAAAAGGCTAAATATTAAATATTTCAGGCTTAGCAGTATATAAAATCTCTGTCAAGACTACCTACTTTTACATTAGTGTGAAAGTAGCCTTAGGCAATCTTAAATGAATTGATACCGTTGTGTTTCAATAAAACTTTACTTTTAAAAACAGGAAGCAGGCTGGGAGTGACCTGGGAAGATAGTTTACTGTTACCAGGTCCATTTTCTATGTTTCTCCTTAGGTTAGCAGTATTTTGGAAGAGAAAATATTTAAATAAAGTTCATTCTACCAAGTTATTATTTTAGAAATGTGATTTCTGTGTCTTCTTTTACAAAACTTTTTCTAATAATCATTACAATGAAATCATGTCAAAATAATGCCAACTTGAAAGATTTTATTTTTTTCAAATTTTCATTAGATTTAAATTCAGGTAATAAAAATCAAAGAAAGATGAAAGACATTAAGATTGAAACTAAAAGGAAACTCAAGAGAAACAGTTACATATGTAGAAATGTACAAAAGCAGAATATCAGAAATTTTAGTAGAATTATTAATCAGGAGAAATACGTCTCCAAGTGACTGGAATAGCAATTCCCAACAAAACACACCAGGAATTAAAATTTTCTCACTAATGGTCAGATGCTAATCCAATGAATCATGCCTTTTTATGTTTAATTATAGCACAGATAACATTTACTAAGATTTAATTATATGTAATCATTTGCTGAAAGCAGTTTTCCCCCTATCATGAACCCTTTTCTAGTTCCTTGGAATCTACCTTCCCTCACTCCCATGTAAACACCTAAGAATCTAGAATCTAATATCCTTTTAGGAACAAAAACATACAGTGTTTCTCTTTCTGAACCTGAGTTACCTCACTCAGCATAATATTTACAAGTTTTAACTATTTTCCTACAAATGGGAATTATGATTCAACTTTTAATGGCTGAATGAATTCCACTGTGTTTATGCACCATTATTTCACTATCATCCATCTAGGGATGCACATCCAAGCTGATTCCATATCCATGCTACTGTGATTCGTGTAACAGTGGATGAGCAGTACCTCTGCTGTAGGATGTTAATGCTTTGGGTATATGCTCAGGAGTGGCATACCTGGGTCATGTGGAATTTCTATTATGGGTTCCTCTTTCCACACACATTCTCCAGCCTTTGTTTTCATTTATTTTCTTGATGGTAGCCATTCTGCCAGGAGTCTGACAGGGGTGAGATGGACTCCCAGAGTAGTTTTAATTTGCATTTTCCTGATAGCTAAGAATGTTGAACACCTTTTAGGTATTTATTGACCATTGTACTTCATCTTTTGAGAACTCTCTGTTCAGTTCCTTGGCCTTTTTTAAAACTGTTTTTTTTTGTTGTTGTTCTTTCATTTTTTGAGTTCTTTATATGTCTAGATATTAATCCTGTATAAGACGTATAGCTGATGTGGTGGTTTGAATGAGAATGTCCTCACAGGCTCCAAGTAGTTGGATGTTTTTGCCCTGTTGGTGGCGCTGTTTTGGGAGGTCTTAGCCTTAAGGTGTAGCTACATGGGAGGAAGCACATCACTGGGGGCGGACTTAGAGAGTGTATAAGCCTTGCTGAATCTCGAGTAACTCTCTTGCTCCCCACCGTGATGGACTCCTGCCCCGTGAAAACATAAGCTCAAATAAACTCTTCCTTCTATAAGTTGCTTGGATCAGTGTTTCTATCACAGCAACAGAAAAGTGACTAATACAGCTGGCAAAGATTTTTCTCCTATTTTGTAAGCTGACTCTTCACACAATAGTTTCCTTTGCAGTAATCCTTTTAATTTCATAAGGTGTCATTTGGTCATAAGTAATTTTATTTCCTGAGCTACTGGAGTACTATTCAGAAAGCCCTTATCTTGAAGTGTTTTCACTATTTTTCTATTAACATTTTCAGAATTTCAGGTCTTGCATTAAGGTTTTAGGTCCATTTGGAGTGTAAGGTGAGAGATATGGCTCTAGTTTCATTCTTCTACATGTAGATATCCAAGGGGGATATTTAGTGTTTGTTTTTATTTATTTATTCCTTGAGAATTTAATACATGATTACAATGTATTTTGATCATATCTCTCCCCAACACTCCTCTTGGATATTCAGTTTTTCCAACAATAAGAACAAGATTGTTCTGATGGAGAGTGTGTTGGGTATGTAGACTGCTTTTGGTAGGATGGCCATTTTTACAACATTGATTCTACTGATCCAAAAGCATGGGAAGTCTTTCCATCTTCTAGTATCTTCTTCAATTTCTCTTTTGAGTGTTCTAATGTTTTCATCTAGAGGCTGCTTGTTGCCTTAGCTAGGTTTAATCTAAGGTATGTTTTGATGGAATTTTGAATGGAATTGTTTCCCTGATTTCTTCTCCATCATGTTTGTTGTTGGTATATACAAAGGTTACAGAATTTTGTTTGTTAATTTTATATCCTGCCATTATACTGAATGTGTTTGTTGAAGGTTTTTATTCCAGCAAAAACTGGTAATTTGAACATTGGGAATAAGATGATATGATTGTTGAATGTTCAAAGAAAGATTGAATCTATAAAAATACATGAATCTATGATAATACTAATAAAGTTAAACGTCTGGAAAAAGTCCTCAGTGATGCCTTTTGTGTTGACTAATCTAATTTTCATGAAATCAGAGGAAAACTAAATGCACACATCTCTGTCTTTCCATGGGAACTGCTTTTCACAGTCACCAAATGATGCTGTTCCATGAAAGAACACTGCCCAAATCCTCACACAGGAAGAATCAATTAGAAAGGAATGATTATTCTGCAATGTCTAATGAAACTAAATATTTGCACAATAATTACAAATTGGTTCTAGGGCCATGATATGTGGCTGATTGGGAGTTGGATGATACAAAGGACACCACACGGATTGTTGCCCAGTTGTAAAGAGAAATTTTAATGTACAATGAGGAAACAAGGCTATTATCTCCCTAATACTGTGGCCAATTTTTAGTAATCACAAACAACTGGTATGAGGTATAAAGCTCATATCACTTTATACGTATGTTTAACTAGAATGTAATCAAGACTTTAGAATTAAATTTTAGGTAACAAAAACACAGGGTATATTCAATAAAATAATTGCAAAGTTTCTAGGTTATAAAATGTCTTTTGATAAAATAAGAATTTTATGAATATGAAAGATGAAATTCTAGGTTCAATAATGCTTCTAAAAACAGCTCTGAAGGACATGTGGTGAGCAATTGGGGGAACTTTATTTATGAACTGACTATTAGATGATATTAAAGATATAATGCTCATTAAGCATGATATTATTTTATCTATGTAGTAATGTTCTTACCTTTCTAATTGAATTTTTGTAGCTTTTTTTTTGTCTTTTTGAGACAGGGTCTCCCTGTAGCCCCAGCTGTCCTGGAACTCACTATGTAGACCAGGCTGGCCTTGAGATCTGCCTGCCTCTGCCTCCCAGTACTGTGATTAAAGGCAAGTGCCACCATGCCTGGCAGAATTTTTGTAACTGTTATACAATATATTTTGATCAAATTTAGATCTCCTCCCCAATCTTCACTCTCCCTATTACCTCCTGCCCAACTTTATGTACTCCATTATATACAACAAATTATCCATACATATATATGTATTATGTAATTTGTAATATATGTGATATATATGTATGTATTAAGTTCTATAGAGTAAAACTTGTGTCTCCCCAAAGCCCTTCTGTGTGGATTCATCCACTGAGGAGCCTATAAAGAGCCTATAAAGAGTTTCACCTTTAAATGAGACCAACTCTCCCTCTCCCAGTAGTCACTAGTTGCCAATATTTCCTCAGGTAAGGTTGGGGTTTCTTATCCTCCTCCCCACATCCTTGCTGGGATGTTGTCTGGTTTGAGCTTACATGGGACTTGTGCATGCATCACCATTGCTGTGAATTCATATGAGTAGCTGCCCAGCTGTCTGTGATACACTGTTTAACCTGGTCATCCACCACCTCTGGCTCTTACAATCATTCCACTTCTTCTGCAATGATCCCTGAACGTTGGAAGACAAAAGTTTGATACAGATTTCCTATTTAGGGATGAGCACTGTGCAGCCTTTTATGCTCTACGTGTTGGGCAGTTGTAGGTCTCTGGGTTAGCCACCATCTGCTGCGAAAGGAAGCTTCTCTGCTGAGAGTGGAGAGATACATTAATATATGGGTGTAACAATGTCATTAGGAGTCAGTCTAACATTATATCAATTTAGCAGAATAATAGTGTCAGGCTTTCCCCTATGGTCTATGACCTATTTAGTCACGGGTTCCTATGTCTGATATCAGTGTCAGATATGGGCTCCATCTTATGAAGCAGAACTTAAATCCAATCTGACAGTGGTTGATTCCTCCCATAATATTCCTGCCATTATTGTACCAGTGGGCATATCTTGCCAGGTCAGTTGTTAGAGCTCACAGGGTTCACAGCTCAGTAAGGTTGATGTGCTTCCCTTTTCATAATAGCTTGGAAATGAAAACAACCTAGATATCTATCAACTGATGAATGGATAATGAAAGTATGGTACATTTACACAATGGAATATTATTCAGATGTTAAAAAAACAAAATTATGAAATTCACAGGTAAATGGATGGAGCTGGAAACAGTCAACTTGAGTGAGGCAACCCAAACCCACAAAGAAAAATGTCCCATGTTCTCTCTCATAGTTGGATGCTAGCTTTGGATTCTTAGATATCCATGTTTCAATCAGAAAATCCAGAGAGGTCAAGAAATGAATAAATGGTCATGGGAGGAAGGGGGCTTCATGGGAGGGGAGAGAGAATGCACTGATATAAAGAGGGAAAGGGGAGTAAGGAAAGGTTAAGTGGGGTGGGGAATGGGAGGGCAGAGAGAGAGTATGGGGAGGGATGACTAACACTAAAGGTCTTTAGAAAAAGCCACGTGGAAACCGACCACCAGAGAAGTGTCTTAAAATACATACATATTATAAAAATAGATGAACAATATGCTGGTGACTTCCCAAGAGATTTTCTATAGAAGACACCTCTGTTTGAAGTCACTTAAAAAGCTTAAAAACTATTGTATAACAGATGTTATATCTTCCATTTGTGTAGAGGAAAGTTGCTTTTCTGTAGGTCTCCTGGCCAGCCAGTGAAAGGTAGCAGTTTACTATCCCCCTGTTCGCTAGAGGAAAGGCACCTTTTGTACCATACTAATTAAATGCAGAATTAACAATTCCCAGTCACCTTTCTTCAGATTCAGAGTCCAGAACATCCTGGTAAACCACAGGTGAAAGCCAGACCCGAACACATTCATAACTATCCTGATTAAACTCCTCAGGCAAGATGATCTTTGTTAATCATAGACCCCCTTGTCTTTGGTTTGCTAAATTTCCAAACAAACCTTTACCCTTGACCCAACAACATATCCTGCATTCATTGGCTTTGAATGACCAAGCAATAATCATGGGCTTGTGGCTACAACATCAATACTGTACCATTCAAGTACATGCTGTACCACCAAGATGGTTTTAATTAACTGGAAAGACTTGAATGGTTTGTTAGTTGGCTGCTTGATTGATTGGTGTATTGGTTGGTTGTATTTCTCCCCACTCCAGAATAGGATCTAGTTTGTGATATTCACAGATGTCTTCTTTACCTCTCCATGATAATGATATGAATGGTACATAATAGATGCTTGGTACAATGTTAATTTTTAAATATATATAAATACATATATATATTTACACAAAATTACATTTCATATTGTGTTCATGGAAATTTTGCTTTGAAGAGCTGCTGTTCTTAGTTACACATATGGTTTCCTGTGGAAATGTGTTGACAAAATTGGGAAGAGGATGCTTTTCTTTAACATATGAATGCAGCTTACACAGTGTAATGTCAATTAACAAAGAAGGAAAGTGGGTGGAAAGGTAGGGAATTCTAATTCACTGTGATTTAAAGTCACATGTGAGCTTTCTGCTGTGCGCAGCTGGAAGATATCCCTGTGAAGTTCAAAGAGCTGAGTCTTCTAGCACCTGTTTCTGAGCTATAACCTGTTTACACTTTTCATAATAAGATGAAACTCAATGTTTTCAGAACGCCAGTACATGAGAGTTCTAAACATATCCTGTTGGAATTAAATCTTCAGCCCTAAAAATAAAGCTTGCAGTGTTCCGATGAAAGAAAATTAAAACATTTTATTTAAAAAAATGTGACACTGAAAATCATAATCCAAAGGAACTATACCAGTGTGAATAGGAACATCTTTTCTATCTACAGGAGGCATATATTATATTAAGATCGGATTTAAATTTATACACTAGAGACTCTCTGGCTCAAGAAATACTAGTAGCAGATTTTTGTCATATATAGAGACTAGGTTCCAGAGAAAACTAATAACACAGCCATATGCGTATCATCTTCTGAGCTGACACTGAAAGTTCTATCTTAAACAACAAGGCCATTCGAAGGAGTGCCCTAGATAATGAGCCTAATGTCTGCATGTCTTCTGGACCCTTCGTAATACTTCTTTTTCTTTTCTTCTTTTTCTGTGTGTATATGAGTGTGGGTACACACATACCACAGCATAGGTGTGCAGGTCAGAGGACAATTTTAAGAAGTCTTTTCTCCTTCCGCCTTCCTGGGATCAAATTCAGATCATCAGGCTTGGCGGAAAGCACTTTTACCTACTGAGCCATCTTGCCAGCCCAATACTTCTTACTCTTCTCATAGAAAATGGGGAGCAAGTGTTACTGGCAGCAATAATGCAACAGAAAAGCAGTGGTTTCGTGGACATGCTAATGATTTTCTGGAGCCAGAATTCTGCTTCCTTTGGAAGTTTAGTTGTTCTTCAGTTTGTCTAAAAGATATGGAATCATATTCAAGGTAAGATCTAGCCAATAAGGAGAATAAAAATTTAAATTTCCCCAAGAAACAGGAGCTACATCTATTCAACACAAATGTAGCAAGGGTTGATGCAGTGATCTGGAGCATTGAGGCATTTGCTACCAAAGTTGACAACATGTGTTTGATCCCCTGGACCTACATGGTGGAAGGAGAGAACCTGCTCGTACAATGTCCTCTGACATCCGTGGCATACACCCATACACATAGACACATGCATACACAGAAACAAATAAGCGAGAAAAAAGTTGCAATTTTACTAAACTTCACACATTAGAGTAATAAATTAAAAAAGAGCACTCTCTCTGTCCTTCAAGGGCATATATTTTGTGATAAAAATTGCCCTGTGGGGGGGGCAGGATACATGGTAACGTTATGTTGAATTAGATCAGGCTTTAATAAGGTTTTTCTTAAGAATTACAGGGTAACCATTTAAATAACTCGTTAACATATTAAATTAGCATTTTACCTGGAGATTAATGAGACAAAAGGTAAAAACAAAAATAAAGTTACCAAAAGAATGTAATAAAATACTAGAAAGTGTCACCAGCCATTATTACGAGTGCAATTCTGACCCACAATGGACACACTTAGAAAACTATGCAGTAACTAAGCTATGCAAATGCAAAAAGGCAAATTCAAGCAACTAAAACACCAAGACCAAAGAGTATTTTCTCTAGCAATATAGGGGACCTTAAAATAATTTATTATGATGATCTATATGGAAGACAAGTGGCTTTTGAGGGACCTCATATCTGTTTGGAATAGAACGTTTTTCCTTGATAAATAATATAACAAATCAATAGCAAAGTCTATAAGTTTTCTTTATAATGTTTCCTTCATCAAAAGCAGTACCCATCTTCTTACTTTATTGTGAGGATTAGATACATTAATATGTATACGTACTTATAATACTGAGTGATACTTAAGAATCTTAATTTTTGTACTTGAAAATGTTAAAAACCATCCTTAGGAGATCATAACAAACAGGACAACAATCAGATTTAATGCATGGATCACACTCTGTAACAAAAAAAGAAAAAAAGAAAAGAAAAGAAAAAGTTCATTAAAATTAAGACAGGATTTTGGATTCTGAGAGGATCAGAGAGGAAGTAGACCCAGGGAATGGCCTCCTCACAAGTGCCCCCGCAGAATCTATGTCATGAAATGATTTTGAATCTCTGAAGTCCATCGAAGGCTGGCGGCTTCCAGGGAAAGGCTGGAAAATGACTTGTGGCAGGCTGTGTCATGTTAGGTCTCTGCCCAGTAGTGGCTGCTCCACCTCCAGCATGTGACAGGCAGCTGGCATGTGCTCTGGGAGCAACCCCAGTTGTTAGTTGATAGCCACTGGGAAATGGAGAATCAGTTTTCTTTAAAGGTGTGATGCCAGCTTAGTTAGCTAGGTGCCAAGGGATAGACTCACACCCAAGAGTATTCGGAGAACACAAATTAGACTCAATATGCCTTTAAAAAATAATAATAGAGGACATGAAATTGGAGGGTAATAAGGTAGGGTGGAGGCGGGGGAGGGGGTCTGAATATGATTAACATACATTGTATGAAATTCTAAAAGAATCAATAAAATGGCCAGCACAGCAACCTATCTCTGTTGGTGAAATAGTGGAAGTTCTATCTTGGGGGTAATCAACATCTCTCTAATTGGACTTTAGACCTGTTCAATGGGAGGGAACTCATGTGTGTACTATAAACATAGCCCAAAACACATGGCTGGAGAGGTCATAAAGGTTCTGGAGAAAAACCTATACTGTTACATCTCTAGACAAATGTAATTTCTTACTATATGCTAAATATGAATCTTTACAGACAAGTGTACCATACACCACTCATCAAAGAAGCTTCTTTTTGCAACAGATGGAGACTACAGAGTTCCACAACTGGTCAAGTTCAGAGAATAAGTGTCCGTGAGGTGTCC
>NW_008339381.1:742720-745775 GCF_000622305.1 Nannospalax galili
CATGTTAAAATTTTTTAATAAATACATTTAAAAAAATTTTTTAATGTTGTTGAGCTAGGTATAGTCTGATGATACAGTAACTCCTTAGTATACAAGAGGCTCCACCTCTAACACCACAAGTAAAGTAAAAGGGCTGAAGAGATGACGCAGCAGTTAAGTACTATCACAGAAGCACCTAAGTCCAGATCCCTAGCACCTTGAGAGAGCAGAAACAGATGGATCTCTGGAATTCACTGGCCAACCACTGTAGCCAAAACCATGAGCTCCAGGTTCAGTGAGAGACCCTGCTTCAAAGAAGTAAGGTGGAAAAGCAGCTGAGAAAGACGTTACCTGATGTCAGCCTCTAGCTTTGACACACACAAGCACAAAGATGCAAATACTCACAGGAGGAAGAGAAGCAGAAACAATAAATATATACACCATACACACACACACACACACACACTCCACCCATACAGTGCTATGGAAATTTAAGACCAAACAACTACTTTGGTAATTTCACATAAAAGTTAAACTTTAAAAAAATTTCACATAAAAGTTAGAGTGTTGTGTTATAATTCAACAATCTTACTCTTAGATATTTAACCACAAAAAATTGTGGTGAGATCAGCTTTAAAAGCCCAAATCTGTAAACAGCAGTATAGGAAAACTTGTAGGCAGTACTACTCGGCCCTGAAGAGATAAACTCCCTACAACACAGCTACATGGATGGAACTCTACACTTGATCTTAGCCAAAAGGCCGAGAAGCAATGAAACTCAAAAAATTACAGCCTCATCATTTCATTGATGGTGAGTGCTGGAATAGCTGCAGTGAACTTTTAGTAAAAGGAAACAGAAGAGGGGTTGCTTCACAGGTTTGGGGTCAGAAAAAAATCCCTGGGTTTTCATTTGTGTTGCTATAAGAAAATATCCCAGACTGGGTAATTTTAAAACAATAAAATTATATTTCTTGTTGATCTGGAGGCATCAGCAAAATCAGTGTTTAGTGGGAAGTGTTTCTTTCTACTTCAAAGGCAGTGCCTCCTGCTGAATTCTCAGGTGATATAAGAGACCAACCAAGGTAGGATTCACATGGCAACTCAAAGTGCTGCCTTCAACCCAGTTAAAATGGCATATTGTATAGGACTGTCCTCTGACAGCAGAGAGACATCATCTTCCCAGGCTTGGCTGTGCCAGCTTCCCTAGGGTCCTCATAGCTGAGCTTGCTGACTGTCATGCCCCATAAAGGAGGAGGGGGAGGGGGAGAGGGCATCAAGGGATCCTCATCTGAGAGTTCAGCCACACCTCCCAACCAACCAGTTTCATGTGGTCTGGGGGAAGGGCTAAGGATATATAGGCCAAGGAAGCCTAGGGGAGGGTCTCTCTTGCCATTTTATGTGGCTATGGGGAAACCACCATCTATGCTTGGGTGAAGACTCTTCCATTGTGTCCTTAGTGGGGGAAGCACCCACACTCCTATTGCTCTGTAAGTAAGTCCAATAAATTCACTGATTTCTCAGACTGCAATTTGATGAAATCGTACCTCAATTTGTCGTTGGGACCAAGGGAGGAGGGGGAGAATGTTTACACCCCTCCAGAAGGAATTTTAGCAACAGGACATTAACCCCATTCATGTGACAGGGCCCCAATGATTAAATTATTTCCCAGGGGCTCTCACCTCTTAAATATCCAAAACAGTGGGGTTTAGGAATAAATCAACTTTAGAGAGAGATTCAGATTATAGCGGAGCCTAAAACTAAGCCAAAAATATTGTCACTTATCCTCCCTGCCCTTGTCCCTTCTTCTTGCTCTGTCCTGTATGTCAGGTCGTTTTGTCTTTGTTACAATGTTTATAGAGCCATCTCTAAGTAACTCATAGTACTGCCATTTGTACACTAGACACAGGTTTTCTGTATAGGTTACTCAATGGAGAAGCAGCAGCTTTTCAGCATCCCTTAAATAGGCTTCAAGATACCCCAAACCCTCCCTATCCTTCATTTCACTGGACTGTTTTGCTGGGTTTTCCAGACCCAGGTTCCAAGCACATTTTTCAAATGACCTGCACACATCTGATGATAAGAATCCTTTTCTTACTCTTTTCTTCTTTCCTTCCTGCTGTCCTTTCTCCTCCTTCTTGGTTTGGAATCCACTTTTCCACTGGAAATGACAACGATTCTAGCAACAGCCACTGCACTGGGAGGATGAGCAGCTCTGTAACAGCCCAGCAAGACAAATGAAGAGGGGATGGAGACAAACAGTCATGGGGCAGACTTGCTTTTGTTGGGAACCTAAAGTTTTGCACCGTTGAAGTCAGAAGTGAGGGTGTGCTGGAAGCAGGAAGTTAGCACACCTTCGGAGCATGTCAGTCTCTGTGCTGGATAGCTTTAATGTCAACTTGACACACCTGGATTGAAGGAGCCTCAATCGGGGAATCGCCTCTATTGGACTGGCCTGTGGCCATGTCTGTGGGGCATCTTCTTGATTGCTGAGTGATGTGGGAGGGCTCAGCCCACTGTGGGTGGTGCCACCCCTTGGCAGGTGGGCCTGTGTTGCATAAGAAAGCAGGGTGACCGGGGGCCAGGCAACAAAGCCAGTAAGCAGTGTTCCTCCATGGCCTGTGCTCCAGCTCCTGCTTCCAGGTTCCTGCCCTGAGTTCCTACCTTGGGCTCCCTGATGAACTACGACCTGGGAGATGTAAGCTGAATAAACCCTTTCCTCCCCAAGTTGGTATTGGTCAGAGTATTTTGTCACAGCAATGAAGAACAAACTAGGACAGAAATTGGTACCAGAGAGTGGGATATTGTTGTGACAGACCTGACCTTTGTGTTTTTGGGAGGACTGTGGAAGTGTTTGGAACTTTGGGCTGGAAAAGCCATTGTGTACTTGGAGTTTGTTGCAGTGGAGTTTGGAACAGTTATGCCGAAAGAGTTGAAGACGATGGAGGCCTGGCTTGTGAAGCTTCAAAGGGAAGTGGAAACTTTCTTGGCTGTTCATGTGAGATTTTAGATTGAGAATCTGTGGGTTCTGGTCGGCTGGGGCTGAAGAATCAGCTGTGATTAAGAAGAGACCAGAAGC
>NW_008339381.1:746208-746773 GCF_000622305.1 Nannospalax galili
GACCCCAGCTTTTTGGAGATGCTGGGACCATGGGATGACGACCAAGGACAGGGGCAGTTGTGGAATGGAGTTGGCCTGGGTCTGCGAGATGAGCTGAGTGTGCTGTGGACTGCAGAGTCAGAGCAGTGGAGCTGCCAGAACCCTTTGGAGCCAGAAGATCATGAGTGAATCCCAGATGTCCAGCCTTGAGCTACTTTGCTAGACTTTGGTTTTGTTTAGGTGTGCCCGATTCTTCCCTTTGAAATAAGACAGTACTTGTTTTGGATTTTACAGAAGCCCACCCGCAGTTGAGACTTTTTAAAAGACATTATGGACTTTTAAGTGTTGGATTTTTTTAAGGACTGTGAGGTTTTTAAGGTGTACTGTCTTATGTTGTGATATTAATGTTAACATCATAGTTTGGGGACAAGAATTGGAAAGCTTATGGTTTAATAGTGATGTGTTAGTGTGTCAAGTTGACAAGGGGTCAATTGTGCTGGATAGCTTTAGTGTCAACTTGACACACCTGGGTTGAGGGAGCCTCAATCGGGAAATTGCCTCTATTGGACTGGCCTGTGGCCATGTC
>NW_008339381.1:746906-750784 GCF_000622305.1 Nannospalax galili
CAGTAAGCAGCATTCCTCCATGGCCTGTGCTCCAGCTCCTGCCTCCAGGTTCCTGCCCTGAGTGCCTACCTTGGGCTCCCTGACGAACTATACGACCTGGGAGATGTAAGCTAAATAAACCCTTTTCTCCCAAGAAGGAGGTCAGAGTATTTTGTCACAGCAATGAAGAACAAACTAGGACAGTCTCTGAGGTGATCTGAGATGGCCAGAGCTCCTGGGATCTGGCAGAAGCTCCTGAAGAGCCTTCTGTGATGATTTGCTGTTGACAGGTATTTCTTGTATTCCTGTTTTTGCACTTAGTTCACTTTCCTTTGTTTTCATGTTTCTTTGCCTTCTATTTAAGCTCAAATTAAAAGACCTTTCCTGAATAAATACTTGCAAAATTTGTAATATTTGTAAATGATTCTCACGAATAAACATCATTTTGCCCCCTAGTTGATCAGTGAGCTCTTTAGTTCCTTCTTTGATTTACAAGTACTGAGCAGATTCAAATTTACAGCCCTGGTCAATTCTCTAGTTTCCAGTCAAACCTTCCTCAGATGAGCTAGAGCACCACTCCGGGAACTCATTTTACAGTGACTCCAACAAGTTACATGAAATTTTAATGGCAACTATGCAGTCACTCTGGAATTCTTTCTTTAGCTCTACAGAACTTTGCTTTGGATATCTGTCTTGAATATGAACTTCATTACTAAGACATTTACTCTCTGTTGAATGTTGGCATTCTTCATCAAGGATGGGAACCATCAGTGCAAGAGGAGGAAGAGTGTGAAGGGAAGAATGGAGAAATAATACAGGATCCACAGTGTGGCAGAGTTCCCACAGTAGAAAGGTGCAATTGTTAGATGTCATAACTAAGGCTCTCTGAGGATCTGCGTCTTGGGACAATGTTGGGAAATAGAGGAAACATACTTACCATGCTGTTTCATGATTCAAAGCTGATTGTGCTCTGAACTGACTCTTGTCAATTTTTTAACTTTAAAAAAACTTTATTGAGAATTTCATACATGCATATAAGGTATTTGATCAAATCCATGCCCACTCCCTCCCCTCCAACACCTCCATATCTCCCCATCACTTTTTTTCTGACAACTTTGTATACTCTTTCTTTCCAAAATGTCAAAAGTATTTGGGAATGCCTATCTAATCCCCAAAAGTTTTTAGGGTTAACTCTTTGAGGGGGGCAGAATATTAGAGTATCAAAAAGCCCCATGAAAAAAGACTCTGTGAGTTTTAACTTTCATTGTTCCTCATTCTTCTGCTCCTTTTTCTCATTCTGTTCCTCTTTTAAAAAATATTTTAGTTCTTCTTCCTATTTTTAATTTTATGTGTATGAGTGTATTGCCTGAATGTATGTCAGTGCACCTGTGTTATGCAGTGCCTGTGGAGGTCAGAAGAAGGCGTCAGATCCCCTGGAACTGGAGTTAAGGACGGTTCCTAGCCGCCATGTGTGTGCTGGGAATCAAACCTGGGCCCCCAATCAAACTGGTTAAGCAGCCAGTGCTCTTAACCACTGAGCCGTCCGTCTCTGCAGTCCCCTCTTTCTGTTCCTCTATTCCCCAGCTCTTCCCTTTTCCTTCCTCCCATCTTCTCTTTATTTGTAGTCTTAAGATAGTAGACTCACACACTTTAACTCACAACTTATTCAAAGCTCTTCCACATTCTTGTATATAGTCCACGGGACACAGTTCTGTAGAAATTGTTCTTACAAATAAAATGAAAAAAAAGCACAAACAGAGAAATATTAATAAATGTGCACAAAGCATATTAATACATGTGCCTTAAGACTATTCTAAACTCACTTGGGCATGGTGGTACACACCTTTAATCCCAGCACTCAGGAGACAGAATCAGACGGATCTCTTATGAATGCAAGGCCAGCCTGGTCTATATAGTGAGTTCCAGGCCAGTTGGGACCACAGAGAGGCCCTGTCTCGAAAAGACCAAAAAAATAAAAATAAAATAAAAATACTATTCTAAAATCAATAGGTTTTAAAAGCATTGTGCTCTCCGGATTTTCAAACTGAAGCATGCATATCTAAGATGTCAAAGTTAGCATCAATCTATGAGAGCACGTGATGTCTTTCTGGGCCTGGGTCACCTCGCCTTAGGATGTTTCCAGTTCCATGCATTTGAAAATTCAGAGAAGTCAAGAAACTAATAAATGGCCATGGGTGGCGGGGGGAGGCTTCCTGGGAGGGAGGTAGAATGTGGTGATATAAAGGAGGAAAAGGAAATAATAGAGTTGGAATGGTTAAATGGGGTGGGGAATGGGATGGTAGGGAAGAGGAAGAGGAGGTTGTATAGGGAGGAATAACTAACACTAAAGACCTTTAGAAAAAGTCTTATGGAATCCTACTACTATAGAAGCTTCTTAAAGTACATAACAGGGGACATTATCCTTACACTACAGGATAACTTTTGCTTTTTGCAAAGCAAAAGCCAGCAATGTACTCCTTCTTTTGAAGTGGTTGGCCAGGGGTCCCATAGACCCCCAAATAGTATTGACCATGTCCCTGCTCTTGGTTACCCACTAGATCTTGACAGTGAGATGCTATTGCTAAGGACACTGCATACACGAACTGAAACAAAGAAGAAATCAAGCTGTGCTGACTTCAAAGCCTCATTGCTACTGTCTAGCTTTCATAGTGTTGGGAGGTGCTATGCAAGCTATCTGAAGAGGAAATTCAGCATGAACCTTACCCAGGTGTAAATCATGAAAGCTACAACAATTGGCCTGGCAAAATATGCCCACCAGTGTAATAGGAGCACAAATTTTATAGGAGTAACCAACTACTTTCTAATTGGATTTAAAGCCTACTTCATAGGATGGACCTGATACCTGACAATGACATCAGACCTAGGAACCTGAGGCTAGATAGCACATCACACAAGAAAGCCTAATTTAACTATTCTGCTAAATAGCTAGCATTAAAATAATTTCTAATGACTTACTGTTATACTCATAGATTAATGCATCTTACCAGAGAGGGACCCTTATAAGGCAGATGGTAACTGACACAGAGTACTACACTTGGCCAATGTGCAGAGAATAAGAGGCTGTGGACTGCTTATCCTTGAACAGGGCAGCTATTATCAAACTTCTGTCTCCCAGGTCTCAGGAATCATTGCAGAAGATGGAGTGGAAAGGTTGTAAGAGCCAGAGAAGGCAGATGACAGCAAGGAAACAGTTCTCCAGACAGCTGAGGAGTTACTCATAAGAACTCACAGCAGTGGTGACAGCATGCACAAGACCCATGCAAGCTCAAGCCAGACAAAATACCACCATAGATGTGGGGAAACCCCAACCCTACCTGAAAAACTATTGACAACCAATGGTTGATGAGGAGGAGAGATTCAATACATTTTTAATGAATAAACCCTGTGTTAAGCAGTTATCGAGAGCTGTCTAACTAGAGCTACTCACCATCTTTAAAATGTTGCTGTACCTGTATTGTGAGCCAGCAAGGCATGTCACTAACACAGCATGCCCCTAACTTTTTTCTTCTTGGGATTAGTTACCACAAAACAGTGCCCTGTAGTTTTAAAAATATTTTATTTATTATTTTTTATTTTATGTGTATGAGTGTATTGCCTGCATGTATGAGAGTATATCCGTGTCATGCAATGCCCCCGGAGGTCAGAAGAGGGCTTCATATTCCCCTGGAACTGGAGTTAAGGACAGTTCGTGACCGCCATGTGGATGCTGGGAATCAAGCATGGGTCCTCTGCAAGAGCAGTCAGTGCTCTTAACTGCTGAGCCATCTCTCGAGCCCCAGTGCTCTGTAGTTTTTTAGAAGTGGAACTCTGTACTTAAATGACTCTGTATTTAAATGGCTCAGAGGACTTAATATTGTTTTGTCATTAGAAGTCACTTG
>NW_008339381.1:752665-755857 GCF_000622305.1 Nannospalax galili
CCAGTATTTTAATTAATTAATTAATCGATTAATTAATTTATATTTATTTATTTTCAGGCCCTTGCACTTCTTGGGCAATCCTCTGTACCAATGAGCTATGCCATTAGCCATCCTAGTCAAAACTTTAGCTATAAAAATAACCTGACATTAAGGGAACATAAGATTTTAGTGTTAAATGTCACACGTTCTGTAAAAACTGCATAGTCCTTCCAGTTTAATTAGTGCTACACTCCTGTGATAAGTATTTTAAACAATTAAAAAAAAACAATTCCAGGGAATTGTAGAGCTATGAAGCTGCGTTTTTAACGTCATATTAGACAGTTAAAATACATTGCATCTGAATTTTCAGAATGCACTCAAATAGTGAGGGAGTTATCTGGAAAATCCTTATGAAGAGGTTTATTCTTGTCTGAATCTGCCTACAGGGTAAGCCACTCAACTCCAAATACCTTAGGAATGTTATCAAGGGCTGGAGAAGTGGCTAAGAGCACTGGCTGTACTTACAGAGGACCTGGATTTGATACCCAGTGCCCACATGGCTGCTAACAATTGTCAATAACTCCAGTTCCAGGGGATTTGATGCCCTCTTCTGGCCCCTGCAGTCATTGTACACACAATGGTACACTTACATCCATGCAGGCAAAACACTCATATACATGAAATAATAAAATAAAAATTTAAAAATGTGTGTTAGCAAATAGCTTCATAGTGGAGATGACTCAGCAGGTAAAGGTGCTAGCAGCTACACCTCACAGCCCAAGTTCTATCTCTGTGATCCATGTGGTGGAAGAAGAACACCTGTTCCTGTAAGTTGTCCTCACCATACACAGCCATGACATGAATGCATCCCCTCTTGCTCACAAACACATAATAATAACAATAAAATAATAATAATCTTCATCAAACCAGATTTTTTCTTCTTCAAAGTTTCTTCAATTAAACCATGTTCATTAAATGAATAACAAAACTTCCAACTGAATTTTGAAATTTGAATCCTAGGAATGATTATCTTCTTTTCAGTCACAATCAATGTTAAGCAGGTCTTTTTTCTTCTTCTGATGTTGAAGACTCATGCCTATGTTACATATCTTGTCTAAAAGACACAGTATTAACATGGTAGCAACCATGATATGATCTGTGGACTTTCAGAAATGGAACAGCTCATGGAAAAGTAAATAGATACTTCATTTATACCCAAGGTTTGACTTTGTATGACCCTTTTACCAGCTATCTTAGCACCCGTTTGTCCTTTCCAAGTTTATACATGTATTTTTTTTTCTCTTTTTTGAGACAGGGTCTCCCTGTAGCCCCAGCTGTCCTGGAACTCACTATGTAGACCAGGCTGGCCTCGAACTCACAAAGATCCTCCTGCCTCTGCCTCCCAAGTGCTGGGATTAAACGCGTGCACCCCATGTATAATTTTTAACTTTTAAGAGCTGATCATGAGGTATCTGTGGCATTTTTAAAATCGAATTTCCGCAATTTTTATATGTTAGAATTTGATATTTAAATCCTCTCCCCTATCTGCACCTTCCCTTATTGCCCCTATTCTCTCTCTCTCTGTATATATAACTCTATGGAGCCTAATTTACTATGTCTCCAAATGTCTCTTCGGTGTGGGTCTATACACTGGAGCATGTTTAACCTATCAAGAGTCCCATGCTTGAAAGAGACCTTTTCTGCCCCTCCCAGTGGTCATCTGTTGCCACAGTTTCCTTAGATGGGACTTGTACATGCTGTCATCATTGTTGTGAATTCACATGAGCAATTGCCCAGCTATTTGGGAAATTCTGTTTCCTTGTGGTTATCCACTACCTCTAGCTCTCGCAATCTTTCTGTCTCCTTTTCTACAATTATTCCTGAGTCTTAGGAGGCAGAATATTGAAATAGGTGCCTATTCAAGGATAACTACTCTGTGACCTCTTGTTCTCTGTATGTCGGCCATTTGTGAGTTTCTGTATTAATCACCATCTGTTGCATAAGGAAGTTTCTCAGTAAAGTTATGAGATGGATTATCTATGGGTATAACAATAAGTCATTAAGAGTCAATTTAATAAGATAACTATTTGGTACAAAACTAGTATTATGTTCTCCCCTATGTCCTGTGACCTGTCTAGCCTCATGTTCAATCTATTAGGTTGTCATTCCTTTTATTTTTATTTTTTCAGTACTTGGAGTTGAACTCGGGGCTTCATGCATGCTGGGCAAGCATTCCACCTCTTCTGAATTTTTATTTTAAGACTTTTTATTTTGAGTCTTACTATGTTGCCCAGGTTTACCATGAACTCACTATCTGTAGCACAGGCAAGCCTTGGGCTTGTCTTTGGCCCCCTGAGTAGCTGCACCAGGCCATCATTGTTTTTGCTAGATTATTACAGTTAATTATATATAATTTTGTCTATCATCATATTTTCCTTTTGAGTGGAATCTATGCTCTATTTACCATTTAAATTTGTATGAAATACATTGTTTTAATATTTTTTCTTTATACCATTTAGTTTCCATGTCTTTTTGACAAGACTTCCTTTTTACTCTATAATTATAGAAATATTTACTATGGCATTTTTCTACATATTGGATTTGTAATTTTATCTTTAGATATTTAAGCAACTTGTATTATTAGACATAGAAATCCTGCTTTGTAAAAAATTCAGACATAGATTGGTCAGCATTATGAAAGTCTCATCTCCTAACTGAACTGAAATCCTAGTCTTTTCTAAACATCCATGATTAGATAAATGTTTTTAAAAAAATTTCTGATTGTGTGGCTGGGGACATGGTTCATCAGTTAAGAGCACTGGTTGCTCTTGCAGAGAATCCAGATTCAATTCGCAGTACCCACATGGCAGCTAACAACTGTCTGTATCTCCAGTTCTGAAGGATCTGACCTCCATGGGCATTGATCTGACACAGGTGCACTTTCATACATGCAGGCAATGCACTCATACACATAAAATTTACAAGGCTGTCCTCTATCTCCACTTCTCTTTAACATAGTGCTTGAAACTCTTTCAAGAGCAATAAGACAAGAGAAGGAAATTAAAAGAGTAGTAATTGGAAAAGAAGAGATCAAATTATCCCTTTTTGCAGAAGATGTGATATTATAAGAGATGCCAAAAATTTCACCAGACAACTCCTAGAAATTATTAACATGTTCAGTAAAGTGGCAGGTTACAAAATTAACCTACAAAA
>NW_008339381.1:756562-758138 GCF_000622305.1 Nannospalax galili
AAACAAGGTCAAGAATCAACAAATGGGACCTCATTAAACTAAAAAGCTTCTGTACATCAAAAGAAGCAACCAAGGAGGTGTACTGAAAACCCACAGAATGGGAGAAAATCTTCACCAGCGACACATCTGATAGAGGTTTAATTACCAGAATATGTAACAGACTCAAAAAACAAAGAACCAAGACAAGAAGTAACATAATTAAAAGATGGGCTAAGGAGCTAAACAGAGAGTTCTCAAAATAAGTAAAGATGGCTATGAAATATCTTAAAAGATGTTCAACATCACTAATAATTAGAGAAATGCAAATTAAAACCACTTTAAGATTTCATCTTACCCCAGTCAGACTGGCTAAGATCAACAGAACAAATGATAACAAATGTTGGAGAGGATGTGGGGAAAGGGGAACACTCATCCACTGCTGGTGGGGCTGCAAACTGGTTCAACCCCTATGGAAAGCAGTGTGGAGAACTCTTAAAAAACTACAAATGAACCTACCATTTGACCCAGTTTTACCACTCCTTGGCATATACCCAAAGAAATCCTATTGCAGAGACACTTGTACATCCATGTTTGTTGCTGCTCATTTCACGATAGCTAACAGATGGAAGCAACCTAGATGTCCCTCAATTGACAAGTGGACAATGAAAATGTGGTTCATTTGTATGATGGACTTTTACTCAGCAGTGAGAAAGATGAAATCATGAAATTTGCAGGTAAATGGATGGAACTCGAAACTGTTAATTACTAAGTGAAGTAACACAGACTCAGAAAAAAAAAATCGACATATGTTCTCCCTCATATGTGGATCCTAGAACCAAATCCTGATAATCGAGTATGTATCCAGACATAACTACAGGAACCAGGATAATGGAAAGGAAACAGGGAGGTAAAGGAAAAGAAAGAACCTGAAAGAGAAGAACAGTAGGAAACAGGCCTTAATCAGGGAGATATGGTTAAAAATTGGGTTAGTTTAAGGGAGATGGGGAGGGAAGGGTATACAAGGAACGTAGGGGATAAAGGGAAAGAAGGAGCTCCAGAGAGGTAGGACCATATTAGAGGGCTATTATTAAGGGAGAAGGGGGGAAATGGGGGCTCCTTAAGTGGGAAAACGATGATGGAGGGGTGAGACAATGTGAGAGATAAATAATGCCTAGCTAGTTTTGAAAACCAGAGGGAACCATATTACTCCTACAACCTACTGAAAAATTATACATTAGCAGATCAAGAAATATATGTTTAGGTAAGGTTTACCTGCGAACAATTGGTCTTTGCCCAAGATTTAATTACATGACACACAGTAATTAAAAGTACCAGACTGGTGGAACTAACCTTCTTGGATGTTAACAGACATACTTTGAGGCCTATAATTATTTGGTCAGAGGGACATAAAGGACAGTTTTTGCTCCTTGCCCTCCTAGGTCAACTAGTTCTAGGGGACTATGAGCACCTCTCAAAATGTCCTGAAATTGTGGTGGGTCACCAGTTCTCCTGATCAAGGTGGCCGAGGAGACCCCACCAGATGGAATTGAACCGGTGTCCAGTCTACAAAGAGGAGGGTCAACACAGAGGAATCATT
>NW_008339381.1:758622-763142 GCF_000622305.1 Nannospalax galili
ACAGCAGACAGTAGCAGGGATATCAGAGTATAAGGGCTCTAGTGGGGGGAGGGAGGCTATGGGAGGGTGCCATCTGGGGAGTGGGTGTGTAGTTGAATAAGATGGTTTGGGATGTTCTTTCTGTGTGATACACACACACACAAAATCAATAAATTTTTAAAAATGTATTGTATTTGAGGAGGAAGCATGAAAATTCACGTCATGTTAATTAGTAGAGGTGACAAACATTACCACTGAAATCTACCCAATGACTTCATATACATATACAGGCTCCAAGGATCCAAGTGCAACCGATTATGTCTAGTAATAATCAGGTACATACAGATTAGAGATGCATGTGCCAACATCTCAGGGTTAGTAGCCAAAACAATGAGTCTCTGCAAGGAACAATATATTCTAAATTGAAATGGAGATCTTTTTTAAAAGTTAAAAATCTCATACAATTTTATGTCTTACAGGGCTTATACTGAGTTCAATATTGTATAATTGTATTAATTCATCTGTGAACCTAGAACCTTGCACCCACTTGTGAAAGAGATGTACTCTTGCTCTGGAGTGTGTTACTGTATTTGTTAAAGCTGTAGTGAAATGTTCTTCTAATCACGTAGTTATTAAAAATTTTAAAAAATGATAAAAAAAATCTTCAAAGCATAAAAATTTGCTCCTTAATAGTTAGTAGATGTGAAAAACATTACCATTGAAATCTACCTGACAACTTTATCCATGCTTAGATGCCAAGGAGCTCAGAAAGTAACCGACTGTGACTAGTAATAATCAGATATATAGAGATTAGAAACGCATGTGCAAACATCTTAATATCAATTGCATTAAAAATGATTTTTTTCTGTATGAAACTGTCTTTTAATGATGAAATGGAGATCTTTTTTAAAGGTTAAAACTTCATTTAATTTTATGTCATAGAGGGTTTATACTGAGTATGATATTGTATAATTGTGATAATTCAACTGTAAACCTAAAAATTTACAGCCAATTTTGAAAGAGATGCATCTTAGCATCAATGCTGTTGTAATGAAATGCTTCTTCTAAGTATGTGTTCATTAAATAAATAATTTTTAAAAATTTAAAAAACTAAAAACAAATGTGATTGTGCTTGCCTGACTTCTTATTCCTGGGAAGTCAGAATCCATTTTATTGCTCTAATTTTATAAGGACTCTTGATGCCTCCTGGGTTATCCATTTCTTATCTCTTATTTCCTGAAGTTATTTCTCTATTTCATATGAACTTTAGAATCAATTTTCCATGTGAACAATTAGATTTACATTTGTTTGGGAATTCATAGCCTTTCTTTTAGAAAAAATGGAAGCTTTCCACTGTGGAATCATTTGTTAACGAATTAATCTTTTATATTCTAATCTTGTATGTACCTTACCATACCAAATTTCCCATTCTAAACAGTTTAGAGTAGATATTGCTTATTCATTACTTGTCTAATTGTGAGAATTTTTGTATTAAACATTGATAACACGTGAGATTTTCTTTGATTAAATTTTCTAATTAATTACAGATTTTGTAAGAAAGAGTCATTGTTGCATGTGATAAAACAAGTTCTTGTCATGATTTTTTTTTCCAAGATAAGGTTTCTCTAGCCCCATGGAACAGAGCTCCACCTGCCTCTGCCTCCTGAGTGCTGGGATTAAAGTCTTGTACCACCAAGCCCAGGTTTCCTTTGTTTCTAAAAAATTTTGTTTGTTTGTTTGTTTTTTTTTTTTTGAAAAAGGGCCTTATGGAACTCAGGCTGGTCTCCAACTAGATATTTAGCAGAGGATGACCTTGACTTTCTGAATGCTAAGAAAATGGATGGCTTTGGAGAAAGGTTCTGGTCTTTAGAAGACATCTCAGATGATAATGAATATGCTGAGCCAGGCATGGTGGCACAGGCCTGGTCTACAGAGTAAGCTCTGGGGATACAAGGAGACCCTGTCTCAAAAAGACCAAAAATGACCAAGAAAAGAAAAAGAGAAAGAATCAGCTTCCGATAAGGCAGAGCCACTTGGCTGCAAAGTGAGAGCTCACTGGCCATTTGTTTCAGATATGTGATTTCTCAAACTTGTCTCTAATTCTGTCAGCTGTCTTTTCATGATTTTGATGGTGCTCCTTGAAACACAGAGCTTTACATTTTGGTGTCTTATCTACTTTTTCCTTGAATGGCTTCTGACTTTGTTCCCATATCTAAGAAACCCCCATGCGCAAAATCTATAAATAAAAGGGGACAAGTCCTAAAAACTTAATACTGACCCCGGATAATTTACACATTTAAAACCAACAGATTGGCATATACTTTATGACTCTTTGGGTCCATCTGTATTTCTGATTTGACATAGAAATAAGTCTGTCAGTGAGTGACCTAATCAGCTTTAAATCTGGATCATTCTATTATTGTTTGCCTTAAAAATAACTACCCTTGTTGTTTTCCAAAGCTTCAGTGATTTTTTAAAATTTTTATATAGATACTCCTTAAAATATTAAATGTTATCATGTAAAATATCTCTAAGAGGAGCAAAAAGTTTTTAGCATAAATTTAAACCTTCTAACAATTCAAGAAAAAAACCCATAATTTAATTCCTTGTGAGTTTTAAAAATAAAGGTTTTAAATTCTACACATTAAAAAATAATCTTCTAATTAATATTTTAGTATGCCTTTTAAGTGACTCTTTTTCTGACAAAGTAATACATTCATTGCAGAAAATTTGGGTAATATAAGAATGTATAAGGAGAAAATTAAAATCACCCATAATCTTGTCACATAGTAAACCTGTTGTAACATCTTTTTAAAACATGCCTGTATCCATGTTTTAGTGTTTTTTCTTCAAAAAGTATTTTTACCTGTGTACTCTTATGTTCCCATATTAAAATCTATATTTTAAGACATAATTTTAAATGTTTTCATAGCTACACTCTTTTTGGACAATTTTACGTAATGAATTGTATAGAGGACCTATATTTAATTTAACTAACCCTATATTTTATTAACAATAATGGGGCAAATATCATTGAAAGTATT
The DNA here is from genome assembly GCF_000622305.1 of Nannospalax galili. Classification (NCBI taxonomy): domain Eukaryota; kingdom Metazoa; phylum Chordata; class Mammalia; order Rodentia; family Spalacidae; genus Nannospalax; species Nannospalax galili. The sequence continues at coordinate 761,646 of NW_008339381.1, forward strand.
AATTTCTCTATACTTCTTTATTACAATAATTTCTTAGAAGAGTAATTATTGGAAAAATGTAAGCATTTTTTCAATAACTAAAATTTAAAATTTTCTATTTATTATTTTATCTGTATGAGTGTATTGCCTGCATGTGTTTAAGTGCACCTGTGTCGTGCAGTGCCCACAGAGGTCAAAAGAGTAGTCTATTTATTACTACTTTATTCTATTATTTATTTCAGTCATCTTCCTTGTTTTTAAGTGTATATGAGCATTTATTTCTTTAGAGGAGCACTATTTTACTTCTAATGACACTGCAAGTGGGAAGCCACCTGGCACTGCCCCCTATCAGGTAGGTGTGAATCCTGGGCCTGCTGCTTAGTACACTGTGGGCCCTAGCTATGTTGGCAGTTCCTAGAGGTATGGGCTGTGCCCCAGGACTGCCATCATAGCCAGACAGACCTTGCCTGACTGAAAAAGACTTTAAGTCCTTTCAGGGTTCCCGGGGGGAAGCCCTTTGCTTATAAGCATTCTGATTTCCCTTATTGAGGAAGGGGAGGTATTCATACTTTGGAGGGAATTCATTAATCTGGCCCAATGTACTCTAAAAGTCGTAATTCCTCAGTTGTTTTTTTCTTTCTGGGATTCAACAAGCGCTGTTTCTTAGTTTCCAGTGTTGGCCTAGGGTTTTTCTCTTGGTTTATGAATATTTCATTTGGACAGAAGCTATCTGGGAAGAGTGATGTTTTTTCTGTGAGAAGTGAGAAGTATGTTTTACTTTTCATACATTAAAGATAAGAAAATGGCATTGAAAAGTTAAGTAACTTGGAACTGGGGCCGAAATTAAGAGCAGCACCAAACAATATGGTTTGACAATCAAGACTGAGGGCTGGAGAGATAGCTCAGCAGTTAAGAGCACTGGCTGCTCTTTCAAAGGATCAGGGGTTGTTTCTCAGCACCCACTTGGCAGCAAATAACCATCTGAAATTCTAGTTCCAAGGGATTCCAGGCCCTCTTCTGATCTCTGCAAGCATTGCACAGGACAGGTGCACTTAGATACATGCAGGCTAAACACTCATACACATAAAATAAAAATAAAAGTCACATGTGCTCACTCCACTTTGACACATGACAAAGCCACTTAGAAATTAGATCTCATGATGCCTTTGCATGAACCACTCAACCTGTTGTTCTTCATACACATCTAACAGAAGACAAAAACTTGTTAATAAAAACCGTTTTCGTGCCTATATTTTCTTTAAAAATGCTCACAATAGGTTTCTCATTGTGTCCTATATATGTAAGATCTCCTATGCAATGATATCAGGGGGGGAAGTGTTTATTAGGAAATAAAGTTCTGAGAGTCAACTATTCTGTGCAAACAAAGGAGAAGCAACCAGCTGAATACCAGTGCTCTGGATTCCCATTTGAAGAAAAGTTCATTCACTGTTATTTTTATTCCAAGTTCTTTTCAGCCTCAGCATTTCCAAGAAAATATTTTATTATTAATTTTTGTAG
>NW_008339381.1:763183-772088 GCF_000622305.1 Nannospalax galili
TTATATTATAATAACTTTGTTATTAATAATAACAAAGAATGTCACTTTTCCTGTCTTCAGATTTGAAGCTCATACAGTTGTTTGATTCCCCCCATGTAAACATTAACATGCCGCTCACACCTCCACACTTGGGGCTAGCAGCCCTTTCAGGAAGGTCAGTCTGTCCCTGTTTCTGCAGTTCTGCCGCCTGTCTTTGCTATTTCTTTGTTTCCTGTGGGTGGTCCTGGGTGGGGAGTGGAATTTGGTTTATGTAGTTGGGATTGTTTGAGGAGGTGGAAACTGGAAATGTCCTTAATGACTTCACAGAGAAAAGGGAAATCACATTTCCTTCTTACATTTGTATGTAGTTTTGAAAACACGACTCGGCTCTTAACATGCCACAGTTTAATCTGACCTCAAGCCCTTTTCTAGAATCTGACTTCTGAGGCAGGATGGTATCTCTGACCTACTGATGTCACTGCTGTCTTAAAGGTTTCTAGGCTTCTTCCTCTTGCCTCCCTGATCTTTCTATCCAACAACAAACAGGTATGATTCGGTGCTTTGGGCTTTGCCGTTTGCTTTCTGTCTTGGATCAGAAGGCTGTTGTCTGGTCCCAAACTCCCTAAGTTTTATGAGCTGAAATCAGCCACCCAATGTGTTGCTTTGCACATTGTAGGGTCTTTAAAAGGTAGTCCTGGCTTTTCGTACGTAAATAATTATTGAGTAGTTACAAGTTCAATTTTACTTAGAAAGTTGATGATGCAGATCCTGTTGATGGGAGGATGAAAGTTGACCTCCTGGGTTTCCCCTACTTCTTACAGCAGTATATGTGTGCTGTCCTAAGTATGAGAAACAGATTCTAATAAGCTTGCCCTTCTTTTCCCTTTGCTTTGTTTGTACAGTCTTTTTTAAAAAAATGATTGTTTTTACAATGCCTTTGAATTTTACTTAACTCTAGCTTGGTAATAGGCGAAAGGATTAAAAAATATTACAGAACAATTTAAAAGAAAGCACAATATCAGATAAAGATTTCACTGGATTCGTCATGACTATAATACAGTATTAACTACATCCTTGGAGAAAGGGTTAGGAGATAGATTATTACTACTTATTTATAAAGCTAGATCCTGAACTTGAAAGGTTTCAATAATAATCTTATATGGAAAAATGCCCCCAAAGAATGAAGAACTAAAGAAATAAAAAATTATACTCCAAACCCTAAATTACACTTGTATTATGCAAATATGAAAAAACAGGTGCCAGAACATGCCAGGATGGATAGAGACACTTTAAAAGGTTTGGATTTCAATATTAGCTGTATCATTTCCAATTAATAGTGGAAACGTATTGATATGTATTCCATTAGTGCAAAGGTAAAAGTATTTCCTCACTAATAATAACAAATGATAGTGTTTAGCATATAAATGATGTAAGCTCTTAAATTACCTTTATTTTTGCTATATGAGTCCAGCTGAAGAGAATTTAATGCATTTTGGGGCATAGTATAATTTTATCTTGCTCATGCCATGTGAGAGGAGTAATAATGATATTCTAATATTAATATGAGTACAAGATATACATATTGATGAATAATAGCCATGTTGTTCAGACCTCCTTGCCAAGTCATATTAAAATGACAAATAATTGCAATTGCTTCACCGAGAAATGGTGCAGAATCTGTAGTCTAAAGCACATTAGGGACCAACAGTGTCCATTTGTTATCCTTTGTCAGGAAAACATGGCTCCTAATGAAAGTGAATGGAGAAACACTGATTGAGGACAGCGACACTGAACCTTTCGACGAATCATGACATGGGTATTAATAAGAGTATTGAAAGGTGAGGCAAAGCTCTGGTTCTTAACATCTCTGTATAATCTCGGATTGCCTTTTTGTTTGATTTTTCTTCTTTTCATTAAAAATATAGTCATTTTGTGGACTAGGGGAGTATGGCTATAGAGAGAAGAAATGTGGGCAGCATCCCAAAGATATCCAGGGTTGGTGTGTTCACTTAGGGATGATTCCCCAGATAATTTGACAATGTCATTTCAAATCTGAGCTACTCTCAAATCAGAAGTGAAAGCCTTTTAAAAACTAACTAAATCCTGCTATTTTTGTCTACCAGTAAACATTATCATGCCTCTTAATTGCCTTCATTTTGAAAATTAAAGTATCTATGTGAAAAATATTGCTGGAGGAGCTTTTTTTTTTTGGACCAGGAAAATGAATAGCTTGTTAAATGGAAATGAGAAAATATTACTTATAAGAAATTTCTTGGAGGAATTTTCAGAAATTATGATGACTTGGTTATAGACCTAAGCACATACAGCTTTGTTGCATTTTATACCTAATGACTTTTTATTTTATTTTTCTTTCTTTATTTTTATTTAATTATATGAATGTTTTGCCTGCATATACGTAAGTGTAGCCTTGTGTGCAATGCCTTCAGAGGTCAGAAGAGGGCGTTGGAGCCCCTGGAGTGTGCCATGTAGGTGCTAGGAACTGAACCCAGGACCACTGCAAGAGCAGCCAGTGGTTTTAACTGCTTAACCATCTCTATAGTCCCAGATTCCAAAGTGTGTACTCTTAACTTCAAATTATTTCTGTAAAAGACAATGTATACAGAATCTAAGTCATAGCAGAAGCTGCAGGGCCTGAAAGAGGTTGGTTCTAATTGCCTAGGGTGTGTGGTAGAAACTGAGAAGAGAGATGCTCAGCATAGGAAACTTTGGAGGGCCTCTGAGTATCATGTTTGTTATAATAATGTAAGATCATTAGTACTGTTAATAATCAGAGTACCTTAGTTTTTCTCCTCCATTTGCTTCTGTTTCGGTGTGGTCCTTTTCTTCCTTACAGCTTAAAATGTGGGCAGAATAAAAACTGTTTTTAGGAGACATAAAGTAAAAGATTAGATAAGCAACAGATCTTCACAAATGTTTTCTTTGAATTTTTGTGTATTTATATCCCCTTCTCCCCTGGCACCCTCCCAACCCCCCTCCTCCTCTCGAATTTATACATTCTGTCATTTGTCTTAAGGCCTATTATGTCCAGTTACTATCCCCAGATGTCCCTCAGTGCAAGCTCATCTACTGAGGTCTAGTCAGCCTATCTACAGTTTCTTGTGTTAGGAAGATAAACTCTTCCTCACCCAGCAGTAATCAGTTTGCAATATTTCTTTAGCAAAAATTGGGGTCTGTTGTCCATTTCCTCAGTTCTATGCTGGGTTTTTGTCTGCTTGGATTTGCATACAACTTGGGTATGTTGACACCACTGCTGGGGTTCATATGAGCAGGATCCCAGGGGCTTGTAGGGCTCTACTTCCATATGGTCATGCACCTCCTACCTGGCTCTTACAGTCTTCCACAACGAGGCCTCCACAACGAGGCCTGGGTGGTTGTAGATTAATATAGGAGTCCTGTCTCTACACTTGGGCCATTTGTGACCTTTTTGTGTTCGTGGCCCTCTTGCATAGGGGCCACAAATTTTACTCTACACAGGGAAACATTTTTCATGTTAATAAATGTCATTTATGAAGTGAAGAAATAACAGTTTACAAATGGGAAAATATAAATCATAGTAAGGAAAAAGAGATGTAATGAATTTGAATCTTTCTTGTGCTATTCAGTTAAAGTTTCTTTATATGTATGTGTCTATGAAAGTACACACTATGTACAAGCACATATGACTTAAGGATTTCATTTACCTTACTGTCTTTGTTCATTTTTGCTGCTATAACGAAATATGTGAGAAGAGATAATTTTTAAAGGTCATAATTCTGGAAGCTGGGAGGTCTAAGATCAAGGCATTCTCACTGTTTTACTACGTGGGTGGAGGATGAAGGATGAAAAGGGATAAGCCATCTTGGTCAATGACTTTTGCTCAAGAAATTTTGGGGAAACTATTCAGACCAAAGATGCTCTAAACACTGAAATCTCACTTACCCTGAGTTCAATTATCTGGCCACCTCAAATATCTTGTGAGGATCAGAAAATGAATTACAGTTTTAAGTGTTCTAAATAATATTGTCCATTCAAGAAATGTGAGCACCTTGGTTCATAGACACAGCTGTGGCCGGGGCTGACAGCCTAATTCAGCATCTTTGGACTGTTCTGATGCAGAGCTCTTATATTCTTACTTAAGGTCAGACGTCTCCCCTGACAACTTGAATATTTAGGTGACAAGTTTCAAGACTGGGAAACTTGAAGCAGAAAACTGGACATGGAGACAGTGGTATCCAAGAAAAGAGAAAATAATAAGGTAACAAATGGCTAACGAAGAAATGTCATTAAAACATTTTTTATTTTCTGTATGTCTATGTATATGTGTGGAGGCATGGAGGACAGAGGAAGACAGAAGACAGAAGACAGCCTAAGGTGTCATCTTCAGAAAGATCATTCTCCTTTGAGACAGGGTCTTTGATTGGCCTGATATTCAACAGTTGCATATGCTAGCGAGTCCTAAGTATCCTGTTTCTGCTTCCCCAGGACTGCACACCATCATGCCCAGCATGCACAGTATTTTTATGTGGGATCTGAGAATCAAAGAAGGGTCCTTGTGCTTGTAAGGCAAGCACTTTCCTGACTGTGACATTCCCTCAACCCCAAATCCAATATTTTTAAAACCTCTTATAATTTAGTATGTTAAAATACACTGTATTTGAACAACGTAGGTTCTTAATGATAATGCTGAAGTATACTACAAGATGATATGATTTTCATTTAAGATAGGGTGCATTTTAGTGAAAATTTTATTGTGTATTTACAAGTGTAAATCATTTTGACATTCAAAACTGTTTAAAAGGTATGGAGCAAAATTTGCTTAAGACGCACATTTGTGCCCACAACAATGCAAATAAAATGATGCAGGGGATGTTTGTTGTTGATGTCTTGTTCTTCTGGCAGCCTTGCTATTTGGGATGAGCGGATTTGCCGTTCATATCTGATAGTCTGGTTGAGGCTCCACTGCTAAATTTAGATTTAGAGCAGAGCATGCAACTCATTCCTGGAATTAAGGCATCACCTTTCCCCAACTACACAGTGTTATGGTAAAATCTGTAAAAAGCTGACCAAATAGGAGTGCATCTCAGAATTGTTGTGGGGCATGTAAGGAGAATGGTAAAGACTTTTTCCTGCTACAGAGGAAACTGGAAGGACACAGCAATAGGAGTTGCTGGTTGCCATCTTGTGACCAGAATCAGACAGCCAATGTCAGAATGAAATCCACACAGAAAAGGAAGAACGGGGGAAATCAAATCTATTTCATATTTTGGTCAATCAGCCTGGGAGCTTTCTTTTAAAATTCATGCTGGATAGACTCAACCAATCCAACAGATACTATATAACTGGCTATTATTAAAAATTCAAACCCTATTGTAGAAAATGCTGGAGAAATTTATAAACACATTGAGATAGAGAAAGACAACAATACAGTGTTCCTGGCAACATCCATTAGCTTTCATCTCACTCTTGGGAATTGAGAGCTTAGAAACAAAAACATTTATGGGTCACATATTTCTGCGAATTGAAGTTGTTTACTACAATATATTTTTTTATAGCAGCCAAAATGTAGAAATAAGATGAATGTCTAGGAGGGTTAATGACTGATACATGACAGCTTAGTCACACCAGGAAGAGTTAGGACTACTCCACAGCTTTAAAAGAATGAATTAAAGCCATTTCACGTGACTTAGAAGAATTTCCAGAAAGTATTTGTTATTCTGAGGTAGGGCCTTGTTGATATAGCCCAGGTTGGCCTTGAGCTCATGATTATTTTTTTTTACCTCAGCCTCTGTGGCGAGTTGAATGAAAAATGCCCCCTGTAACTCATGTATTTGAACACCTGGTTGCGGTTGGTGGTGCTGTTTTGGGAGGTAAAGGATCCTTTAGGAGGTGGATCTTTGCTGGAGGAAGTAGTCATTAAGGGTGGACTTTGAAGGTTTATAGCCTTGTCCTACTTCCTGTTTTCTCTCTGCTTCCTATACACAGATAAAATGTGATTCATCTACTTCCAGTACCTATTACCCATGCCCTGCTCTCCCAGGCATGTCGACTAACTCTAGAACTGTAAGTCAAAATAAATCCTTTTTTTTTGGTCAGAGTATTTTATCAGAGCAACAGAAAAGAAACTAATACAACCTCCCTTGTAACTGAATCACAGGTGTGGGCCTCCATGGCTGGCTTTCCACAAGGTGTTTTAGTGTAAAAATCAAGAGGTGGGGTAGTAAAGCATGGTCTCATTCTTTAAAAACCAAGGCAATCTCTAATATGTAACTACATACCTATATAGGACTACAGGAATACAGAGGAAAGTGAGCACAGTATGTGCTTATAGAGTAGATTATTTATGGTTTTGGATAGGCATGTCCTCTGAGGGAAGTAGAGACAGTCACTCCTCCTACCCAATTGATCAGCTTCACTTGCACGAGGGGGGCCGGCCTAAGGACAGATGTGGAGGAAGCTGGGAAGTGCAAGTAGTCACCATCCCATCTTGGCGGGGTGCTGGCAGGGCACGGCACTGACTATACAGTCTCAAAACCTTAACTGAGATGTGGGGAAAGAGCCCAAGTGTGTATGCCTTTGTAAATAACTTTCTTTCAGACTTTATAAACTTTATACAAAAACCTAGATGGAATTCATAGTGTCAGTTTTGTCAGTCAGCATTAGGACCATGTGGCCTTGGAATCCCAGATTGTGTGCACGGGTCTCTCAGGGGAGAATTTGTTGTTACAGATTGGTATAGTTTGGCTGGATGTGACAAACCACAGGAGTTTGGGTAAAACAACTGAGATGTCTCTAATAGGGAGAAGTCAGCTGGAGCCCAGGGGTGAGTTCTCTTTTCTTTGTGAAGGACTGGGTTTGCCCCAAGAGAGAGGCCCATGCCTTGCAAAGTGTCACAGCTCTGGTGGCTTCTGGTGAGCCAATCGAAAGGGAGTCGGGTTCAGATCCCAGAATCTGGAGTGGCAGATATGGGCACTGTGAGGTGTCCAGTGTGGTAACATGACCAATCTTGGAGAAGCTGCTGGGAGCCCAGGGGAGAGTGTGGGCAATTCCCATATGTTTAATGGGTTTAGCAGCAGTCACATGGGTTATGCTTTATGGGTAAGACACAAGTGATACCCACTGTGATGAAGAGTGTGGTGGTTTGAATGCAAATGTCCCCTGTAGTCTCTAAGTATTTGGACATTTTGTCCCCAGATGATGGCGCTGTTTTGGGAGGTTTTAGATGGTGTGGCCATCCTGTAGGAAGCACATCACTGGGGTTTGGCTTAGAGAGTTCTTAAAATCTTGCCAGATCTCCAGTTGCTCTCTTGCTTCCTGTGCCTGCGTGATGATGTGAAAACTTAGCTTCTGCTGCTCCTGCTCCAGCCACCACCAGCCACCATGCCTCCCTGCCCTGATGGACTGTAATTCCCCTGGAACCGTAAGCTCAAATAAATTCTTCCTTCTGTAAATTGCTTGGGTCAGTGTTTCTATCACAGCAACAGCAACAAAGTGACTGATACAATTGAGAAAAGCCAACAACACCTAATCCTGTATGAAAATTAAAACAAAGGTTTCCCCAAACTATACAACTGTTAAGAACAATTACAGTACCAGGGGTGGGTTACCCCCCTGTGAGCTGTTGGTCATAGAGATCCTAGAGGTTCTCAAATTAACCAAGGCTATTGCCACTAATGTTGGTTGTATACCAAGAAAGGTTGTCAAGGCCATGTTGCTGAAGACACTGCATGATGTGAGCATGGGAGAAGGAGACTAAGCTGAAAACTTCATGCCACTAGATGGATGGCTTTTATAGTGCCAGAAGGCGCTATGAAGGTGGTTGCGGAAGATGGATCCCCTACAAGGCTGCTTAACAATGGACCCTGCTTGCTGCACACCTTTGATATGCCAAGCAATGCCTGCTGGTGCATTAATGGCTCAAATAACATACGTACAACCAAGAAATTTCTAATTCAATAAGGCCTGATCCTAGGGGTAGAACACACATCTGGTGCTGTAGACCAGGCCAGCCTCCTGTGTCAGGGAAGACTGTAGGTCCTAGTGGGGAAGCCGCTGCAGGTATTCTGTTCGATAAATATGGTACACCTGCTGGGTATCTTCTAGGCATTTGTATTTACACCTCTGTTTGTTTAGATGTGTCTGCCTTTTTCCATTTGTCTTTATAGTAGGGGAGGTGGATAAACAGCCACATCTTGAAAAAGAACGATGGGGAAGCCCAGGAGTCCAATATCTCACCACAATGAAAGAAAAGAAAACAGATCATCCTGCATCTGTCACCCCTTCCAAGGCTCAGGGATCCTTGCAGAAGATTGGTGGAAAGATTGTAAGAGCCAGAGGAATGGGTGGAATGTTGGATAGGTGTGTCCTCTGAGGGAACTGGAGACAGTTACTCCTACCCAACTGATCAGCTTCAATTGCATGAGGGGGTGGGCCTAAGGACAGATGTGGAGGAAGCTGGGAAGTGCAAGTAGTCACCATCTTGGTGGGGCACTGGCAGGGCACGGCACTGGCTGTGTGGATCTCAAAATATTAGCCAAGATGTAGGGAAGGAGCCCAAGGGTGTATGCCTTTGTAAGTAACTTTTTTCAGACTTTATAAACTTTATACAAAAACTCAAATGGAATTCATGGGGTCGGTTTTGTCAGTCAGCATTAGGACCATGTGGCCCCAGGATCCCAGAGCGTATGCACAGGTCTCCCAGGGGAGAATTTGGCATTACATACAAGGAGAAGATTTATATCAATGAAGAGGGAAGCATAAAGAAAAGGGAAACAAAGTATTTGAAATAAGCATGTTTATGCTGATACTTATATATTGTACAGTGTACATGCATGGACATCATGGATATCAGGCATGTAAGCTTTGTATCAGGAAAGAAAGTATACAGAGGTACTTGGAGTAGAGTCTAGCTTTACTGTATATATATATA
>NW_008339381.1:772110-785418 GCF_000622305.1 Nannospalax galili
ATATTATATATGTGTGCATATGCATTTTATGTAACACTTAATTGAGTTTCAAGACATTATGAGTACTTTTTGCTATGAGCAAATTTGTTAGACCCTTATACCAGCACTTGGAGGTAGGCAATCCAAGTCCTGTGCTTCTGAAAGTCCAGCTTTTATGGAGGAATAATTTGGTATTTCTGAATATGTTTACCATGTAATAATGCCAACCAGGATAGTTAGAGAGGATTAGAAGATAAACAACTGCTCGCCCATCTCTGACTGCTAGGCCGATTGTTTGTAAGCCTCATTTCCAGTAAGTTCCTGTGGCTCTTGCTTTCCTTTTCCCTCCCTCCCCCCTCCCTTCTTCCCTCCCTTCTTTCTTTCTTTTCTTTCTTTCTTTCTTTCTTTCTTTCTTTCTTTCTTTCTTTCTTCTTTCTTTTTTTGTGTGATATATGCAAGTGTGCACATGTATGTATGTAGATATGCTCACCTGTATGTATATATGTGGAGACAATGGCTCCTTCTTCATTCTCCATCTTACTTTCATGAAATTTTGCAATGATCATGGCTTTCTACAATGTTTTCATTGTACTGGGAAAGAACTTGATGACCATCAGCAGCGGCGCTTTTCTCTCCCACTTCTGTTGTTTACCAGTCTTGTTTCTGTCTCTATGGGTGTGCCTCTCAACCTTGGATATTTATTTTATGTTCATTTTTTTTTTAGACAGAGTCTCTTAAATTGCAGACTGACCTGGAATTCTTGATCATTTGCCTCCATCTCCTATCCCTGGGTAGTAGGTGTGTACCACCACACCTGCTTATTCTGGGCATTTATATAAGTGAGATCATAAATATATGGGGGCTTGTGACTGCTTTCCTTTAGCATAATTTAGTCATCCAGTTTTTAGTATGTATCATGATACATATTTTTGTATTAGCATCTAATGTTTCATTTTATGGCTGTACCAACATTTATTTACCAAATAAACCCTAGGATTTATTTTGATTTATTTGTCCTTAATTATTCAATAGTGCTTTGTCATTTATAGTATAAACTTGCATTTCTTTTGTTCAATTTCTTCATGGCTTTTAAAATTCTTTTAATGCCATTGGAGATGGAATTGTTTTCTTAACTTCATTTTCAATTTGTTCATTATTACTGTACTGCAGTTGATCCTGTACCCTGAAAACCTGCTAAACTCACCTATTAGTTTAAGTTTTCTGGAGATGTCTTAGGCTTTTCTTTATATAAGATGATAATGTCTATGAATACAGAAAGTTATGCCTTTTCATTTCCTGTGTGGATACATTTCATGCCTTTTTCGTGTCCACTTGCTATGGCTAGAACTTGAATTGCAAGGTGAACTGTGCTGATGAGAACAGACATCTTTTTGTTGTTGTTGTTGCTGTTTCTGATGTTAGGAGGAAAATCCTGTACCCTTCATCATTAAGTATGATGTGTGTTCGTTACAAGTTTTCATTAATGCTTATTTCTAATCAGATTGGAACTGGTTTCATGGAAGGCAGATGTCTCTATGTTTTTCTTTATCGTGCCTTACTTTATCAGTGTAGTGTATTATACTAATTCAGTTTTGGATATTAAATTAGGATCACATTCCTGGACTAACTCCCACATGGTCATGGTGTAGAATTCTTGTTTGTGATGTTGTATTCAGTTTGTTAGTATTTTTTGAAAGTTTTGACATTTATATGCATAAGGTTTGTTTTTTATTATGTGGTTGTCTGATTTCAGTGCCATGGTAACACAAGCTTCCCAGAATCAGTCAGGAAGTGTTCCATATTCTACTGTCTTGAAGAGTTTGTAAAGAATTGGTACACACTATTTCATATTGTTTGGATACTTTTGTTTTAAATTTTCCGATTAGCCCGCAAAGTAATGGGTTCCATCATGGAGTCTCCACACATACATCATTATTCTTCCTTCTCATTCAACTCCCTCCCTGACTGCCCTTCCCAGAGCTCCCTCCATCCCCCCGGCTGGGTCCCTTCCTTCCCCAGTTATCCCTCACTTCCGCTTTCCTATCACATATATATTTCATTCTCCTACTTCCCACTTCCCTTGAGATTTCTCTCCCCATACGTGATCCCCTTTCTAGTTTTCTGGCGCACACAGACACACATACACACACACACACACACACACACACACACACTAAATAACTGTAATACAAAATCTACATTTCCCTGATGCCTAAGAATGTTGAACTTTTATTTTAACTTTTACAAAAACTTTATTGAGAATGTCATACATGGATATAAGATGTTTTGATCAAATCCATGCTCACTCCCTCCCTTCCGACACCTCCTATATCTCCCCATCACTTTTTTCTTTTTCTTTTTCTTTTCTTCTTTACTTTACTTATTTTTCTGGGGCTTTTGGGTGCTCTAACATTCCCCCCTCTGAAGAGGTAACCCTAAAATCTTTTAAGAATTAGATATAAGCTCCCAAATACTTTTGACATTTTTGGCCTTTGGAACAGAGTAAGTTGCCAACAGTCCCAAGAACATTTTGACTTTTAACCAAGAAACTGGCTACTTTTCTTTGAGTTTTTTTACCCTAACTGCCTAGTCATTTCCTACCTCCTATTCTTATCACACCATCCTCTGAAGGGGTTATCCAAATTGCCAATAGGGAATAGGGACACAAACTTCTCTGGCTTCTTTCATGCTGAACAGGGACGCAAGGTGAGGCAATTGGAGTACCCCTTCAGTGGGTCTATCTAAAAGACTCCCAAATTGCATAATTCTTATCCCTAAGGGGAAAAGAAAGTCCTTGAATTGTGAATAGGAGATGTGAAGGAGAAGTAAAGACAAGAGTAATTAGCATTACAAGGTTGAACTTTTTTTAAAAAGTGTTTGCTAGTTGTTTGTATTTCTTCCTTTGAGAACATTCTGTTCAGTCTCATGGCCCAATTTTCCAATTAGGTTGTTTGCTTTCTTGATGGAGCTTTTCTTTATTTTGTTTTCTTTACTGTTTTTTTTTGTGTGTGTGTGTGTGTGTGTGTGTGTGTGTGTGGTGTGCGTACACGTGTGTATGTGTCTGCTTATATGTCTGGGGACACACGTGTGCACATGTGTATGTACGTGGGTGCTTGTGAATGTGGAGGCCTGAAGTTAATATCATGAACCGTCTTTGATTGCTCCTCCACCTTATTCAATGAAGCAGGGTCTCTCAGTCAAACCCAGAACTCCCTCATACATCCAGTCTTGTTAGCCAGCTTGCTCTGGGATCCCCTTTACATACCTTCCAAGGTTGAAATTACAGGCTGACCACCACACCCATCCACCTAGCATTTAAGTGGGTTCTGGTCTGTAGCAAGCACTTAGCCACTGAGCAATCTCCTAGTCCATGGAGTTTTTCCTTATAGGAAATGTTTGAATTAGTAATTCAGTGTCTTTACTTACTACAGGCTTATTCTGTCGTTCCAAATCATTTCCATTCAATTTGAATAGTTTCCATATGTATGGAGTTTTGTATGCTGTCCAAGGTATTCAACTTACTGCTGCACTGTAAAGAGTGTTTTCTTCTATCTGTTGTACTTTTGTAATGTACTTTCATAATGTTTACTATAAATTTTTATTCTCCCTTTTAAAGAAACAACTTTTGGGTTCATTAATTTGTTCATTTTCCTATTCATTATTTCATTTATCTCTATTCAAATTTAAACAAATTTAATTGTATATAATAAAGATATAAAATGGAATGTTATGAGTACATATGAGGTAGACTGCAGACATACTATATTATAATGAATATGGTGGAGGTTACTTTCTGATGCAAATGACCATATTTATCATCACAACTAATTTTTTGTGTGTGTCAGATAAAATCTCATTTAGAAGAAATTCCTTTTCTGGTCCAATTTTATTACTTGTGTTGTCCATTAGCTGTCTAGACTCGATCACCCTTGTGTATCCTGAGCGTCCTCAGACTTACACCTCATTTCCTCCCTACCTCTGGTAACTGTTGGAACCGACAGGAACCACGGAGGAAGGCCACACTGTGATGGTAGAATTAAGAGTCCATTTATTAGCTGGTGGTTGAGACCAGGCTAACACCAGAAAGAACTCTCAATCCTGAGAAGGCGCAGCTTGTGGTTTATAAAGCCCCAAACACAATTATATCATACCAGGGGCAGGCCAGATAACAAAATGTTTCAGTTAGACAGTTCTCAAAAACAAGTTTTCTTCCTGGTACTTTAGAAGCTATGAACCTCCTAGAACTACAGGTGCAGCTGGACAAGGGTGTTCTGCCCTGCAGGGTGTGGTTAGCAGGGGTGGAAGGAACAGCTGGACAAAGCACAGGGGAGGCAAAAAAGAGTCAGCCAGAACAAATTGAGTCACTTTGGGCAGTTCAATAACCACTATTTATCTCTTTGTTTCTATCTCTGTCTCTGTCTCTCTGTCTCTGTCTGTCTGTCTTGTCTGTCGTCTGTCTCTCTCTCTCTCTCTCACTCTCACAGATTCTGTATCACATATAAGTGAAATGGTGCATGGCCTTCCTTCTGCGCCTTGCTTATTTCACTTATCATAATGTTCACTAGGCCCATCATTGTTGCAGATAGCAAGATATTGTTCTATAGTAGAGATAATTTATTAATTTCCTTTTTTCTGCTTACTTTGGGATTAGTCTGTTTTCACTTTTTTTGTTTCTTTAAGTGGAAATTTAGGTTACTATTTGAGTTATTTAAAATTTTTTATTATGTCAATTTATAGCTATCCATAAGTTTTGTTGAGCTATGCCTTCAGTTTCATTCATCTGACTAGAATTTCTAATTTTCACCGTCATCTCATCTTTGATATAGTGGTTATTAAAGGATCTGTTGTTTAATTTCCAAATATCTGAATTCACCAAATTCCCTACTCTTACCATTTCTAATTTTATTTGTTGTTAGATAATAAACATTATATGATTTCAGGCCCTTTAAATTTGTTGAGGTTTGTTTTGTACCTAACTTGAGGCTAATCTTGGAAAAATTTCAAGAGACCCCTTAGAAAAATATTATTCTTCTGTTGTTGTAGAAGCCTGGAAGTTTGGTTCACATTTTAATAACTGCTGTGATTTTGATCTTATCTTCTACTAACGTAAATTTCAGCACATCACAAATATGTTTTGTGTTTTTTCTGATTAGAGCTAATTTTCTACACTGAAAGGATTCAAATCAAGCCAAAAATTAATTAAAATGACATATTGGGAGTACACTAAAATGAATCCATACAAACAAGTTCTACATTAGAATACTCAAACTTGACAGAAGTAAGCTTTCCTTCTCCAGCTTGAAATGTAATTGTATCTAAACATCATTTTATACAACAGTAATAACATCCATATCCTTCCAGAGACACTCTCTGCTCCCAGAGTGCAAACAGGAGTATCATTGAGAGTTCTTCATGGTGTGTTGGAATTGGACCTATTGCCTTCCTTCATGAGTGGGATACGTATGGAATGAGGGATAAGAAAGAATGTGTGCATGTCACCTGGAGATGCTTTGCTGGAGCTATTATACATTAGGTAAATTATAGATCGGATCAATTATAGACCAGTTCAGAATTACTTTCTTTGTAAGATGAGAGATATGTGTATAAGGCAGAGAAATATTAGGGTTCCAGCTCTGGGTGAACAGCAAACAACTTGTGTGGTCTTGAGCAAGTTGTCAATCTTCTCTGTTTTACTTTTTTAGATCTGAAATGAGAAGTGTCCACCAGAAGACTCCGAGGCTTCCTTTCAACATTTCAGCTACATTTTAATGTGAAGAAATCACTCTATCAACAATAGTACTTTAAAAGTCACAGAGTAGATATGAAGACTTGGTATAAGAAGAAAGGAACTGATGAGGGATTTGGATGTATCTTTCCCCACCACGGCATTTAAATTCTGCTGGATGAGTGGTGGGCTTAGAAAGCCGGATGCAGGGTCAGTGGCTCTCACTTTTGTTTCTGGGACTACCCACCTACTGTTATCATCAGTCTAACCAGGCTGTTGTCTAATCTTTTATAAGGTTTCTTAGGGATAGAGAGCTCATGAGTTTTTTTCTTCAGGCATTGTCTTGAAAACAAACAAACAAAGAAACAAACAAACGAACAGTACTACTGTTTAAGCTTCTACAATGAGGCCTGCTACCTACATAAGCAAGAGCTATCCAATGTGTGGCTAGGATGATGGTCCATAAAATCGAGTTGTGAACGTCTCCATATCATGTTTATTAGATAAGGGAAACCATAGAAGAGAGGCGTATCCAATAAGTAAGAGCGTCCCCACCCACATTGTCCTCTAAAGACCAGAAATAAAAGCTCTAAAAATCAAGATAAAGCTAGATATCAAATAAGTAATTTTAACCTGTGTTCTATGCGGTGCTTTATGCTGTATTTCTTCTACAACTACAGAATGCTAACTGTGATATCCGGTGTGTTTAATGAGCTTCTTCAAGACCTTCAAATCATCAGGGTAAATGAAATATGGAGGTATATTTAATATCCTTCATTAGAAGCATTTTCAAAGTTCAAGTCTGAGGATCTTTCTTATTATTGTTTCAAAAATGCAACTGATTACAACATATTATCTGCTGATAATTCCTGAGAATAACAGTGATTACACATATCTTTTGATGAGAATAATGTGATTTCTTTCTTCCTAGGTCTTCCAATATATTTGAGTTAAAGTTGTCAGGGCATCAATACCCTGCTCTTCCTCTCCCCAGTGTACCACAATCTTTTTAACTTCCCTGTCATTTGTTATCCTCATGTGTCTCTAAAAAGTACCCTGTCAATTTCTTAAGTAGCGTACTTAAGCATGCCATAAAGTGAGGATCATCAAGCCCTTTTTGGAGATTATCAGATATATACCTCCTCCCATGGTACCAGCCAGCAGAGTCTCCTAAGGATTTTTTTTTAAAGCATCAGTTCAGCCAATTACACAAATAGTACAAATGAGCAGAGATAAATTAAAACCTGACTCCTGACAATCGGCTTATTTCTTCACACGTAACAATGATTACCCTTTTCTAAACAACATTGCTATGCTGGTAATTATTGGCTATAAAACTATCCATAAAAGCTGTTGAGAAACCTGAAATTAAATGTGCCTTTGGCCATGAGTGGATTAAGTACTCAATGGTGATATGTTAATATTTCAACTTTGGGTTTTCCTTATACTTAAACCTAGCGTAAAGTCATTTTGTTGAAAGTGATATAATTAAATGGTGTTTGTGCTTTTAGCAGAATGTTTGTTTCTTAATAATGTAACAGTAAGAAAACAATTCAGTCTTTGAGTATGATGCATACACCATTTATATATTTAATTCTATTTACACCCATTGCAAGATACATGTTGTCTTTGTAAACTGTGCTGAGATTTGTTTTATTTATTTGTTTTATATTCTTACTTTTTGCTCTACTCCAGACTTGCCCTTTCCCTACTTTAATAGGAGAATGAAAAAGATGTGCAGACCAGTGTGCAGCAGTCCTGACCACATTTAATCTCTTTTGAAGAAATTCAAATTTTGCAGGTTGGTATTGGAGCCTTGTCCTGTAATCACTTGGGGATCTGGCTCATTCGTTTTTCAAGCTGCGTCCATTGCAATCAGTCACTGAAAATTGTGATCTAGAATATTCGTTCTTGATGAAAACAATAGAATTAAGCTACAGGGCTTTGGAGAATTGCTTTCACATTCAAGCGGGGCTGCACATGTACAGACACCTCGTTGATGGCTTTACTGTCGCAAAGAAAACATATTGCTCCTGCCACCAGCTCGTCTTCCAGCACTTTATCACTTACAAGTGATGATGAAATTGTGACAAAGAGACTTCGTTTTAATCTTATAGGTCACTGCTTGTAGTCTGCAGTCACCACCCTTTGTCCTCTCATTTGGGCTAGATAAGCTGGAAAATTCCCTTTAGTTGTCTTCAAATCTTATTTAAACCAGAGGAAACACAAACTTTTTCTTTGAATAAAAAAAAAAGAGATTCTTAGTTAAGACTATTTTTATTAATTCTTTAAGAACATCATAAATTTATTTTGATCATATTTAATCCCTCCTCCACCTCTTTCCAGATTCCCCCTTCCTTCCCCATCCAAATTTCCATCTTTATTCTTAAACCATCAAGTCTAATTTGTGCTGCCCATTACTCTTGGGTGTGGAGCCATCCATCGGAACATGGTTGACCTGGGGGAATCAGTTTAGATATCTTTGGATTTTTAAGTCCTCCCCAAATATTTTAATGAATCAGTTTTTTTTCATATAGTAAAAATAATTTTTAGAAAGAGTTTTGAGTGTATTTGAAGTGGTTTTCACAAAGCTACATGCATTTGGAAGGGTCTGAGTATTTCTGTGAATCATAAATTAGCACATAATCAACCCAACATCAGGAGAATGCTGACTGCCAAATGATTTTGTTCACATTTCTTTTCATTAGTTTTTAAACAACTGTTTTCTAAAACTACGTCTACAGATATTCCCTCCAGCAACATATTCAATTCCTGGTTGCCAGAATACAGATAATTCTGAATAATTTTCTCTAATCATTGAATCCAATCAAGAAAATTGCAGCAAAATAATGAAGAAAACATTTATTTAAACAAAAAAACCCTATTTGCACTATTTTTTTTGCACTTTGATTTTTGAACTTTGTCTACGAACATGGATGCATGTTTATTTCTTTCTGTGTTGCCTTAACAGTCTAAGCAATAAAGTAAACCTTTGTAAATATACTAAATCTTCTAGAAGAATATTTCATATTACATAGATGAGGAGAAACGTATCCCAAGGTGGCATTATATTTCCACTAAAGTACGGAGGAAGCGGTTCAGAACATCTTTCTCTCATCGAGGGGTTCCAAACACTTTACACACATAATGCTTACTTATCTCTGATTTAAATATGCTCTCTGGATGACTCTCCTCATTTTACAGGTATATAAATCATCCAAAGGAACATTAGCAATTTTTTTAAGTGTTGACTAAGTCAGTGTGTATAGTTGAGATGGGAAAAGTAGGCAGGGGATGAAGTTTCAATTAAGTGTTCTTGGTGGCGGCTTCTATTTGCTGGCACTCTGCTTTATGCAAGGTGGGTATGCATTATTACTCCCGTTTAAAATATTTTGTTATTTTTATTTCGTGTGTGTATTACCTGCATGTATGTAAGTAAATTGTGTCTTGCAATGCCTGCAGAGGTCCCAAGAGCTCATCAGATCCCCTGGAACTGGAGTCACAGACAGTTGTTAACCAACATGTGGGTGCTGGGAACTGAACCAAGGTCCTCGGCAAGAGTAGCCAGTAATTTTAACCACCGAATCATCTCTCTAGCCCCAATTTTGCCCATTTGAGGGTTGAGAAAGTGGTTCATGAGAAGTCTGTGAAGCTAGTGAAGGCAACAGTAGAGTTCACAGGGCTTTAGCAACCATAAAAAAGGATCAGGATAAACCATACTGCGTGTCCTATTACTAACAGACTGGACAAGCAAACCCAGGAGGAATTTAACAGGACAGTGGCGTGATGCGCGTATTTGGCTCTTTTGCCATGCTGTGTAATGTGGCTGCTGGATTTTAGTCTGGAACGCTGCGTCTCAGAACCCTGTCTAGAAGGTGATTACTGTGATTACTGGCCACGAAATTATCTTCTAAGCATGTCTTCCTAATGAGTGAATCCCAGCAGATGCCAGGTTGGAAGAAACAGTTAAACAAACTTAATTTTTTCATTGAGTACAGGGCCTGCATCTTCTCTGGTGGTCAGCACAGTCACGTTTTCTCACACTGTGGATGTGATGATACACATTTGCACTGGAGAGTGGTACTCACTCTTTGTCCCTGTGGAGTCAAATCTTTGTTGCATGACTAACAAAACAGAGCAATGCTGCTAACAGTTACTCATTTTCCCTTCCTCATAACATCACCATAATTTATTTTTACTTTTGATTTCTGAACTAGGTTCTCAGTCTAGATCCCTGGCTTGCCTGTAGCTCGCTGTACAGTCCAAGCTGCTCACAAACTCTCAGTAATCCTCCTGCCTCAGACTCCTGAATACTGGGATCACAGGTGTGAGCCATGCGGATTTTCTATGTGCTTGATTTTTATCAAGTATGTTGTAAAACATGTTTAGGTGATGGGGGCATGGGTATTTAATACAATTTTTATTAGTACCTAGAACTGTATTCTGAATTTTAAAAAATCCCAAAAGAGAATTAGCTAATGTTTATGGAGCTGGAAGGCACAAGGATCTTAAACTTTCTACAGATAAAAGTTTTTAGGATCAAATTTATTCTGGAAATCATGCCTTGGTGTTTTCTTAGACTTTTACTACCCAAGCATTGCTCAGAAATCAGACAAGTACTTATAAATCCTAAATAACTATTTTTTGCTGTGAATCAAAAGTCTTATTTTTGCTTCTCATGGCTTTTTTTCTTTCCTCCATAATTATAATGTCTGTATGTGTGACCAGAAATTCTTTAATAGTGAAATGCTTAAATATTCTAAAAGAATAAGTGGGTCATTTGTAAAAATATCACAGTCTGTGACTTGCTGAGGATGTTTTTGCCTTATGCAAATGGGGAGGGACTCTTAGGATTTCCTTAAGAAAATGAATAGTTTCTCAAAGAAATATAGCAAAAGCTTCAAATACCCATCTTGTTGCCAAAGCTTTGCTTGAAGAGAAAAGATTATGCTTGGGCATGAGGGAGAGACTGAAATCAGAACCGTTAGAGAGAAGTACAGCTTAGACTTCTTTTTTTTCAGATGTATAGGTGTTTATTTCATTAGGAAATGAAGGAAGATTTTATCAGTGATAATGGGCTTATTATTATTAATTATTATTATTATTGAGGCAGGGTCTCATTATGTAGCCCCAGCTGGCCTGGAACTCAGTATGTAGACCAGGTTGGTCTCCATGTCACAGAGATTCACTTGCTTCTGCCTCTCTACTGATAGGATTAAAGGTGTGCACCACCACGCCTGGCAAGGACTTATTTTATGAAAGACCGATATGCAAATCAGAAAGCTGATTTTTAATTTTGACATGGAAATATATGTGACCAGTACTTGTCACACACTGGAGTTGAAACAAGTCTAATTTTGAATGGAGTTTGAAGTTCAAAAGGAAATGAACAGCTTTATTAAGGTACAGTTGATGTATAATAAACGGCATAAGCTTAAAACGTACAATTAGATAAGATTTCCTGATGCACTTCAGCCAGGTGGGTGAACATCCTGTTGTCTTTCAGAGTCTCCTCAAGAGCCGTTTTATACCCCTCTTTCCTTCCTCCCACATCAGTTCAGCCCCAAGAAGCCCGCAGTGTGCTTTCTGCGGATGTATTTGCATTTTCTAGAGTTTTGTATAAATGATTTGTATAGTACACTGTCTTTTATGTCTGCTGTCACAGCATAATTATTACAAAATTCATCCATTTTTATTCTTTTTTCATCCATTTTTATTCTTTATCAATAGTTAATTCTTTTGAATGTTAAGTAATATTTATGGATATACCACAAATTACTGTTCTTTTCTTATTGACAGACATTGGGTAGTTTCTAGATTTGAGTAAAGCGTTTTCAAATAAATACCATCAAAACTTGTTTTTGCCATTTAAATTATGGCATATAATTAAAGTGAATGGATTTAATTCACTTTAATGAAATGTTTTCTATATTTATTTTTATTACTATTTTTTGTTACTTAAAATGGAAAAATAGGTACTGCTTCTGATGGAATCAAATCAGAGCCCCCCCCCCCAGATTAAAGTAAACTGAAACTAAGTTTCCCAGGCTATATTCTGGGAAACTGTACAAGGAAATAAAAGAAAAATAATTCTAACTATAGAAAAGAAAAGTGCTGTGACCAAGCATTTCTGCTGTGACCTGAATACTAGTCCCTCCCACTGCTGTTTGCGGTTTGTGGTTTCTGTCTATATAACCAAGTATCTAAGCTGAATCTGGACTTCCCCTTTTGATCAAGGTGGAAGGCTGTCTATAGACGAAATAATAAATCCTCATGTTATTGTATCTACTGGTTTGAGGACTGAGTTATTGGGGTGCAGCCTCCCGAGAACGTAGGGTACCCCAGTCTGGGGGTCCTACACTTCCTGATCATTTTCACCCAGACCAGCTTGGTGCCTTCCTTGGGCCCCAGGAGCACTGCTTCTGGACCTGGCCCCACCCTCACCCCTCTCTGCTTCCCTGGACCTGTACCACCAGCTGACTTTCCTGGCCTGCTCTCCTACCCTCAGGACTCTCTTGGGGTGGGTCTATCACGGAGCCCTCCGCACCTTGACTCCCCTGGCCTCATTCGCCCTTCCATCTCCCTCGCTGTTCTCTGCTCCTGGTTTGGGCCCTGCGCCATTCCTGGTCTTGGGTCCCCAGACACCTGGGGCGGTGCTGCTTCCTGATCCTTTTCGCCCAGACCAACTTAGTGCCTTCCTTGGGCCCCAGGAGCACTGCTTCTGGACCTGGCCCCACCCTCACCTCTCTCTGCTTCCCTGGACCTGCCCTCCTATCCTCAGGCCTCTTGAGCTAGGTCTATCGCCTGGGCCTCTGCGCCTTGACTCCCCCAGCCTCATTCACCATTCCATCTCCCCTGCTGTTCTCTACTCCTAGTTTGGGCCCTGTGCCATTCCTAGTCTTGGGGCCCCAGACACCTGGGGAACCAATACTGCTTCCTGATCCTTTTCACCCAGACCAACTTAGTGCCTTCCTTGGGCCCCAAGAGCACTGCTTCTGGACCTGGCCCCGCCCTCAGCTCTCTCTGCTTCCCTGGACCTGCACCACCAGCTAACTCTCCTAGCCTGCTCTCTTACCTTCAGGCCTCTCTTGGGGTAAGTCTATCGCAGAGCCCTCTGCGCCTTGACTTCCCCGCCTCATTCATCCTTCCATCTCCCCCCACTGTTCTCTACTCCTAGTTTGGGCCCTGCGCCATTCCCCAGACACCTGGGGAACCAATACTGCTTCCTGATTTTCTTCACCCAGACCAACTAGTGCCTTCTTTAGGCCCCAGGAGCACTGTTTCTGGACCTGGCCCTGCCCTCACCTCCCTCTACTTCCCTGGTCCTGCAACACCCGCCAGACTCTTTCTGGGGCTGACAGCCTCTTTCTGAGGCTCCGAGGCTTACCTTTCCTCTCCCTGATCCTTTGCATCCAGTACAACACAGTTACTCATTCCACTCCCTGGGAAATCTTGGGGCTTCTTCCCACCCCATCTGCCTTTGCATTCCTATGTGGCACGGCCATGGCCAGGATCTCAGGTCAGTCCAATACCCAAGTTCCTGAGGCCAAAATCATTCTTAGAAGATTCCAGACCTAAGGAGAAAGTCTGAAAACTTCTGACCC
>NW_008339381.1:790473-792403 GCF_000622305.1 Nannospalax galili
GATACCTTCAGTCGAGTTGTTGGCCAGGATGGATAAAGGCTCTTCCAGATAGTAACCCAACATACTACTGGAAATATGAACAACAGACCCCAATTCTATCCAAAGGAATACTGACAATGGATTGCCGTAGATGAGGAACAGCTGATCCTCCTGGAACAGGGACCTCTGGCTGACTAGATTTACCAGAAGGACAGATGAGGGGGAATAGATGGGGGTGCTGACTGCACAGTGGACAGTGGCAGGGATGGCAGAGTATGGAGGCTCTAGTGGGAGAGGAAGGCTGTCTATCTGACGAGTTTATATTCATGCTCAGAAGCCAAGGAACTCAGAAAGTAAGCGACTGTGACCAGTAATAGTCATATAGAGAGAGATTAGAAATACATGTGAAAACGTCTCAATGTCAATTGCCTTAAAATGAATTTTTCTGTTTGAAACTGTGTATTTTAACAACGAAGTGCACATCTTTTTTAAACGTTAAAACCTCACTTAATTTTATGACATAGAGTTTATAATGAGTAAATGATTGTATAAGCGTAATAATTCATCTGTAAACCTAAAAATGTACAGCCAATTTTGAAAGAGATGTACCCTAGCTCAGAAAAATGTTATTGAATAGGTTAATGCTGTTGTAATAAAGTGGTTCTTTTAATTAAAAAATAAAATAAAATAAAATGGAAAAATATTCTTTTGGTATATGAATTATATATATGTGTGGACATGATGTTTACTTATAAAAGTTTGCATTATGGGTTATTTCCTTGAAAATGATCAAGATAACTGAATCAAAAATTGGCAGATATATCAACAAAATGCTTTATAGAAAAAAAATGTACAAATTTGCTTTTCTCTTAGTCAGCATGGGTGTCAGTCTCATGCAGGCTCTCACCAGCGCATGCTCAGTCTCATTGCATGCTCCCACTGGCACATGCTACAGGTTTTGAGATGTTTCAAGTCAAACCTTTCCCAAGTTTGTCTCTCTTGCTTTGTCTATGGAATATTTATGCTATCCTAACCCATTTAAGAATTATTATGTGAAAGATATTAAACATATCAGAAACACTTATGAGATAGTATTTATTAGTCATGTAGTTCATTTGCTTTGTGTTTGTGTTTGTGTGAATGTGCACTGCATGTGGGTGCTTGCAGAGGCCAGCAGAGGATTTTGGATCTGCTGGAGCTGGAGTTACAGGTGGTTGTGAGCCAACAGAAGTGGGTGCTGGGAACAGAACTCAGGTCCCCTGAAAGAGCAAGAAGGTGCTCTTAACCACTGAGCAGCCTCTCTCCCCCATGTGTAGCAAAAGAGTGTTCAAATTCTCACTAGCTAGCGACTCTTAATCAGTGAAAGGCTCCTTTGTGTCTGTACCCCTAAGTATTTGGATGGGTAAGATGTACAAAATGAATCAGACAGTGCTTGCCACCGACCAGCTCACTGAGTAATCCTAGTTTCTTTTCTCTTTTCTGAGCTGCTTTTGTCCATTTCAGGGGATAAAATCAGTGCTTGTTTTCCCCCAGACACCAAGCATCTCTCCTCAACCCTCTGAATTACAGAGACTCTGCTGGGGCTCCTATGCTTGTGAGACTGGAAATAAATGTTCTTCTTCAGGGAGGGAACTTCCCAGCTGGCTCTCTCTGCCTCCCTTCAGTCTCAGTCTCCTTACCTGGAGCAGAAATTCTTGAAAGATTCTTGATCGTACACAGCATTCGTTCTTCCTGAGCACTGATTCTGAGTTTGCAAATTTTGAGCATTTCCCTAGGGGTGTTGGAATTTGCGAGTTTAGTACTTTTACTTACATTAAAACTTTGATTTAATTCATTATTAATTATCATAAAATTATGCACACCAATTTTACTTATCAATGATGCTTCTCTGAAGCTGTTTTGAACTATGTAGGGCTTTGTGGCATGCTGAATGCTCCAGCGGCCGTCACCT
>NW_008339381.1:792490-858068 GCF_000622305.1 Nannospalax galili
TTTTGAACTTGTGCTATAATATTTTAGGACTCTTCTGTTATGTTCAGGCCACAGAGTATCTTGGCTATTTGTTGCCTTCAGTGTCTCCAATTTCTAACTTATGGCTTCTAATTTTCTATAGACTAGGAGAGAAAACAAATGAACCAATTAAAGCTGTATCTAAAGTAAAATCTGGATAGCAAAGTCATAGACTTTTTCAATGAGCATAGAGCTTGTAAAGATGGATCTGTATGTTATGTGTTTGATTCAAATGTCTTTGTTACTGTGATAATTGGTATGTTCTGCATGACTGAACTTTCTAGACTACTGATATTTGAGTATGTGAAGCATTTTGATCCTGCTGCCAAATATGATCAGTTCTGTTCCTACAGGCCTGAGAAGGGTCTGTCCAGGTGATCTGCCATAGTAAATAGGTATATATTAAAAGAAAGTACACCTTGTATTTTCTTCAGGGGACGCACACCAAAAGAAGGAATTCCTCCAGCCTTCCAGCCTAACACTGTAACTTCCTTCAGAACCGAAACTTCCAGTCAGTTTAGCCTTAAGCCTTAAGTGATGGCTTTACCTAGCGAGAAATATGCTGCCTATTTTGAAATATCTCAAACTACTGCAAAATGTCCATCAATCAGTCTTCAAAATACTTATGATTTTTTTCTCTTTTAGAAATCTTTTCCCATAATTTTGTGGTACTATTTCAAGCAGGGAACTTTGACCAGTCAACTTGCTGTTGGCCCCTCCCCCACATGCTGAGATGGCAGCTTAGTTTTTATATTTCCTCATAAAGTTTTATCATATAATCAGCATAAGGTCAGAAGTTGAACCAAGTAATGACACAGTCCTCGAGAGATGACTTATTTTAAAGGAAACACTCCCAATGCTTAAAAAAAGAACATTTCTTATTCATGAGATAACTCAGAAACTTCAAGAATGCAATATTGCCTCCCACCTCTTGTGATGGAAACATAATTAGGTTTCATTTTCTGACGAAACACTTGTTGTCTATTAGGACATAATTTATAGCAAATTCCTTGGTGGGGTTACCTTACAGCACCCTCAAATATCTATGATTTGCAGATAAATGCATTTATTCCATCCCTTGAAGTCATGTGAAGAGTTTTCTTCCTCTTTTAAGGTGAATATACTTTTATATTAAATTATACAATGTAGTTCTTCAATAGAGCAGTTGTTGAATTCAATATTTAATTTTCTATAGGAAAAAATTAAGCAAGAAAATGATAGAGCATTTTAAAACTGTCATATGAATTATTGGCAAATCATGATTTTATTTAATCTTGAAACCATACATCTATGTCATTCAGAATTATCAGTATAGAAAACTTTCCCTGATTGTGTTCTAAAATACCACTACATGTTAAAACTATTTATATTTATCCTTAGAATTTGCTTAGCATGTTTAACATGTCTAATGGCACAGGTCTGCAATCCCAGTTACTCCAAAGTCTAAGGCAGGAGAATTGAATATTCAAGGCTAGCCTGGGCAACTTAGTGATAACTTGATTCAAAACCAAAAATAAAAAACAAACAAACAAACAAAAACCTCACTTGGGAATGCAGCTCAGTGATAAAATATTGGCCTAGCACAAAACACCTTATATGCATTTATGGAATGCTCAATGATTTTTTTTAAACTTAAAAAAAACGTTGGCCTAGCATGCCAGAAAGCCCTGGTTCAGTCTCCAGTAACGAAAAAAGGGAAAGGAAGGACTATAAATTACTTAGTATTACATGAAATAGTTAATAATATTAAAATTTAAACTGTACCAGTATTTCCCAATCTAAATTATAGATCTGATACATATCTAAATCACATACTATTTTTTTTATAAAATAGAAAATTTGTAAAAATTTCAAGTTAATAAAGAAAGATTAAACCCCATAGCATTTTAATGTTCAATGGATATATCAGTAGTAAACCCAATCTTAGCCTAAAACTTTTTCAGCTTACCAGAGGACAATGAGCTTGCTTTTTTACCGAGCATGGACTGTTAGACTTGTACTTGGGTATCATCTACCCTGAACAATGTGAGTGTTTGAATTTGAAGTTTGTGCCTTACAGCTATAAAACAACCACACTTGGATGCTAGAGCCGTGAAAGAAAAGCCAGACAAAAGCACAGTGGAGATGTAATAGCATCTGTATCTTTGTGCATCGGCCTTTGGGAACATCTTTCTATCTGTCTTCCTGATCTACTTTTTCTTTTAATAATACCAAGTCCTGTGTTTTCTTTTTGATGTGTTTCACTTATTATTCTTTATTACTTATGGAGATGCATATCTAAGCATGCAAGAAGTCAATTTATAAAAAATACATTGCAGAAGATAAGGTCAGCCGTGGGGTGTTAAGACCTCAAAACTCATAATCAGATTTCATTTATTGCACTGAGATGACACCGGGCAATGGAAATGGTATTGAACTCATATAACAACGTTGTCAAAGACCATAATTATACTGGGAAGACAAGGACAAAATATCATAACATGTTCGTTACATTTATGACAGGAAAAGCCTTTTTGTAAGCTAAATGTCCAATTATTCAGACCAATAAAAAAGAATTAAAAAAACATTAAAAATAGTTCTGTGCTAAAATAGTGAAAGGTTCCCCCAACATTCACATCATAGATATTTTAATGAATAATGGACTGATAATACTATGCGATACTACGCAACCTTTTAAATTATTCAGAAATACATCGCCTATTGCTAAATCCTATTTGATCAGCAAAGAATGACGATAAAAGTACTCCACTTCCTAGAGAAGCAGAGTGAACATTAAGAAGGAAGATCAGCCGAAGCAGAAGTGCTGGGACGGGCTGTGCTCTACTCTCGGCTGGTCTATGTTGTGTAAAACAGTGGCTTTTTTTCTTCGGGCTGTGTCTTGCCCTAGGAGACTCGATTTTATAAGCAGCATTCCACTTCATTTTGAGGGAGAAGGATGACTGCACCCTAGGTGGGCCCAGAAATTGTACTGTCTGTCAAGGACCACCCACCCAGCACAGGAATAAATGACTTATTCCTAGGAATAGAAAGGGAGCCACCTTATAAGTTTATTGGGGAGAATTAAAACTGGGACACATGGGTTCGTTAAAAATCATATTAGGGAAACCGGGCCCAAGAACTTATGGGATACACCAGATGGAGGAAAGGGTGAAATGCCCTCACCTGGACTCCATAAAGTTATGGACACCTAAGACTGCAATGGTGTGGCCTCACACCAACCTGTCATGTGACACCTGGTAGACGTGCACTTGACTATCTGCCTTTCCACCTGTACTCCCGTCTGGACCTGGGCCTGACCCACTGTTTCCTGCTTTGGACTCAATTCTGCTTTTCACCTCTTAGCCAAATTCTGTAGCTTTTCTGTCAAACCTGCCTCCAGCAGCTCCAGTAGCAGCTCCCTCATGGCACTGGTCTGGGTTATATCACCAATATGCTGTTTCTCAGCCCACTTCTGAGATCTCTTGAACTCAGCTGCAGCCTCTTTAACTTGTGTTCATCCTGTGACTCTTGTGTATGTATAGAGATATGTAGACATATTTACTGTGTGCTATCTGATGTGTGATATGAGAGTTAACAGCAGTAATTCATACTGGCATAAAGAACTTGCATTTACCTTTATCAAGCTACCAAGAGAGGCAGGCTTTATGACAAATTGCTGTCCTGAAACTGCTAAACCTTGTGAATTTGTTGTTATTCAGTAAATTCTGACATGGTACAAAGACAGAGGAATGTTTATTTGTGTTTCTAAAAGGCATGGAACCGCACAGCAAATGGTAACCCTTGTTGTTTGAGAGGTAGTCAAGATAACGAAGCCAAGAAAAATACACCCTTGTGAGGTAATTGTTAATATAAATGGGTCTCTTTATCCTCTTCCTTCTCTCTCAGCTGATGATGTTATATTTATCTATCGCTTCCTAAAATCTGTGATACTCCCTTACCAGTTCTCACTTTTTCAAATCATCTTACTTCCCAATTTTCTGCCCAAACAGAAAAATTCCAAATAGCTTCCATGGACTCTCACCCATTTTGTGCCTCTTACAGTGTATGGATGGTCTGTGCTCGTCTCTAAAGTCCTTTGTCTGTTTGTATTTTGCATCCTAACTCCCTTCTCTACTCAAAGACAGCACCACAACAATCAACTCTTTTTCTCCTTCCCATGCCTCCATATGCCTCACTGCAAACACCTCTTTTCTTTGGAAGAATTCACCCTCCTCAGTGCCTTGACTCCTCTTCTGATGTCTTTTGGTACTGTCTGAACAGTTAGAATTCAATTACAGGAAAGAAGAAGCTGATGAAACAAGAGAGGATGCAGATGAGCATCTTTGAACCACAGATTCACTGGTCCTTATTTCTTTAAACATAATCCCAATAACTAGCCAGCTCTGCTTTCACCCTGCTGACATCTTCATGCCATTTAGGAGAACCCTTATGTCAGTGCCTGAATCAGAGTTTTAAGGCTAGTGACCTGAACTTTTCTACTTGACCAGAACCATAAATAGCCTCTTTAAACAGACAGTAAAATTCTACGTAACATATTTCTTCAAGCTTCTGTTTCCTTTTGGTCACAGGAGAAAGTGATGAAGTCATAGATGTTCAACTTGGGGGTAAATAACAATGATTCTTCATACAAAATTAAGAAAGCAGAGACTGGAAGTATAAAATGTTCTCTGCATTATTTCTGAGATTTTGTATTGTTCTTTTTGGCTACAAAAGCTGAGAATCCAAACGTGGTCCAGTAGAAATTATGTACTGACAGATATTTTTTGAAGGCTATCTTTTGGTGCTTGGGTATGTTCATTGTTTAAGCTGCATGGACTGTGGAGGTAGTTGTATTTTCTGAACAATATGCATTTTATGTGCATTTCAACTACAGCTAGAATTTAAAGTAAACACACAATCTGCCAGACTGGAAACATTTCTACACTTATTCATAAAATTCTACAGGTTTAAGCTATTACGATTTGTAAATTACTTTGTTCAATGAATTATGTATCTTCTCTACAAAATCTTTGAGCAACAAATAGATCTGTTTTTCAAGGTCCCTCAGGATGACCCAGAAACTTCTGTTGAATACTCATTTTTAGTCTGAATAATCTTGGATCATGAAATATTTGGAAACATCTAATCATCACAGGTGGAAAAAGTTTCTGAGATGGATCATGAAGTCTTGGATTTTTCTCTATTCTTCTCTCTAAAAGTTCAGTTTGTGTGTCTTGAGCTTTTATTTTGTTTTTGAAGGGAAGGGAATCAATTAGTCACATTCTAATCAGAATTGTTCGTTTGAATGTTCAGTACATCATTTTTTGGATTAATCGTTAACTTTTCTCCAAGATCCAATTCTGACAAAAATTGGGAAGGTTCACTGAAAAAAAAACAGGAAGTAGGTCCTATTAGAAACAAAAGAAGACCAATGTATTCTCCAGATGCTTTTTGCTTTGAGAGGCCCTTGTGTTATTTCTTCCTCTTTTATGTCTAAATTGCTGAACCTTCATCCTATCCCAGAAGACTTATCAATATTAAATATTTCAAAATGCCTTTGTATTTTCATAGCTGAACTCTGGGAAAAATGTAGGAAATTTCCTGAGAAGTTAGTGTTATCATAAAACCTATTGATCTTTCAAATAAATCATTGCCTAAAATCCTTCTATCTAGTACTAATTAGATACCATAGGTCTGGTCCACACCTATGGCCACTGTGACATAAGAGAGGTTAGTCATGTTATTATTTAAATAATTAATTTGTTCAGTCAATAGTTGTTGAAATTGTTTTCCAACCAAGTACAAAAGATGCATGTGTGATTAAGATACAACTGCTTTCAAAGAGCTCACACTTAGTGGTAAAAACACAGCCAAAGAATCCACAGGTCACCATGACTGTACTTAGGTATTCTTGAAGAGTGCATATTTGCCATCTTTGTCAGCTTACATTAAATACTTGTGTTGTGGGTCTTGGTAGGAGGAAAAGTCTTTCTGCAAATAGATAAGCCACATATGCTCTGTCTTGACTTTCCAGACTCCCTTGCAGCTAGGTTGTGAGTACATGACTTGGGCTACTCTAGTTACACATCTCTCTTCTCTCTTATTGCTCTTGAATTGGGAGCCCTATGGCAGCAGAGATATGTAATGGTAGTAGTGGCAGGATAGTGTTTAACCCCGAGGGCCTTGGGAGTAGGGCATTAATTTCCTCACAAACATGGTCAGTAGTAGTTTTGCCTATGTGGCTCCAAGCCTAGGTCTTATCTTCTTAATAATTCCATGGCCTATTTACTCTCTTTCTAATTTCTGTTTACATTAGACAAATAACCAAAAAATTATTTTTATTGGCAAAGCAAAGTTTTCAGTCTTTTTTATTTTTGAGAGGTTGGTACTTGCTTTGCTTTTGAAGGCAATGACCAAGGCTTCATTCCAATAGGAAGTGACTAGATTGTAAGAATACTTAAAATAATTTTTGTTATGAGTTGATATAAAATGTCCCCATGGGCTCTCATGTTTGAAATTTTGGTCCCCAGCTGGTGACACTGTTTTGTGAGGTCATGGATGTTTTGCAAGGTTGTGGAACCTTTAGGAGGTGGGGCTTAGATGGCAGAAGATGAGAGGAGGTGTTGGACTTTGAGACTTATAGCCCAGTTTCACTTCTGGTCTGAATTTTGTGTTGCCTGGTTGTTGCCATGTAACAAGCAGCTATTGAATATTCCTGTCACCATGGACAAAGCCCTCTGCCATGCTGTTCCCATCACAATGAAATCTTAATCTCTTGAACTAGGAGACAAAATAAACCTTCTTCCTAAAGGAGAGCTGGAGAGATGATTCAGGAGTTAAGAGTACTTTGAGTACTTGCTACTCTTCCAAAGGACTCGAGTTTGATTTCCAGCACCCATGTTGGAAAGCTCACAACCACCTGCAACTTCAGCTCCAGAAGACATGAAATCTTATGGCCTCCACAGGCATCTGCATTCATGTGCACATACCCATAGACACAGACACACAGACACACATGCATACACACACACATGCACACACAGACAATTAAAAATGCCAGGCGTGGTTGTTCATGACTTTAATCCTAGCACTTGAGAGGCAGTAACAGGTAGGTCTCTATAAGTTTTCCTTGTCTACATTGTTGGTTTCATTCCAGTCAGTCTACATAGTGAGACACTGTCCAAAAAATTATTTTAACCTTATTTCTATTGGGTAATGGTCATGGTGATGTAAGTCTAACAAATACAGTTTTATGTAGGCATTCAGTTAGGTCCTTGACCTTAAGGTACCATCTCTCATAACTATGACATTTTAAAGCTATTTTTATCAGAAATACCCATAGGCTTCAAAATTAATACTGCTGTTGATCAAAAGAGTTTAACAATCTTTTAAATACTGGTTGTATTTGCCACTGTGTTTAGACATTCTCTTGAAAGGTCAGTTTGATACTCTATGATAAGCCCTGTCCATCATTTTTGACCTTTTTCTTCTCTCCTTTGGGTATTTAAAAAGTATTTGGGTTTGGCTCAACAACTGTTTTATCATTTTACATAATGTATAAAGATAACCACGTTAGAGACTCAGTGTTGTGCATAACAGCACAGATGATGAAAGCCTACCTAAAATGATTTTCAATAAATCTTATGGTGATTCCAAGGAAATGAGGTGCTAGATCAATGCTGAAAGTTATTTTCTCAATGAAAAACATTTAAAGCTTCCTAATATGATCTAATTCAGTCAGTTATG
The DNA here is from genome assembly GCF_000622305.1 of Nannospalax galili. Taxonomy (NCBI): domain Eukaryota; kingdom Metazoa; phylum Chordata; class Mammalia; order Rodentia; family Spalacidae; genus Nannospalax; species Nannospalax galili. The sequence continues at coordinate 800,234 of NW_008339381.1, forward strand.
AATTTAATTATAACTCTGATTACTGCTGTATTGATATTGGTGCTTAATTTTATTTCTTTCTTAGCTAAAGGTTATCGACATAGGTAAAATTTTTAGTGTTCTTCAATATAAGCACTTTTTTTGTATAGAAAGAAACTAACCAGGTCTGAAAGTAATAACATTTTTCCTTTTGATCTCTGAAAAAGATGCTAACAAGAGATTATTTTAACTTCATTTTTAACTGTCCTTCAAACTTTTTTCTTTTCAAATTTTTAATTGAATAAAGTACACAGAATATAAAACTGTCAGAGCTCTTTTTTTTTTTTTTTGAGACCGCCTCAGTGTGTATCCCTTGCTGGCCTAGAACTTGCTAAGTGGGCCAGAATGGCCTTGGTTTCACAGAGATCTGTCTGTCTGCCTGTCTCCTGAAACACAATCAAGGCAACTTACAAAAAGAAAGTGTTTATTTGGGTTTATAGTTCCAGACAGAGTCCATAACAGTGGGGGAATGCATCACAATAGTTTGCTAGAGCAGAAGGCTGAGAGTTCACATCTCCAATGGCAAACAGGAAGCAGAAAGAGTAAGTTGGAACTTGGGCAAGACTATAAACTCTCAAAGCCCAACCCCAGTCACACACTTCCTCAGGAAGGGTGCGCCTCCTAAACTTTCCGAAACAGTACCACCAACTGCTGACAAAATCTTCAAATATTTGAACCTATGGGAGACATTTTCCTTCAAACCACCACACCATTGCACCTACAGACCCTGTTAATTACCATCTTCTCTGTCTCTAAAAATTTGACTACTCTAAATATGTCATGTATGTAGAATCATATTGTAATTTTCATTTTGCACATGGCTTATTAAATACAGCAAAATGTCTTCAAGGCTCATCTCTGTTGGAGCATATATCAAAGCTTCTTTCAAGACTGAATAATAATTTGTATATGAATTGGCATGTTTATATATGAACACGCACATACACACATATACATCGTATTTTGCTTATCAATTCATCCATCAAGAGACACTCATGTTACTTTCATATCTTTGCTCTTTTGAATAATGCCACTGTAAATATATGAGTATACAAATATCTCTCTAACACACTGCATTCAATTTTATTGGGTACATCCCCAGCAATAGAGTTGCTGGATAACATAATTCTTGCTTTAATTTTTTGAGTAACTGTCATGTTGTTTTCCATAGTGAATGTATAATTTTATATTTCCACCCACAGTTAACAGATGATCTTATTTATCCAACGATTTGCCAATACTTGCTATTTTCTGGATTTTAACTTCCTTTCTAATGGGTGTGGTGGTATCTCATTGCAGTTTTAATGAACTTCCCAATGATTAGTGGTACTGAGCTCTTTTATGTGTGGATCAGTTACTTTTCTTTTGATACATAAACATCAGGCAACTTATAGAAAGAAGAGTTTATTTGGTTAATGGTTCCAGAAGGGCAAGAGCTCATTATGATGTGGAGCCACGTAACAGAGGTGCCTGGAGAAGAAAACTGAACAATCACATCTTCATACAGGCACAGGAAGCAGAGAGAGCCAGATTGAAAGTGGGCAAACTATACATTCTCAAAGCTAGCCCTCAAAACATGATTCCTCCAGCATGGCCATACCTCCTCCAGGTTCTATGACCCTCCCCAAACAGCCTATGAACTAGGGATCATGTGTCTCTATACTTGCAGCCTATGGAAGACATTCTCATACAAACCATCACAATGTGTTTATTGACAATAAGCATGTTTTCTTTGGAGAGACCTATTCTAGTTATTTTCCCATTTTAATGAGATTTTTTTTGTAGTTGTTCAGTTTTAGGAGTTCTCAACATTGTTTATATCCTATTCCTCTATTCAATATGTGATTTACAAGTGTTTTCTCCCACTCTGTGGCAGCATTTTTACTCTATTGTCTTTTTTTCCTTATTTTTTTTGTGTTCTTTCATAATTTCATACACATTGGTATTGCCTTTTAAAACATTTCTTTTTTACTTTATGTGTATGATTATATTGCCTGTCTGTATGTAAGTGCACCTATGTCATGCAATGACTGAGGAGGCCAGAAGAGGGGGTTGGATCCCCTGGGACTGGAGTTACAGAGGCTTGTTAGCCACCTGGAAACTGACCCCAGGTCCTCTGCAAGAGCAACCAGTGTTCTTAACTGCTGAGATAGCTCTCTAGTCTGATTCTGTCTTTTGATAAATAAATTAAAAACAAATTGAGACAGAGTCTCCCTGGCTCCAGCTGGCCTGGAATTCGCTATGTAGACCAGGCTGGCCTTGATCTCACAGAGAACCGCCTGCCTCTACGTCTGCCTCTGCCTCTGAATGGTGCTGGTATTAAAGGCATGTGCTACTACTCTAGCTACAAATTTAAAAGTTTAAGTGAATTCTGAATCTTTTCTTTTTTTTTTTTCTTTTTCTATCCCTGACTTTGATGCCACATCCAAGAAATGATTCCCAAATCCAGTGTTGTAAATTTAGCTTTGTGCTTTTATAAAAGACTGCTGTAGATTTAGGTCTTACATCTAAGTCATCCTGATTGAGGTAGTTTTTACCAACAGAGCTTGGTAAGACTCCAGCTTTATTGTTTTGCGTGTGGCTATCCACCACCATTCACTAAGGACTGACTTTGGTACTGCTGCCTTGCTCTTGATGTGTAAAAAGTTGTTTGACCATATATGTAAAGTTTTATTTATGGGCTCACTAATCTATTCTGACCCCTTTCTGTCATTATTCCAGTACCCATGTGTTTTGATTAGTGTATCTCTGTAATACGTTTTGAGATAAGGAAATATGAACTCTCCCTTTGTGGTTTTCTAACATTATGCTGACTACTCTTGTCTGACTTCTTGAGATTCCAAATGTATCTCTGGTTGGGTTTTCTTACTTCTGGAAAAATTAGTTCAGTATCACTAATCATCAGGAAAAATTCAAATCATAATTATGATTTATCATCTCACTCCAGCTAGAATTACTATTATTAAAATGGCTAAAATGAGCATTAACTAGCAAAGCCATTGTGAAGAATACACGTGAAGGCTCTTCAAAGAACTAGATCTAGACCCATCACATTGTTTGTTCCAGTTTTCTATTTTATGTAGCAAAAATACTAAAATTTAAACACAAAAATATGTTATATTTGAATATACAGTGTATTATAACTTCAGGGTTTATTTTGAAATTATGTTTTGAGTATAATTATGGTCACTTGGAGGATATTTAACTATGTGTTTCTCAATCCACCTCAGAGTCATTATGACTTTTCCGTATTTTTCCCATAAAAGTAGGCATATCTGCATCTGGAAAGGTCATTGACCCTAGTGGAGGACCTGCCGCTGCCATTTTCCTAAACTAATATTATTTCTATCTGTATTCTAAATACTTAGTTTATATCCACAGAGTAAGCATAGCTCTCACCACTCATCAAAGAAGCTTCTTTTGCAAGCGATGGAGACTGTGCCACAGATCCACATCGAGTCAAAATGCAGAAAATGAATGATCATGGGGTGCTCAGCCCAAACTAATACATCTACAACAAAACTCCTACAACTAAGGCTCAGGGAAAATGATAGAAGATGGGGCAGAAAGACTGTAAGAGCTAGAGGACAAGAGGCCTGCTGCTAGATAGTGAATTCTAGACATGGCAGGGAAGCTGCCCCCATGAAACCTCAGCAGTTTGGTTGCTAAACAAGACCTGCATGAAGAAGAGCTACAGGCAATCAATGGCTGCTGAGAGAGAGAGCCAGCTTTCTCCAGTTCGTCCCTGACAGGTTATCCTACCCAAGTGGTCCGCCCTAAACACATGCCTATGTGAATGACACTAAATGGATTCAATAGATGTTATATACATATATATGTATATAACGTACTTAACTGCTGAGTGGTTTTAAGAGCCAGGGGAGGAGGTGCATGACCATGTGGGAATGGAGACTTAAAGGCTCCAGGGACCCTGCTCATATAAATCTATAGCAATGGTGTCAGCATGCACAAGACCCATGCAAACTCAAGTAGACAAAAACCCAGCAAAGAACTGGGTTCTATGTACATACACATACATACTCACACATATATGTGTAACAATAATATACCTATACATATATGTAACAATAATAAAGACAAGGTCATGAAACAGAGAGCTGGGGAGACATGGGAGTTGTTGGGTGGGGGCAAGGAGGGCTGGAAATAGTATAAATACTCATGTGTGAAATTCTTGAAAAAATTAAAAAATAGAAGCACAACTTGGCTAAACCCAATGCAATCACTTATCTATCTACAGACAAATGATCTTTGTGGGACAGGCAGTCAGATGTCATATTACCTTAGTATTTTCATATTGTAATCTTGTCACGTAAAATCCCACACTTTTCCCTTAAAATACATAGTATAGAAATAGAGAATAAATATTTTATCATAATTTCTAGTATCACACTTTAATGGCAAAATGTTGCAAAATGGCTAACAATGTCCCAAAGTCAAAATAAACATTTGTTATACATGCAGAAATCCATGAAACTCATGTTAAACTGAATGTGGAGGTAATTTAGGATTATTTATAATGTAATAACCTAGGACGTTTTACCTGACAAAACAAAAAACAAAACAAAAAGGCCATACAGATGGGTAAATAAATAAGAACACTTGATTGTTTTTTCTTAAAGAGAAGACAGTCTGGAAGCAGATCAGGGACATTTAAAGTGTAATATAGATGTGTGTGATCTCCTTCCAGGACTGAGAGCCACACTGTTAGCCAATAAAAAATGAACATGTGACATTTATAGCTACTGGGGGATTTCCTGGACTGCCTGTGATAGGCCTGGACGAAGGCTTTGCCTGAAGGTTATGTGAAGACTTTGTCATTCAAAGTCAGTGGCACTGACAGCCCTGATCCTCGGAAGGGCTAGACTGAGCTCCAGTGAATAAACAAAGGGGCAAGATAGATTAGAGAATATGTGGAACCTTCTCCCTCCTCAGTATTATTCATTCAGATGGATGGTATGTGATGCGGTCTCCCTCTGGCCAGGGAGCTTACCATCATCAGTTAATATACTTGAATCACATGTGAGGAAACCTGCACGAGCCAGTGTAGACATCACAAAAGAAAACCAGTCACTAGATTAGGAACACTCTAATTTTAGGCTCCACACAATTATTTCCTAATCAACCACCATTTTTAACTTTACCCAGTACTAAATAATGTTTGAAAATTTTGTATATTTTTTATCATTTTTTTTTTGGTCTTTTTAAGACAGGGTCTCCCTGTAGCCCCAGCTGTCCTGGAACTCACTATGTAGGCCAGGTTGGCCTTGAACTCACAGAGATCTGCCTGCATCTGCGTCCTGAGTGCTGGGATTAAAGGCGTGCACCACCACACTGGATGTACAAAGCGTCTTAATCATCTTCATGCTCCTTCCCTATTGGTACCCTTCCATGGCCCCCACACTGGCTTTCATGCATTTTGTCATTTATGTTAAGGTCTATTAAGTCAAGTTTGTGCACCCAGACTTCCCATAGTACAAGTTCATTCAGTGGGGTCTAGTCAGCCTATCTCGAGTCACTCTTTTAAAAAGGATCAGCTCTTCCTTACCCAGCAGTAATCAGCTGGCCATTTCCACAGTTCTGAGTTTTTGTCTGCTTGAGTTTGCATGGGTCTTATGCATGCTGACACCATTGCTATAGATGCATATGAGCAAGATTGCAGGAGCCTGTAAGACTTCGTTTTGATGCACCTCCTCCCCTGGCTCTTACAGTCTTTCTACACCCTCTTCCACAATGGTTCCTGAGCCGTGGGTGGATGGAGTTTTCATATCAGAGTCCTGTTCAGGAACCCATACTCTGCAGACTCTTATTCTCTATGCTTTGGCCATTTGTGGCCTTTTGTGTTCATTGCCTCTGTTGCATGAGGGAGCTTTGTTGACCAAACTCATCCTCATGGACCAAGAGATTTACTGTTTTACCAGATAGTAAGGACAAGAATATTCTGGAAATTTGATACTATTCCCTACAAAAGAGTCACCAAATTATATTGAAATACCAACCTTACTGAAAGATCAATGTTTTCTCAAAATGACTGTTTTTAAATGCACCGCTCTTATTTGTTATGCACATGTATGCATTTGCATGAGTAAATTGGAAGCTTCAAATATTATGTTCCTCTGATACTGTGTACCTACCTCCTGCAAGTGATTATTCCTCCATTAACCTTTTCCATGTCAGTCCAAAAACCTTACCGTCATACTTGTCTCTTAACTATGCCATTTTTATCCTTTCTTTCAGGTTTTTGAAATGTACAAGACATTAATGACATGAACAGCCACTCTACTGCCAACATCCAGCAGCTTTCCCTGTTGAGCTCTAAGTTAGAACCTATTCCCAGCTGTTCGTCTCCCCTCCTTTCCCTGTAACAAGCTGCTGCCTCTACTCAACTCTCAACTCCTGTGAGATCAGCATTTGTGAACCACATATATGAGATTCACAGTGCAATCTTAATATGCCTCATTCTAAAATATAACTTTTTAATGTACATTTAAGCTGACGGAAAGCGATTCTTGTATGCTGAAATGAAAAGGAGTCACAGATCCTGGGTATTTAGTTTGATATAAGTGCCTATGAATGCTGGCCTAGAACTTGTACTGCAAAGAAACACAAAAGCAGTTCAAAAGACTCAGCTTGTGAGTGGGCAGAGAGAGGGGACAGATGACTTGGTAATGAGAGTCCTCACATCCTGCCAGCATGGGGATTTGGTTGAAGAGCAGTTTCTTTCTGGTTTTGTTTTTACATTAATGTGTATGTGTATGTGTGTGTGTGTGTGTGTGTGTGTGTGTGTGTGTGACTTTGTGTATAAGGATATCAGATGATAACCTACAAGAGATGATTCTGTCTTTCTACCATGTTAAGTCCTGGGGATCAAACTCAGGTTATCAGGCTTGGTGCAAGGGTCTTCACCTGCTTTGTCATCTTACAGACCCTGAGAACATAATTTCTTGGGTTTCTTACCATGACTCATATTCAGAGAGGCTTGGGACTTGAATTCATATCAAATATTTGACCCTCTAACAAATAAGCACAATTTGTACTGTATTTTTACTATATTCTCCACTTATTCCTTGGGCATTTAATGTTGTACATCTAAGGTCTAAGATCTCCACACTCCCTTCTCAGTGCATATTCATCCTACATGTAAGCTTCCTTCTGGCCTAAACTCCAGTATGTGCCCAACCACCACTAGAAATCTCTACTTGGCTGTTTGAGGGGCATTTCAAACTTAAGATCCATAACTCATTTCTGGGGAGTCTCTACTCCCCACTAAAGCAGCTCTAGTTCCCATGTCAGGCTCAGGAGAAATGACCCTGCACTTCTCCCTTCATTTCACATCCCTCATCAAATCTAGCTGAAAATTCTGCTGGAGATGTACTTAGAAGTATCTACCATTTGAACAGTTCCGCAGTAGTCTCCTAATAGACCTGACTTCCTTCCATTGCCACTTCCCTGTAGTCCATTCTTAGCCTCATAGTTAGCGGGATGCATCTCTCAAGATGCAACACACAGTGAGTCTTTCTGTCTTTCTTTCTTTCTTTCTTTCTTTCTTTCTTTCTTTCTTTCTTTCTTTTTCTTTCTTTCTTTTTCTCTCTCTCTTTTTTTCTTTCTTTCTTTCTTCTTTTGCTTATACCTTGCATTTGCCTAAGATTTCCCTCAGAGCAAAGTCAGACTCTCATAAGAGCCACAGAATTCAGCCATTTACCCCTCTGACCTCGTATATTACCACTCTTCTGCTTCGGTGTCCCCTAGCTATATTTCTGACCTTGATGTTACGGGAACACGTTATGGACATTTCTATCTTAGCACTTTGCGGTCATTTTTCCCTTTCCATGGAATGAATACTCTTACCCCAGATGTACATATGACTTCCTTCCTTACTTTGTTTAAGGTTTCCTTCAAAAATCATCTTCTCAATGACAACTTCTTTACTGAGGTGATAACATGCCCTTCACAGGCGTCCTTGTTTTTTTTTATTGTCCATGCATATTTTCCCATAGCATGTATCTTCTTCTAGTACTGTATATAGATGAGCCATTACATTTATCATCTATTTTACTATATTAAAAGGCAAGCTTTGCAACAGCAAGGATTTTTGACTATTGATTTCTCCAAAGTACCAGAGCAATATTTACTGTATTAGTGACACTCAGAAAAATACCACAAAGCAATTACACAATGTTAGAATCTAAGCATCTAAATAAAAAACAAGCAACAATCAGAAAAAATTCACACGTCATTTACATTCATAAAAATAAAAATTTTACTAATTAAAAAGATATCACCAACTTAAATCTTTCAGTGTAAAAATTAAGTAAATTAACACGCCACTGTATGAAATTTGAGTTTAGTGTAACTAAAATAGTTTTTAAAAAGTTATTGATTTTATTAAACTATTGCATGATTATGTTAGCAGGTGAGGGAACTGCTTAATAAAATTCAAAATTCATATGTCGCTAAGCAAAATAGAAGAAAATATTCACAAATCATTAAAGATATTAACACCATTCACAATGCAGAAAAATTTAAAACACATTCATTAAACCTGGAAACTGAAAGTCAGAAAGCCTGCTATTGGTACACACATACAGTGCTTTCCAGGAGATGCTGTTCTTAACATAAAGCAGCAAAAAAAAAGAATTAAAATCATAAGGATTGAAAAGAAGGCAAGGTGGCATTCTTAGTGAGTTTGATGGTCAGTGTTAATTGAAAGCTTGATAGAATCTAGAATTTCCTGAGAGATGGACTTCTGGACATGCCTTTTGGGGTTATCTTATTATATTAACTGGTGTGGGAAGACTCATCCCAACTGTTGGCAGGAACATTGCCTGGGCAGAGATTTCAGACTGATTCAAGTAGAGAAAGTGAGCGGATATCATGTGACCAGCTGTTTTAAGTTCCTGCTGTCTTGATGTCCTTCTCAAGGTGGATTGTTCCTTGAACTGTGAGCTAAGATAAACCCTTCTCCCTTAAGTTGCTTTGGTCAGAGTATTTTATGGTAGCAACAGAAAAGAAACAGACAGCAGGTGATACAATTTTCCCATAAAAATCTTTAGTGATTTGATTGACAGACTTAGAGACCATCAGTATGAATATATCAAACTTCAATATATTTTTACTCTCCACAACAACCAATTAGAAAATTCAATTTAAAAAGCAGATGTCATTTACAATAATATCAACAACATAAAAAACAAATGCCTGGGTATAAATCTAACAAATGATGCTCAGATGTTGGTATGATGAGGTCTAAATAAGAGGAGAAAAAGAATATGCTTATGATTTGAAATACTCAATATTGTATAGATGACATTTCTTTTCAAATTGATGTATGCGTAGATACATTTCTAGTTAAAATCTAATTAAGAGAGTTGCTTTGCTTCATGCAACTTGACAAGCTGATTCTAAAATGTATTTGGAAAAGCAATATTTTGAAGAACTAGGGATTGAAACCTGTGTAGCAGCTAGGAAGACTTAGCTTCTCTTAGTTCTGTGGTAATTGCTGACTACAGTAATGAGTGGCAGTGAGCATGAAGGCAGAATGACAAAAAGACAGGCAGATGCAGCAGCCCAGGAAGAGACCTATTCATATGTAAAATCTGGTATCTGAAAGACCTGGCATTGAACATCAGTGGGGGAAAGAATGACCAGTCCAATATATTGTACTCTGACAATCTTATAAACATGGGGGAAAAAATATATGTTTACCCCACAGCACACAGAAGTAAATCTAGCTCAATGATTTAAGTGTTAAATGCAAAACTTTATATTCCAATGGCAATACATAAAATTTTATAATCTGGGGAATAGGAAATATCCTTAAATAAGATTCCAAAACAAAAATAAGTAAAAGAAAACCTACTAAGTTGTACTGCATTAGAGGTAAAATGTCTGATTATCAAAAAAAGTAGCACCGTAGCCCCAGATTCCCTATACTAACATGCTGATGGCCAGTGTGGCCTGTTGGCTTTACGAGCACTGGAAATACGTTAAAGAGGACCACAGAGAAAAGATGCTGATTTTATTCAAGAGCTTTGGCAAACTTGCCCATCTCCCCTCCAGAGTGATATCAAGATATTAGGCAGGGATGTGAGCAGAGCTCTCTAGGAAGAAGAGGGAAGCATTTTTATCTTTATTACTCTGGAATGCCTCTGAGGAGGGGATGCCGCTGTCTTTATTACTGGAGAATGCAAATAAATTAGCTCATGAGCGAGTCACTGCCTCCATCTTTCCAGGGCTATTTGCATTAACAAATATCCCTGAAAAGATAGGATTGGAACAAATTGACTGTTTGTGCCTGGATGTTTGGCTGTGAGAGAGATTAATGGAGGCCAGCAGCTAATAACAGCATGTAATATAAGAGCAAAGCAAAGCCAAATCGAAGGCCACACGGCTTCAGGGAGGTGCTTGGGTGAGCACATTGTGGACTATCTGTGCAAAGAAATACTATGCAAGAGTTAAAAGTGAATTAAACTTCAGCTTTCTTATCATGGGTGAATCATATGTTAAGAGAAGGAAATGGTTTCTAAACTTCTTAAAGTTTAGAAGCAAGGAAAAGTAGCAAAATATATTGATTAGAGTTACGCACATAAGACATAACATTATAAAGAAAACCAGAAGGATTAGCATATAGTGTTGTTTCATTCTGAGGGGAAAAAGTGGAAATAAAAATGGGGAGGCACCGGGTATTTTGAAGGTTTTATTTGCATTGTGTTTCTTAAGCCACATAATGATATTCTTTGTATTAATACATTTAACCTGAACATCTAAAGTGGCAGGCAATGTTTTACATGCATGGTATTCTTCATGATTAAAGTACAATTATAAAATTGAGTTCAAAGACAAGACAGGTGAGAGGGAGATAGCTGGGGAAATTTCCACATGGAAAATCCCAGAAAAGTATTTACTATAGGGCAGCGTTACTCAATAGAACTTCTTGTGTTTCTTGTTATTAATTAAAAGCTCTATAATTCTGAGCTGGGCATGGTGATGCATGCCTGAAATTCCAGCACTCAGAGGCAGAGGCAGGTGGATCTCTGTGAGACTAAGGCCAGCCTGGTCTACATAGTGAGTTCCAGGCCAGCTGTTTCGTTGAAAAAAAAAAAGAACAAAGAACAGCTAGGTATCTTTGGTAAGCACAGCTTCATCCTTCATTCTGCCCATAAGTGAATAATTGAACCTGCACAGCCTGATATGCTGTTTCTCATGACGTCATTATTTCAGTATTATTTTATTATTATATTCACTATCATCATCACAATAATAATAATCATAATCATAATCATTACAATTGTACTCTTTCCTTCTTGCCTCCCTAGAACTATTTCAGGGAAAAAAATGTAATGATGGAGTGATTTGTTCCAAAAGAGAAAAAAATATAATGAATATTTGATAATTTGAAGGAAAGAATGCTATTTATTTTAAACTCAAGTTACTGAAAATAATCCAGCCATCTCCACTTCCTCCTGTAGATTGGTAACACATGCATTATATTCAGATTTAAATTATATAAAAATTTAAGAAGATGATTCTGTTTTTCATGCATACCAGCTACATTTCAGAGCAGCTCCTGGCTACTTTGTACTCCGAGGTTCTGCACTGAAATACTGCTCCCTCCAGTATACCAAGCTCACAGTCTCAACTAAGACCTCTTCACATGCTCTTCTTTCCTCTGGAAACATTTTTTGATATTTATATTTATTGTTCATATTTCTATTGTTGTCATGTTTTTGTTTCTGTATCAAATACTTGAAAGAAACAGTTTGAAAGAGGAAAGATTGACTTTGCATCATGGTTTCAATCAGTGGTTGGTTGGCTCCACTGCTTTTGGGCCCACGAAGGGCACAAATGTCATGACAAAAGGATTTGGTAGAGGAAAGTGACTCATCAGATAGCAGTCAGGAAGCAGACAGAACCAGCAGGAAGGGGATTGGGGGTAAAGTACAGCCTTCAAAGGCATATCCTCAGTAGCCATTTCCTCCATCTAAGCCCCACCCTCTGAAACTCTTCCCAATAATCTATTCAGAGTTTGAGTTCGTTGATGGATTAATCCAGTGAATAGATCAGAGTCCTCATGATGTAATTACGTCTGGAAACACTCTCACTGACACACTCAGGTGTGCTCTACTAACTTCTTGGGCATCTCTCAATCCAATCAAGTTGACAGTCATGACTAACCACCACAGTTACTGTTGCCGCTGTCCCATCCAATACAGTAAGCTCTTAGGAGCAAAGACCACATAACTTCGTGCTCTCATAGCTACACCACTTAGCAGAGCATCTCTCCCTTAGTTCCTCCGTGAATAGTCATTAATGTTCACAACATACGGATGAACGAACGACTCTGTTGGCTACCTTGGCTCCCAACACTCTTCCTTATTCCCGTTGCTTAGTTAGGCCCCTTTAGTCTCTAGCACATCACAATACCTCTTGCCCTGTCTCTGTTTGGGGGTCTTTCCCTTCCATCGCCTTTCACACAGCATTGCATTGTGTATGAGCTACAGCTCTGATCCTGTCTCTCCCTTGCTGAAAAATTTTCAATGATGCCTTGCTGCTTGTATTATAAAGGTCAAGGTGCTTAATATACTCCCACACAATTTCTGCCAGGCAGTGATAATGTACGTCCATGGTTTTATCTCTCATTACTCTTACTGTTCAAGTCTCCACTCCAGTAACCAGACTACATGCTCCATGGCTTCCTGCTCATGCTGCACTCCTGTTGTGGAATATAATTCCTCTCCATCTAATGAAAATTTAGCCACTTCTTCATGGATGCTGCTCAGATTCCCCTTGGGACCGTGCAGTTTCTTTTGCCTGTGTTCTGACAGGACTTTGTTTTACCTTCTTGGGTACTTGTATTCTACCTCCTGTTACAGCTGTTTCTGTACTCATAGTTCAGTGATAAGGTGAGGCTGCATCTTAACCATTTTTGTTGGTTTTGTTCTTACAGTCTCCTGAGAACCTTATCCATATATGCTTGATAAATGTTGGCTGAATTGAACACACTGATCAAATATGTCAAAACTCAAGCTCTTAAGTCACAGTAAGTGATTTATTTTACTCTTTACCCAAGTCTATGGATGCTGTCCACATCCCAATACCTACTACTGGTTTAATTAATGCTGTTATTTTTTAGACATAGGAGTGTCTCTCAGTTATAAAAAAGCAGGGATAATAGTGAACAAGAATCACAAATGTTCAATATGCTTCATATGTTAAATATTCTAAAATTAATTAACAATGCAGATCTGAAAGAATTTACAAAATAAATGAGGCTCATCCAGTATTGTAGAATTTGTCCTTTGCATTTTCTGGAACTCTTCCTATATGAAAAGATATCCGAGGAAAGAGCTGTTCTTTCTATTCTGTTCTACCATGGAAGCCATTTCCTTTGGCTTTTGCTCACAAATATTTGTTCCTCAATAAATGTTTACACTACCATACAGCACTCTGATATTCAAATTTGTCTTTCCATTTCTTTGTTTCATGTGTAACCTGGGAAAAGTCATCTTACCTGTTTATAAAGCCGTTCAATCACTTGCAGAAAAATGTTTGCAACTGCAACTCATTGTGTCAAAATAAGCCAGACTTAGACAAATATTGAATGTTTTCTCTCATATAGAGACTCCATATTTAAATACTAGTAATATATATATTTGATATATTCAATAATACAATATTGTCTATTAACTATTATACGGAAATAAATCTAGATGACTCAATGATTTAAATGTTAAGTACAAAAGTTTTCCAAAATATATTTTTGACTTTATGTGAATGCATGTGTTACTTGCATGTAGGTAGGTGCACCCTTGATGTGCAGTGCCGGTGAATGTCAGAAGAGGTCGTCATATCCCCTGGAGTTATGGATGATTGTTAGCTGCCATGTAGGTGCTGGGAACTGAACCCTGGTTCTCTGCAAGAGCAGCCAGCTTAACCACTGAGCCATCTCTCCAGCACTCCCCTTTTTAAAATTTATTTTTATTTATTTTTCTTTTATGTGTATGAGTGTTATGCTTGCATGTATATAAATGTACACATATCATGCAATGTCTGCAGAACACAGAAGAGGGCATCGGATTCCCTCGAACTGGAGTTACAGAGGTTGCTAGCCACCATGCAGTCAGTGTTCTTAATCACTGAGCCAACTCACCAGCCCAGCACAAAAAAAACTTATTCAAGTAAATATTCAAGGGAATAATTATTAAATAAGATTCCCAAACAAGTAAGTTTTATTGTATTTAAAGAAAAAAAATGTCTGATTATCAAAAGCATGGTAAGAAATTAAGTTATTAATGCTGGGGAAGATATTTACATCTCATATAACTATGAAGTGATCAGCCTCATTTATGTGTCTGTGTGTGTGTGTGTGTGTGTGTGTGTGTGTATGTGTGGTCTGCAATATGTGTATGTGTATGTGTGTGTGTTTATGTGTGCATTCAGATCTTGACAGAAGAGGATCATAAGCATTGAGGAAGACACCTTAAGGGAAGGAGAGAGGGAGGAAATTTTGGTGGTTTGAATGAAAATGACCCCCATAGGCTCCAAGTATTTGGAGATTTTGTCCCCAGATGCTGGCGCTGTTTTGGGAGGTTTTAGAAGGTGTGGCTATCCTGGAGGAAGCACAGCACTGGGGGTGGGCTTAGAGAGTGCTTAAGCCTTCCCAGATCTCCAGTTTCCCTCTTGCTTCCCATGTCTGCATGATGATGTGAAAACTTAGCTTCTGGTAAGTTTTCCTTAGCTTTCCTGCTCCAGCCACCTCCAGCCACCATGCCTCTCTGCCATGACGGACTGTGATTCCCCAGGAACTATAAGCTCAAATAAACTCTTCCTTCTATAAATTGTTTTGGTCAGTGTTTCTATCACAGCAACAGAAAATTAACTATTACAGTAATATATCAAGTAATGGGCCACATTTGAGAAGAAAGTAGATATGGGGACTATTTGGGGGAGGGGGGAGAACCAGCAGGAGGCTGACAGAGAGAAGGGGAGAAGGAATTTGGGTAGGGAGATGAATAAAAATAAATGTAATGACATATATTATGAACTAGAAACACCATTGCTATTAACCCTATTACTTTGTGTGTTAATTTAAAAAGTAAATTATAAACAACAATAAAAATGTAAACATAGTCTTGGTCCACAAAAAGGGGAAGGAGGGAGAGGGGAGGAAGAGGGCACAGAGGAAGCCTTTGTTCATTAGTGTGACATGGAGATAATCTTATCTGAATGAGGGTCAGAGCTTTCATGACTAACATAAGATAATATCTTCCACCCGCTCTGAAGCTCTTTTGCAGTCACAAGCTCCCTAATCTGCCTTAGTGAATTCTCCTAACATTATCAATGCTGTCAGAATCACAAATGCTGTGATGAAGTTCGTACTTCATGAAACTTTCTGGGCTGTGTCAATCTTATTCCAATAAAACCTCCCTGGGTAAAAGAGACTACAGGGAAGACAAAGCACAAACAGAAGAATCTAGGCATGTGCCATGTCTAGGCATGGTCGAACATCACAAGGTAATAGTTTCTCAGAAATTTGCTTTTATGAATCCTCTGCCTCCACCCCAGAGTGGACAGAGGCCACCTCTGCGTCTGCTGTGGAGCATGCACACCCTGGTCAGCTCCTTCAGGTCGGCAGTCAGGAAGTATTCCTTCTGCTAGAATGAGTCTCACGTAGAAACATCCTCCGATAAGAGCCCAGAGCCACATTGTCATCTGCAAGTGACAAAAAATGTATCTGCTCATTAGCAAGGTTAATAGACACCTTTCAGCATCTCTAACTTCAAATTGTGCTTTCCCAGGCATGAATGAAAGAGCTTTGAAATTTAATCAGGCACAACAAGAGTTGTATATATTGTCCCTGCGATGACTGTGTTCGCCCAATAGAAACAATGAAAGCAAATTCTGTTTGAGTGACCTCAGCATCTTTTCATGGAGATCAATGAGAACCACACATGGAGCCTAGCAATCAGACGATATTTCACGGGTGGCCTCCTTTGTAAACCCCCAGTAGTTCATAGGCAGCCACATATTGTGATTCACTTCCTCTCTGGAGGCACTAAATTGTTCAGTGAGGCGACACTGAGGCAGCGAACAGTCTTTCTGCCAGTTGAGCTGACAGCCACTATCTCATGAGTGGATGGAGAGTAGACATAAGAGGGAGAATCCTGGGACATCCAGGTAGGACTTTTTGCTGATGCTCGGATAGATGAGCAATGGCCTCAAATCAAAGATGAATACAAAATTGTTTTCTTTTTAATTTATGGGTAAATAAATAGAATAAAACTCAATAGTTTTCCCTTTTCTCACTTTAAATAATTTGTACTTTGGAGTCTGATCAACCTACCAGGCATCACACCAGTAAGGAAAACTGAGTCTCCCTCTCCCAGCATTCACCAAATGCCAATTGTTACACTAAATTTTCCCCTCCCCCTCCTCCTTGGGAGACTGTGTGCCCTCTGAGGTCCCAGGACTGACAAAACTGACAGAATACCATCTATTTGGGTTTTGCATAGTTTATGACATCCAGGAAGGGGTGACTTACAAAAGCGTGAATTCTCATAGACATTTTCTTTCCCATATTTGAAACGCACACTATCAGTGCGTGCTGCCGTGGTCTCTGCCAGCTTTTTGCCTGCTGTGTCCCCCAGGGTTTGTGGCTCTGTTCCCTGTGTTCAAAATGGAGGTCACCACTCTCCCTTTTCCCAGTGCACTCAGCATCTCTCATTGTCAGTCTCTAGACCCGCCCCCGGTCAGTTCTAGCTTTTTGGAGGATGCCTAACCCTAACCAATAGAGCCTCAACTAGGGCTGGGCTTCCTGTCACCTCCCCCATCCATGCTCGGTCCCTGTCTGGATTGGGTTTGCACAGGTCTTGTGCATGCTGACATAAGCGCTGGAGGTCTGAATGTGATCTAAATATATTGTATGAAATTATTGTGTCAGTAAAAATATTTTTTAAAATTTTAGTTCATGTAAAATAATTTTACATGTTCATTCTATATGGCATAGTATTAAAATGTGTATAATGTGTAATGAGAAGTTTAGGGTAATTGGCATATTGGTATCTCAAACATACTGATTTTAATTCCTTTGGCTATCCATAGCAGCTGAGTTGATGGATTATTTGGGTATTCTAACTTTATGGAGAGCCACTACTTTTAACACTAAATTGACTCTCCATTTCCCCCTCTCTCCATTTCCTGGCCACACTATTCAATCTCTGCTTCTGTGAGTTTATCTTAGCCTCTTCATGTAAGTGGAACCACAGTGTCTTTCCAAGACTTGCTTATGTCACATAGTGTCCAATATGTCCCTCCATGCTGTTGCACGAGTCAGAACTTCTGCTTTCTTAGATGAAATAATGTTCCATTGCTGTGTGCAACACATCATCTTTATTCATTTATCACCCAGTGAACACTGAGACTGTGTTCCATGTCTTTGTGACTAGATAATACTTTGGTGAATACTGAATGTGGCTTCGACTTACAGGATCCTAATTCCAATTTTATCCATACTTATACCTTTGTTTCCAACATACTACAATTCGCAGAGAACTTTCTTTTTCTAATCACTATTTTATTAATAAAAGGGATGTTGCAAATGATCAAAGGGAAGAAGAACATATGTTTTCTTACAATTAGCTAGTGATTGTAAGATATCTGTACTTTTTTATTTGTTTGGTTTTAAAATCGTTTTATTTATTCTTTGATAATTTCATACAAGTACAATAATATATTTTGATTATGTTCATCATCTAGTCCCCTGCCTCTCACTCTTCCCAGATTCCTCTACCATGTCTCCCAACTTCATGTCTTATTTCGTTTGTAGAACATTTTTATTGAATTTTGCATGTTTCATAGAAAATATCTCAATCAGTCTTGATCATCTTTATACCTCCATCCCCATTGGCACCCTCCCATAGCCTTGTAACTGGAGCCCATATACTGTTGTCTCCCAAATTCCCTCTGGGTCTCCTGTGCTATCAGACAAACCATACAATATATTTTATGTGCATTTATTAACTTACAAAGGCATGAGAACCCAGTGCCTAGCCCCATGCCTCTGGCAGTGGCATGGCTCAGAGCCCACCATATCAGACCGCGCCATGACTACCATAGTCCCCACCAGCATTTGCTCACACCTCAGGGGCTGGCGATCTTGCCCCAGGTCCACAAGAGTCAGTCCATTCAGTCCTTGAGCTGCTGTGGCTGGCTGCACATTCCCCACACCACACGAGCTACCCATGGCTCCTGGCTTCCATCCCTAGATGGCTCCCAGCAGCCCCTTCATAGTCCACACTCCATGTCAGGGCCATTGGAGGAACTAGCCAATTGAGAGAGACTCCACCCCTTTCCTCTGCTCTGACAATCTTCCCGCCCATCTTCTGTTAAAGTCCCTGAGCCTTGGAGGGGGTGATAGATGTAGGGTGATCTCTCATATCATGGCAAGAGAGTGGCTTCTTGGGCCTTGCCATTAGTCATCTTTAGGCCATGGTCACTGATCTATCTCAGTGGTGTTTCTTCTACTATAAAGACAATGGAGGGAAGTAGACACATTTAAACAAACATGAATGTAAATACAAATGCCTAGAAGATATCCTGGTAGGTGTACTATACTCATTAAACAATATACTTATGATGGCTTCTCCACTGGTGCCTGTATCCTGTCTCAAAGCAAGGTGTTGGCCTGGTCTACAGTACCAGATGTGTGTTTCACCCCTAGGAGCAGGCCTTATCCAATTAGAAATTTGTCAGTTGTATGTGTGTTGGTGGAGCCATTATTGCACTTGCAGGTATTGCTTGGCATGTCCATAGTGTGCAGCATGCAGGGTCCATCATTGAGTAGAATTACAAGGGATCCTTTCTTCCCCAGCCATCCACATAAATAAGAACATCATCAATTCAGGGGCACAGATTTGTTTGGCTTAGTCTTAGTTCCATCTCTTCTTCTCCCACGCTCACAACATGCAGTGTCCTCAGCAACATGGCCTTACCGACCTTTCTAGTGTACAAATGACATTAATGGCAATAGCCTTGGTGAATTGGAGGACCTCAGGGGTCTCTCTCTAACCAACAGCTCATAGGGGGCCAACCCACCCCTGGTACTGTAGATTTTCTTAACAGTTGTATAGTTTGGGAGTCTCTAGCCTCATCTTACCTAACCTACATAAAACTCCCAAGAATCTTATAGCTATAGCTGGCCTTTGCTTCTTCAGGTATCTTTCAAATGGGTTTCACATCTGTAAAACACTCAAAGGAAGGTTAACATTATTTATTGAATCAATCATAAATAAGGTCTCACACAGCATGGAAAGGTTTTTTCCATTTGTATTAATTGTTTTCTCCATAGATCCTTGTTAGGTACCATAGCATGGGTACGAGGCATTAATTTGGCTAATACACTTACAGGTGTTGGCTCCAGTTGCCTGACCTTGCACTGGGCTAAGGAGGCAGGGGGCTTCTTCTGTTCCCACTGTACTTGTTGGTTCCCTGAGTCAGGCAGGCCCTGGGTCTGCCTCCTGAGTGTAGCCACATCTGCCATCTTCCCATTGACCACACCAGGTTGCTGGGGGAGAACTTGGTGGGAAAACCTCTTCCACCCCTAGCATAGCCTTTATCAGAAGAGAAATGCATCTTATTTAATCCTTGGGGATTCTTAACCACCCCTTGTATAGTTGTTATCCTTTGAATGTCCTTTGTAAATGGTTCTTCTGGTTTTAAAACCTTCCAGAAATGCCTTAGCACTGAATTTGGTTTTCTATCAATTTTTTCTCTGGGGATTTGTGCTTGACATAAGTCTTGCCACGTTTGTCTTTGAGTAACCCAAGTGGACCATTTCTTCGGTCTGGTCTTTTTTGTATCTCTTGTAGGGTGTTTTGTTATTTTACAGACATGTTTTACATGCTGATCAGAATCATTTAGATTTGCCAAAGCCTCTCTCACTTTACAAAGATCCTGTCCCATCAAAGGGCTTAGCAAAACCATTAAAGGCCCATACCATTCTCGAGGTCCTAGTTGAATTAGGCTTTCTTTCATACCTCTGGTGAACTGTCTTATCTGGCCCAGTGAACTGGACATCATATATTGCTTTTCTCATAACTAGTTCTCTCAGAATGCCTGCCCCTCCTTTATAGTCCTCCAGCCCCTGCTAATCATGTTAGTCTCCCTTGGTGACAATGATGTATCTTTAATGCCTTCAACCAGCCACCCCATTAAGGACTGCTCCCCCCTGCATTGGCCTAGGTTGAACAGTCTACATCACAAGGACAGATGGATGGTTATATAACTCAGCTGTGAAGCTTCTGAAGGACTTAGACTGATGTCATTTGCTCCCATGTTCCATAATTTCACAAGCCACATGTCCTGGGGCTCTCTGCTTGCTTGCTTGCAAGTTTTTCCTAGTTTTAACAGTTCTAGCATGGAGTATTTCCTAGCCACAGCATAGTTACCTTTTGTTTCCTTTTTACTATTATCTGTCTTTTCCTCTGATTCCTTGGACTTCACACAAGTCAAAGTGTCCCGCCTTTTTTCTCTCTCCAGCTCTGCAGCTGGGTCTGCCAGCTCAGCCTTTTCAACTTTCCCTGCCTGGGACACATCCTTTGTGATACAAAGTGCTCTCTCTCTCTCTCTCTCTTTCTCTCTCTCTCTCTCTCTCTCAGCACTCCTTTTGGTTCCAGAGCAGGTTTCTAGCCTTTGGGTAACCTTTAACAAATCTTCACATACCTGCAACATATCCCCACATTTACAACACAGCTGTGGCCCACACTGCTTCTGCATGGCTGGCCTCTTTTTAGTTATTTATGATCCATTGTATAACCCATATGACTATCCCTAACCCCTTTAAGCATATGGGTTTTGATTGGCTTCTCTCCTGTATTTGGGACTCAGAGCCCAGCTGACCCACTGCAGGGGCAGCAGGAACAGTACTGCTTTCTGAGACCCACATCCCCAAGGCTGTGGTTCCTTTTTTTCTGGTCAGACTATGCCAATTGTGTTGCGCAAATTCCCTCTGGGTCTCCTGTGCTATCAGACAAACCATATAATATATTTTATGTGCATTTATTAAAAAAGAATGAAAACCCAGTGCCTAGCCCCATGCCTCTGGTGGTGGCGCAGCTCAAAGCCCGCCATATCAGACCCGCCACAACTACCATAGTCCCTGCTAGCATTCGCTCACACCTCAGGGGCCAGCGATCTCATCAGAGGTCCACAAGAGTCAGTTCATTCTGTCCTTGAGCTACTGCGGCTGGCTGCACATTCCCCACACCATGTGCGCTAGCCATGGCTCCCTGCTTCTGTCACAAGATGGCTCCCAGCAGCCCCTTTGTAGTCCATGCTCTGCTTCAGGCTCTGCCCATTGGAGGAACTAGCCAATTGGGAGATACCTGTGGTTCTATGTGACTTTTAGAATTCTGTTCCCATTTCTGCAAAACGCATCATGCCAGACAGGCAATACCTTCTTTTGAGTTGTTGGCCAGGGTGGCCAAACGGACTCCCAGATAGTAACCCAGCATAGAACTGGGAAAATGAACAGCAGACCCCAATCTTATCTAAAGGAATATTGACAACTGCTTGCTGCTAGATGAGGAACAGCTGACCCTCCTAAAACAAAGACCTCTAGATAGGCTGACTAAATTCACCAGAAGGGCAAGTAGTGGGGAATGGCTGGGGTGCTGACAACACAGCAGACGGTAGCAGGGATATCAGAGTATAAGGGCTCTAGTGTGGGGGGGGAGGCTATGGGACGGTGCCATCTGGGAAGTGGCTGTAAAAAAAAATTAAAAAACCCCACATCATTGGGACTTTGGTAAGAGTTATATTGAATCTGTACATTGTTTTGGGTAATATGGAAATTTTTAATAGTATTAAAGATCCCATGAAGTCATCATTCTCTTTTTGCATGTTTTTAAATTTCTTTCATCAGTGTTTTATTGTTGTGTGTGAATATTTGCCTATTGGTAAAGCTTATCCTTAAGTACATTTTTATTTTGATGCTATTATAAATAGAATTGCTTCCCTAGTAAGTGCAACTGTATATTTTCTTTTCATTTCTTTTTATGGACTAACCTTTTTTATCAACAGACTCCATCCTGACCCATAAGAAAATATGTTTGGTGGTACACTATGGAAACAAAACGTCTAATCTCAGCATATTAATCTTTAACTGTCTTAAGGGAACATGTTTTTTGTTTGCTTTTGACAAATTTATTTTATTAATTCTGTGAAAATGTCATGCACATATATGATGTACTTTGATTACACTCACCCCATCTTCCTCCTCTTATCTACTCAACTCCCCAACCCACACTCCATCTCCCCACTACAAACTTCATGTCCTTTCTCTCTTTTCATAATCCATCTAGTCAAATTTGTGTTGCTTATATATGCATGGTTGTGGGTCCATCTACTGGAGCATGGTCAGCTACCAGGGGTCATACTCTTGCAGAAAACAGACTCTCTCTTCCCTACCAGCCATCAATTGTCAATAGCTCCTCAGCTAAGAGTAGGGGTCTGTGAGTCCTTACGGAATATCTACTAAGTGTCAGGAAAACCATTCAATGCTGCATAAGTTATTTTATTTGATTCTAGGTTCTCACTGAAGTAAGTGCTATTAAACTAATTTTAGAGATAAGACATTATTAATACCATTTTTAGATTCATGTTTAGAAAGGCTATGTATCTTGTTCCAACTCACATAGTTAGAAAGTATTGGAAGCAAGATTAAATCCTGGTCTATTCAAAGTCTTAACCGTTACCACAGATCTACATTATTCTAAAATTAAAAGAAGTCATGTGTACCTGAGAATTCATAATGCAAGCTAAAAAGTGTTATCAGAGGCTGGAGAGATGGCTCGGCAGTTAAGAGCACTGGCTGAGTACCTGGGCTCGATTCCCAGCACCATCCCATCACATCCCACCACAACCATCTGTAACTCCAGTTCCAGGGTAATCTGACACCCTCTTCTGACCTCTGTGAGTATTGCATGACACAAGTGCACACACACACACACACACACACACACACACACACAAACACTCATACACGTAAAATAAAAAATAAAAAATTTAAAAAATGTTATCAATAGGGGTGACTGGAATTACTTTTAGGTTTTTCTACAGATATCTTTGTAGTTAAATTCCTTTTTGAATAAGTTTTATTTTAGCAGCCCCTGTAAACCCCTTAGCAAGAGCCCATTTTCCCCTCAGTTGGAGGGTATCCATCTGTCCATATCCAAAAGATGCCCGGACTCTTCTATATTAGGAACTTTCTCCATAGATTGTAGAGGTGGACTCGAGCTTGGTGGTCACAAGGTCCCATTGCTCCTTTTATGGATAAGTAAATCTTTCCTGTGGGTATGGAAGGATCATTTAAGTTGGTTAAGATCACACGCAGAAGCTCAGTGAGGAAGAACATGCAAACTTTCCAACTCTAAATCCAGCGACTTCAATTTTAGTGAAGTTGCTGTTTTCTGAACTAAGACTTAGATTCTATAACATTAGTTCAATTTGACCACTTAATTCTTAGGTAATCAACTTTTATGGCTACTTCCAATGAGCCTACCACCTGCTCTGCCTTTCTTACATGTTTAGCACATGTTCTTTATCATATATTCTGATGCGAAGTGTTTATATGAGCCATTCATTTATACTACATCTTTATATACTAGAAATTAAATAACTTGAGAAATTCCATCATAATTATCATATAAACACTCAAATAGTCACAATATTTATAGATGCTCATTAAAAGCGAGTTCATTGTGTTGTTTGTTTTGCATGATTTATTAATGCCAGTGCTCATGTAAAGCAGCCTTTTAACAACAAGATCATTATTAGGGCAATGTGTCCATTACGTATGGCTTCACTGACACTCTGGGGTACATGAAAAGATATAAAGACACTAGTTTATACAATTACTAAGATTCTTTTGGGTGGGTGTGGTATATGTGTATGTTTGTTGACAAGAGTGTGCCTGTGCAGAGTCCAGAAGACATTGGGTGTCCTTTGAGACAAAGACTCACACTGATCCTAGAACCAACAATCTAGCCAGCATATCTCAGAGATCCCCCTGTCTCAGTCCCCTAGAGTGCTGGGATGTTCATGAGGCCATATCCTGTTTTCTTATGTGAGCTCTGAGGGGATTAAAACATAAGTCCTTATGCTTGTGCAGCAAGATCTCTTACTCCCTGAGCATTGACACAGACCCTCAATTATTTTCTTGACTGTTACTTTACTAATAGAGCATAAGACCTTGTACTTAAAGCACAAGTAAGATATGACACAGTAAAATAAAATCTAAGTCCTCATATCCAAAACCACCATGTTTACAAGAAGGGTCAGCTGATGACAAAAAAGAACAACAAACGGCACCGAAATGATGAGTTCACTAAGTGGTGACGTTATACTGTGACGTATGATCTTTGATTCAGACTTCACGGAGTCAGTGAGGAAAGGAAATATTCCAGGAGGCATGAACAATCTTGAGTTAGTAACTTCCTTTGAAAAATAAGCTCAGCACGTTAGAGTGAACACAAGTTGATTTATGTCAAAATAAATTACTGGGTGCCACTTCTGAAGACCTGGAAGATTCTGTGGGTTGAATATTAGTGACTTTGGATTTAATTTTAGGACCAGGACATTTCTGTCCTCTTCACCATTTTTCTTGTAATACAAAAGGAGATCAAAATAAATACCATTTGCTGAGAACTGATGGCTTCCCCAGGTTGCAATGCTTTAATTAGAGAGATAAAAAGAAAAGGCCAGACTCTGATGCTCAAGGAAGAATATTTTATAAGAGGATTATTAAAACCTCAGACAGACTTTTATTTGATAATGAAAAACAAAACGTGTTTTAAAAAAAAAGGAAATTGGAAGAATGACTTAAGCAATGGAGTTGGACAGTTTCATTTTGTAAATAACCTTAGAGGAAACAGGCACATGTTGTAACTAAATTTACATTTTCTATATGGAAAAGCATCAAAATCTGTTGGAAATGACCAAATTTAGGTTACAACTCATACAGGTAGCTGTTGATATGTGTTTATATTGCTTTGCTTTCTTCCCTTTTCTTTTCTATTTGTAGATCCACAGTCTACCTACAAGAAAGAATCTGCATAAAACGATTTCCAAACATGTAGTTCATCAGAAAACTGCATTGTTTTGATATTTTGATCTCTACTCTGTGAAAAAATACTGACAATATATTCTAATTGGTTTATTTTAATTATGGTGACAAAAGTGATCAGGAACTATAAAGAAACATTTTCTAGAGCTAATTTTGTGTGCAAAAATTTTATAAATTAAATATATAGAAACTATAAAATAAGAAATTTGCATTTATATTAAGTCCCAACTGGGTGTTAATAATGCACCTGCTAAATTTTCAACCACAGATCTTATTGTCTAGAAAACGGAAATAATTACCACATAATATGCATAAAGAAAGGTCAGGGAATTTTACATTCTCTCTGACACCCACTAAAATTAAAGCAAATTAAAAAGAGCAATTGACCTTTACTTTTCCTATCCCTGCATGCAAATATAAAACACCATGTCAATATTATCTCAATAAGCAGCAAAGCAAGGCAGCAAAACGTGCATTCTCCTTCAGCTGTTCTGTTTAGACTAGACCAGTAGCTGGACCAAGAAGCCAGGCCGACTTTGCTTTTCGATCTATCACAGAAAGTAGGACGGTGGCACCATGTCATCACTGAGGGCATGCTGGGGCAGAGTTATCTTTCTGTGTTCAAGCAAATCATTAGATTTATCTATTGCACTATCATAGGTCTTCATTGAGTCAAATAAAACATATTTTGTTTACTATACTGGAAAGATATAAATGCTAAATACTGTTTAACTTTATTTTATGAGAGTGAATATTATATTCTTCTTTCCAGTGACCTTTTATTGCCTCATGAATGAAGAAATAATTTGCTAGACAGAAATAGCAGCAAGAGAATGATAGGATTTATGAGCAGGCCATTCTCTTAAAACAGAGATAGATGTGAGCATTTTAGAATAAAAAGAAAGATTTTTTGTACCTCAGTTTTGAAACTTTTAAAGACTTTATAGCAAATTCATGTAGCATATTCATATAGCAAATTATGTATAAAATTTAAATTTTAGACAAATCATCCTTCTTTTGTAGCGAGATGTAAAGTCTAAACCAATGGCAGGAAGGGTCCTTTGCCAAATCTGTATGTATGAATATATGCCCACGTTTTGTTGGGTGTTCACCTCTCTCACCTTCATCTATTCCTTTGAGGCAAGATCTCTCCTTGAACTTGGAACTCAGGTTTCCTCTGCTAGGCTGAAAGCCAAGAAGCTGCAGTCATCCTCTGTTTCCACCCATCTTAGACCTGGGCTTACAAGGATGCATCTGACACCTGGCTAGTTACATGGGTATTGGGACCTAAACTCCAGTCCTTATAACTGGATAGCAGGCATTCCATCTCACAAGCCCATGCTTTGACAAATTCTTCAAGATTCAGTTTTTCAGAAATTATCAGCCAAACCAAACCAAACAAAAACAAAAGCCTGGAGCATATGATAGAATAGTTTATAGTTGTGTGACATTGGGAAGGTTGCTCGTTTGCTGAATGTCCATTTCTTCTTGTAAAAAAGGAGCTCTTTCATTTCCTACAGTGAGAGAACAGTGTAGTGAAAGTAACAGTGGCCTAAGGGAGATTACAGATTTAAAATACTTGGCACCATGTCTCATACATTTTAAATACATGATAAATATTAGGCATTATCATTAATTTTAGTTAACAGTTGTGTTCATTACAACACCTTTGTATATCATGGTGGCATATATTAGAATTGTGGCCATGTGTACTTGCAAAATACAGCCCATTAACCTATCCTGCAATTTTTCCCAAAATATTCTGGACAAATTTATCAATTGAGAGAATCTTAAATATCAAGCATTCAGAGATTTTTACTTAGAACATGGAAAATTGGAGAGACTATGGCTACTGCCCTTACAATAAAAGTCTATGAAAACAACCTTTCCTGAATATAGGAAAGAGTAGAGAAAGTCTAAAGCCAAAGGCAAAGCAGGGCTAACCAGCACACAGTTACACTCTCAGCATAAAATGTCAGTAGAGGAATTTTAGTCACAGGGTACACTGAATGCAGTCTTAGAAAAATAAAACCCCAATCCATCCCAAGCCATATCTAGACTGACTCAGCCCTCTGTACTAGTAACCCACTTTCAGTCACAAATGCTGTTTACTTTGGACATTGTGGTCTTTCCTATACATAAATATCTGGCTTTCAACAAGAGTCATAATGAGAATGAGAGGAAAGAAAAAGCATTCTCAGGAAAATCAATGGAGTTAGAGTCAAGTGTGATTAAGATGCAGGAGGGAACAGAAATAAAAATAGGCTGATGGGCATTAAAAACAAGTAACATGGAAATAGAAAACATACAAATGAAATAAAAAATGTTGGTGATGGACTGTGTGCAATGCCCACAGAGGCTAGAAGAGGGCATTGGATTCCCTGGAACTAGAGTTCCAGGTGGTTGTGACCCATCCAATATGGATGCTGGGAACCGATCTCAGGTCCTCTGGAAGAGCAGTAAGCACTCTTAACCCCTGAGCAATCTCTCTAGCCTCTCAAAAAATTTTAAAAGTCAACTTCCCTTTCTATACTTTCATTTTAATAACTGGCAGATTATTAAAAATAAGAAAGACTTCAGTCAAAAACTGAGAAGTTGCACAACCAGAATAACTGCAATAGGGATGTTAGATGGATTTATTCAAGCACGAAGAATTAAGTGAGGTAGGAACAGGCACAAAGAGGTGAGGGGGGCTGGGATGGTATGAGTGGAGGTAAAGGGAAGAAGGACTTTTCTGATATCTTTTTCTAATAGAAGATCCTTTTTGTAAAACAAAATGTAAGAATATATTCATAGACATTTGATATGTTTTATGTAGTAAATTATTTAAAAAATCAATCTGGCAGCCAAAGCACAAGCGTGGAAATGAGAAACTGGGAGGTCACTGCTGTAGGTCGCTGCACTGCTTCTGACATTGCATAATGTTGCTTCAAGGTGGGCCATGATTGATTACTGAAGTCTGTTATGAATGTTAAAGAAATGGCTAAGGTCTATATGAAAAACTGCAACTAAAAGTGAATAGTAGGGTTAGAGAAACGGCTCAGCAGTTGAGAGCTTGTACTGGTCTTTCTTGTAGAGGATGCAGATTCAGTTCCCAACATTCACATACAGCAGCTCATAGCCTCCTGCAATTCCAGCTCCGGGGGATCTGATGCACTCTCCTGGACTTCACGGACACACAGAAAAGAGAGAAAGAAAGAGAGAAAGAAAGAAATAGAGAGAGAGAAATAAAGAAAGAAAGAAAGAAAGAAAGAAAGAAAGAAAGAAAGAAAGAAGTGAGCAGTGACATAAGAACAGAGTCTAAAGAACCCAATCCAGTATGAGGCAGAGAAAGACAAAGAGAGACAAGAAGGATGGGACAAGTAGGAAGACATTTAGAAAGATGGTCTACTTTTATTACTATGAATAAGTATAGAGAATAACAATTAAAACACAGATATTGCCATATTAAACTTAAAATTAAATGATCTGACTAAATACAACCTGTAAGCAAACCACTATGAATGTAAGGCCATAAAGAGAAGAAGGTTGGTTTATAGCAGATCATTCAAATGATGACTGCTGCATCAGGTAGAGGTGCATTCATAGGAAAATTTTGAGAGATAGAAATGAGTATTACTTACCATACAAAGGCAATGGGCCAAGGAGATGTAATAATCAAAAATATACATGTACCTAATAATAATGCACCAAAATTAATGAAACAAAAATATCACACAATTTATAAGAGAAATAGACATGATTAAAATTTTAATAGAGACTTAATTTCTCAGCAAAGAAACAGGTAGAAAGTCAACTAGGATGTATGTTAGCCACACTTGGAACAAAATGATCTAATAACAGCTAGATTTATGTACTATTAAAGCATTCTGGGTGGGTTATTGAATAAAACATTCTAAAAGAGCAAAATTCATGCCAAATATTTTTAAAATACAATAAATTCAGTTAGAAATTTATAGTAGAAATATACTACCCAAATCTCTAAATATATTTGCATATAACTAAAGAAGATCATTTTCAGAATATATGATATGAATACAAATAACTGAAAAATATAAAACAATACAAATCATCAAGTAACACTTAGCATAGATATAGATAAAAGGACATCTAAATGGCCAATAAACATATAAGAAGATGCTGTCACTAGGAGCCACACAAGTGCAACTTGAAACATTAGTAGGTTCAATTTTGCAATCATAAAACAGGCAAATTTCCAAACCCTGACATTATTACAGATTGGCAAGCATATGTTGGTGGTGGAAATGAATTTTGACATATTTCTTTTCAAGCACAATTTAGTAATCAATTTCCACTACAATTGGGGAAACACGTCCCATAACTGAGCTTCTGTGTACTGAGCATAAAGAAAGTTTAACAACTATGCAAAGAGTTGTGTCATCCAATGTAAAGTTGTATCCATACAGATAATACAAATGCATCAGTAGATGAGCAGATAAATTGTGAAATAAGCATTCAATAAAATTGATATATCAATTAAAATGAATGAATCACTGCAGATTAAACTCAAAAACGTAGTTAAATAACCTTTAAAAAGTTGCAAAGGTTTGGGATATAACTTAGTGGTAGGGTGCTTGCATACCCTTGAAGTGTAAATGAGGGAAACTCATTAAGTCTCAGGAAGTAAACAACTCACAAGTCTCAGGAAGTTCCTAAAACTTACCAGACACATGAAGACCTCCCCCTTCCAAAACTTATATAAGCAGTAAGGATGCTGAGGGGAGACCCTGCACCTTGTCAAGCTGCCTGCACATAGATCAGGGAGCTCTAGGGTTACAGCATCCTGAGTTGTCACCCATGGTGGTCTTCAGTGATGCAAGTACCTTGGAGTCACCCATGCTCCTGTAAGAAACTCCTACTCACACTCCTGTAAGTAACCCCAATTAACTCATTGATTTACCGAGTTGCTTTTGTCTGTTGTTTGCTCTCCTGTCTGTAGTGAGTAGACATTTGTTCACATATTCCCAGGGATAGTGTTGCACAAGGCACTCCCTGTGATCCCAACACCATTGGGGAAAAAAATCCTGCAAAACAATAGGCAGTGTACTCATTCATGAAATTAAAAAACTATATACAATTGTGTCCAATAGTACAAATGTTCCCATGTTTATTCATGCTATGAAACTGGCTGGAAGGATATTTTCCAGTTTCAGTATTGCTGATACTTCTTGGAAAGGAGAGGAGTCTGCACAGTAGTAGGTATTCAAGATGACACATTTTCATGCTTTATGTCCTTTTAAAAAACAAATCTGAAGTGACAGGGGAAGACATTATTACTGTGACCTCTGTATTTTTCCATATATTTCTCAAATTTATCTGTCCAATTTTCTTTACTTGAAATATTTCATAATCAGAAAGAAAACTAGTTAAGAGTGCGTGAAGCTGCTCCAGGACGATGACAGTTCAGGTAAGGAGATGGGGAGCATTTGAAGAAACTGATGAGACTGATATGTCCTGGTCCCTGGTTATCTAATGAGAGGGGAAAGAGGCAGAGATAGACACATAAAAAGAGACAGAGAGGGAGGCAGATGGGGAGGGAAAGAAAAAGGGAAGGAGGGAGGAATATAGGGAGAGAGAGCGAAGATAAAAGTATCAGGAGGGGAAGGAAGTTGGAGTGGGTGGAAAGTAGGTCTGGATGAGGGATAACAGTGCTATTAATAGAAAAAACAGGAGGATTGTGACAAAGGATGAGTTTAATTTTAAAACATAATGTCTTTAGGGTGAGATAAAGGCATCTGGTTATGGATGTCAGCAGATAGTTGAAACTGGTCCAAGTAGGGAGAGAATTTAGGATTAATACTGTAGAGTTTGAGAGCAATGGAATTGATAGCTGAATCTGTGTGTTAGACAAATTTTCAAGGCAGGAGAAGTATGTGAGGAAGAGAAAGGAGAAGAGGAGGAAGAGGAGAAAGAATGGGAGGAAGTAGAGGAAGGAGAAAAGTAGGAAGAAGAGAGGAAGGTGAGAAGAGGAAGAGGAAGAGTGTGAGCAAGAAGAAAACAATGGCAAGGAGGAAGGGGAAGAAGGGGAGGGAGATGCAAAGGACGAGGAGCAGGGAACAGCAAAAGAGGAGGCAGGGCAGAGAAGACCAAGAGAAGTTCAAAGAAGACTTGGCCTGGAAGCCTGTGGCAGAACTTTCAGGAGGGGGTGGTCCATTCCATGTTGTGGAGAAAAGAGTTTAGCTGAGTTTAGCAACCAGGACTCTGGTGACCATAGGAAGGACAGATCACGGCAGCCACCAGGACAGTGACCTGACTAATAAAGTATGCAGAAAGGATCAAGGAACAGAACCTATCAGTGCTTCCTGGACAGTCACTGTCAGCTGCTGTCAACCTCTCAGCCCATTCTGGCTGCCCCTGACTCTGGCATCCTTCCAGACCCAGGAGTTCTCATTCAGGCACAGCCACCCCCTCACCTTCCTCCTGCAGATCCTTGCTAAAGGGAGCTGGAGAACGAACTCAAAACTAAAACGATTTGTCCCAGTCCTGCATAAATAAATGTCACTTTACTATCCCCTGCCTCTGAGTCACAGATATCCTACTCTTTGCTGATCTTGTTCATCCTTGAAGTTGTCCTCAGACGTTTCTCGGTCTCCTGAATCGCATACCAATGGATGAATATTTGAAAAGTGAAATTTCTGTTGTTTGTTATTTTGTCCTGCCGCTGTGCTCCCTCATGCCATCTGGACTGGAGGTGGATTTGTTAAAAAGAAGAAAAAGAAGAAGAGGAGGAGGAGGGGGAGGGGGAGGGGGAGGATTACAGGTAAGATGGCAGAATAGCTGTGTCTAGGTTACTGGATGAAGAAAGAATTAATTTAAAATCACAACAGAATCAATTTATTTAAAAGAAAGACATAAGAGAACAAATAAGCTGGGGTAGGAATTTCTGTGCAGAGAAAAATCTGGGTTTCTACTCTACCCAGCCACAATGCTGCTCTTGGTGATTTGCTGATCTCAACTATAGCCTTCAGCAAAGTAAGTCTGTGGAGCCCCAATGGGAGAGCAAGGGAGAAGAAGAAGAAGAAGAAGAAGAAGAAGAAGAAAAAGAAAAGAAAGCCACAGGGAAAGGACAGTCTCACTAATTTGAGCCTTAAACAGAGAAGGAAGTCCATAGTCTCTCCCCAGAAAACAGATCTTCACAGAGTTTCCTGGCTGAACTCAAGTTGCTGCTAAATCTGGGAAAGTTATCAAGTGCAGACTGGGAGTCTTCTCCCACAAGTGTGTTCAGGCACCCGTGGTCTGTTTGTTGTTCTAAATGAACATCGCAGGGCTAATCAGCACACACACCTGTATAATACTGGGGCATTTTTCAAGATATTTCCATGCATACAAGATGATCTTGTTCTTCAAGAACTCCTTGATGTCCTGGGACTCTGGGGATCGTAACCAAAGTGAAAAGCGCATGGGAGGTCTGTGGGGGAGCCAGAACATTCCATTTTCTATCCAGTGCCCTGCACGGCCTTCCACAATCTCCATGTAAAACGTCATCATCTTAGTCTACAATAGCAATTCGAGAAGAGGGAGCAAAAAGGCAGTTTCTGCTCTACATTGGTAGATGACTGATTCACTGCTTCTTTGTGGCAAAGACTGAAAAAAATGTCTCCACCAGCCCATAGTCTTCTGAAGGAGAACATTATGCTCATTTTGAGGAAATTAATCAAGCCAATTATGATATAAGCCTCTATCACAATAAGGCTTGAGCGAGGAGAGAAACTTTACCACTACATCAAGAAGAAAGGGTGTAGAAGAAAAGACACTGTAGGAAGGAGACCACAGGAAATGTCAAAAGACTGTGTTCTGGATCACGACTCCTCTTCTTGATCTCTCAAATCTGTAGCTACATTTGGAGACACACAGACTGGACAGGGTGAGCACATGTGGTGAACTCTTTTGTGTTCCAGCTTAGGATGAGAGAAGCATCTTAAGTCTGGTAGAAGGAGAAGAGCCCAGTCAGCGACACCAGAGAACTATGTGTTGTGGATTTAGGGTCTGATCCACTTCAAACGTATTTATGGAGGGCAGGAGCCCTTTGAAGGAATCTGGGTGACATTGGAAATCAGAGAGCACTGCCAAAGTATTTACTTGCATATCTTTGATCCAGCATCTAATTCAATACACAAATAAGCTATCCATTGATTGGTGTATTGATCAATCTACACACATATATGCACATACATATTTCCTTAGAACAATTGATTTATCCAAGCAAGTTGTGTCACTGTGCTGTAGAATTTTAGTCTAAGTGAAAAAGACCATTATACTTTTCTTTCTCACACAGGCAGCTCAATAATTTTGTAATGGTTGAAAATATTTAACACGATGCTCATAATTGCAGGGGCACAGCAGAGATACCCTCTCAACTGGTTCGAACATTGAGTCCCGTCAACTTTAGAATCTGCCTTTTTTATTATGAGATAACGGCCATGAAGTCATCATAAGTACCACATAAGATAGCTTCCAAATCCTAATAACAATATACAAATGGAGTCGGGAACTCACACAACTCCTTAACCTTCAGTTTCAGACAAGGCTAGTGGTTTGCACCACTGAGTGCCAGGATTAGGATCAGTCAGATACTGAATCTATTTGTCTTTTAGTCCATCGTGGCCAGATTCTGAGAGGGCAGGCTAGCAGGGTTTCAGCATACTTACAGAATCCTGTTCAGATCTTTTGTTTCACACAAGAGTTTGATCTTACTATTACTGAGAAAAAAGATATCTGTGCTTGACGGTAAGACTGTACAAAGTGTCCTACTAGGTGAAAAATGCAAGGATAAACAAAATACAACAAAGCACAGACAACAGAATCCTCCTTTTTGTTTTGTCTCCTAATGTCAAATAGTAGCATAGAATTTTCCTTCCCTGGGTCCAGGTAAGAAAGTAGTTAGGTGTACTGGGAACAAGTTGCCTCTGAGAACTGTGTAGGGAGTGTAGGGAAAGCCACAGCGTTTCAGTGTCACACTAAACAGATCATATTGGAGAGAGGATAGAAGCCAGCTTGGGAAGAACTGACTCTTGCAATGGAGGAAGTAAGTGAAGCAGAGAGGAAACTTTGGGACATGAAGTGGGTATTGTTGGCAGGAGGCCATAAAAGTGTATGGGTTTCCTTTTGTTGCTACAACAAATAACCACAAACAGGTTTAAAAGGAATATAAGGGGCTGGAGGGATGGCTCAGCAGTTAAGAACACTGGTTGCTTTTGCAGAGGACCCAGGTTCGATTGCCAGCACCCATACGCCAACTAATAATCATCTGTTAACTCCAATTCTAGGGATTTCAGTGCCCTCTTCTGACTTCCATGAACATTGCAGGACACAGATGTACTTACATACATGCAGGCAATATGCTCATACAAATAAAATAAAAAATAATAAATAAATAAAAAATACAAACATCTCACTTTGCATTTGTGGAATACAGGAGCCTCAGATCAAAGGCTTGGTGGATTAGAGTCAAGATACCACCCACTTGTGCTTCCTCTCAAAGCTGTGGTAGAGAATACTTTCTTATTTTCAGAGGCTGCTAGCATCCTTAGCCTTCCTGGGGTATAAGGTAACTTCTGCTTCCAAGAAAATAGACTTCTCCTCTGTCCCTTTTGAAAGGATCTCTATGAGTACATTGTCTCTAACTGGATAATCCGTGATCATTTCCCTATCTGGAGATCTACTATTTAATTAAATACATCCAAGCTGCTTTTACCATAGAAGGTACATAATAACAAATTTTTGGGATTAGAAAGTGAAAATGTTTGGGGGGATAATGATGTAGTCTATCATGGAAGATGTCTACAGAAGCATCATGCACACAGTCATGCGGGTAAATGAGCTCTCTCGTACACGGGGAACAATCAGTGCAATTATTCTAGAAATAGTCTCATAAAATGAAGGATGACATCCATATTCATTAAATTAATTAATTAATTAATTAATTCTGATTTTTGCCAGGAACATTGACGAGGGTTTGGAGGGTGTTTGGTCTAAATCTGAATTGTCCCTTCAGACTAATGTTTGAATGCCAGGGACTTGGCCTGCTTTAGTTTGAAGATGGTGAAGACTTTAGGAAATAGGACCTAGCTGGGGAAAGTAGGCCACTAGGGGAGGGCTATGAAGGACACACACACTTCTGGTTTGGCCCTGTACTCTCTATTTCCTGTCTGCCACCATGTGAGCAAGCTGCTGCCTCACAGTCCCACCACCAAGGACTAAGTTACTGAGACTGAAATTCCTCTGAAACTGTGATCCAAATCAACCCCTTCTCCCTTTATTTGCTTCTGTCAAGTATTTGGTCACAGTGATGTAGAAGTAACTCAAAATGGGAGAGAGGCTTTTTACTCTAGTTGCGGGGAATGCCTTATGTTCTCATATCCCCTGCCACTTCCTCTTCCTGATACTGTCCAAGAAAGTTATTTCCCTTTCTCTTCTTGACTTAGACATTTATACCCTTCAGGAAGTTCTACATTAAGCTTGAGTCAGAAAATTCCCTGACAGCATCTTACCTTTTGAATTCCTCCCTGACGCCTCGCGAAGCAGACTCCAAGAAAGCCACGTGTAAAGTTGATGAGTCTCTGAACTCTCCCATGCTCCAGTCAAATGGGTCTGCTCTGAAATCACAAGGCCTAAGCCTGTGGCAGTTTTCTTTCTTTTTTAATAAATATTTTATGTGTATGAGTGTATGGCCTGCATGTATGTAAGTGCATCTGTGTCCTGCAATGCCTGCAAAGGTCAGAAGAGGGCATTGGATTCCCTGGAACTGGAGTTACAGATCGTTGTTAGTTGTCATGTGGGTGCTGGGAACCCAACCCGGGTCTTCTGCAAAAACAACCAGTGTTCTTAA
Source organism: Nannospalax galili (assembly GCF_000622305.1). Lineage (NCBI taxonomy): Eukaryota > Metazoa > Chordata > Mammalia > Rodentia > Spalacidae > Nannospalax > Nannospalax galili. The sequence continues at coordinate 836,239 of NW_008339381.1, forward strand.
CTGCTGAGTCATTTCTCCACCCCCATGCCCTTCCCTGTGGCAGTTTTGAAGAGAGAGGAGAGAGGAAAGAGAAAGATCTCAATGATGAGTATAGGAACAGTATCAAGGCAGCTTGCCTTCCTATCCATTATAGTATTGTAAGCTGTATAATTTTCCATAGGTGAAGTAGACACTGAGAGGTATGTTTCAACTCAATTTCCTGGAATTCCATTAAATAATAAGAACTCCACTTAAGACACCCGGCAGCCAGCAGCCAGCAGCCGCTGGACAATCTACCTGAGCTAAGAGCTATGCAAAGGGGAGAGGGTGACAAATCTCGTCAGGCCAGAACTAAATTTCCCATGTCAGAAACCTGAAAAATTATCAGATTCTCCTCAAGACCAACCTGTGTGGAATTAAATGTTTAAAATACAATGAATTCAAACTTAAGTACTAGAATGAGAAGTTTCAAATAATTGAATGAGTAAGAAAAAGTAGCATAGAATTTGGCCAACATGTTATTAAGGGAGGTTGCGATTAGAATAAGTCACATTGTTTTTATATCCTATGAACCCAGGCCCAACACATAACCTGGATACAGAAGCATTTCTACCGAAATCTTCACTTCTGCTGCAAATCCCTGGAGGGCAAGGGTTATCATGTCCTTGGGAATATTACTTGCAAGCTTTTAAATTTTCTCATTATTTTTACAAAATTGTACTTTTGTAAACACAAAGACTTCCCTGAAATCAAAGAACCGCTAGAGAAGCAAATATTGGGCACAAAATAACTAGACATCTCAGCAACTAGGAGTTCAAGTTCACATGAAGGCTTCTCTAGCAATGAGACTCGACAATGGATTTGGGCTCTGTATATTTAGTTCAAATCAGAGAAAGAGAGAGACAGAGACAGAGACAGAGACAGAGACAGAGGCTTAGCAAAGTGTATGGAATTATTAAGTTGAAGTTGGATTGAGGATTGGTGTGGTTAGAAGTAGCGTTGTTAGATTGCATAAAATGGAATTATTTACTAAGTGAAATATATTCAGCTTAAGAATCTTCTATTTTGTTGGTAACATGATCCATCGAGGTCAAAGTTCTGTGATTTAAGTAGACACACACGAGGAATCCCTTGCCTCACTTCTGGGCTCATCGAAAGTTTTCATCAATATTTTCTCAGTTTCAGCCTTTTTCTAGAATTGCAGCTACCAGCTGCATTGTCAGAGACTAGTCAGCTGTTGCCGCTAGTTTCCCACCCACTTTGAGATGTTTATCCTGAGAAATTTCTTCCTTTCCTCTTTTTATGACATTTAAGTATCTTGTGAAAATAAGTTCTTATGGGAAGCATTGCGCATGGGAAGAGATTAAGAAAACAGCCACACTGAGTGAGCCGCGCCATCAGCTGGAGGAGTGCCAACTGCCCAAACTTGTCCTGTCAAGTGTTACCAGGAAAGTGTGAATTTTTCAGACTGCCCAACCTCTTTGACCTCACAAATCCTGTTGCACTCCCATCCGCTCAGGCCTCTCTCAACACTTAATCAGGTAAGGCAGTGGTAGCAGAGCCGAGACCCAGCGAAACTGTAGACAACTGACCCGGGTCAGTGGCCACCTAACAGTTTCAGAAGTAAGGTGATAGAGAATCGTAATTATACAATGAAAGAGACAAAGTGACCGGAGATATGAACTGGGATGGCTTGAGTCTAGACTGTCTCAATTTAGGAAAATTCCAGACCAGGTCTTTCAAGGTTGTTCGTACGTGATGGTTCTAAAGCTAATGGATTTGTCTTTAAATGATATTTTTAGACAGCTTTAAGTTCATGTAAGTTATCTATGGTTTTAAATTCACAATGACGTCTACATAAACCTTGATAGGGATAGGGGAGAGGCTGCATCATGAAGTGTCACAAGCAAGGTTCTGAAGCACAGAAAACATGGAAACACACGGTGTCACCGGAAGATGGAAAAATACAGCCCAGGAGGCCCTTCTTCTCCTGGCACAGGACCAACTCCTGACTGCATTGAGTTGATGAGCAAACACAGATCCCAGAATCTCTAAAAAGCCTCCTGTACTTTCCCACACCCCACATTCAGATATTCCTGGTGCTCACTTAATCTGGCATGTTCCATAAGAGGTTAGGGAGGGAAAACAGGTTTAAAAAATGGAAGAAGCTATAAGGCACCGTTAAAAAGTCACCGTAAGAGGGAGCAGTGTGTACACTGTGTTCATGTGTGGAATTGTCAAGCACCATCTAAAAATCTATCAGAGGAAACCTAGACATTTTAGATGACCCCTGCTTCAAGGTCCTCTTTTCTCTCAGGGAGATCAACAACTCTTTCCTTACCAGCACCTCCTTCCTGGTACCCCTTCTGAACAGGAGGCTCAGCCTCTCTCTGCCCTTCTTAAATTCTCCCCTTGAACCTCAGGAATCAAAACCCCAACCTGTCCTTCTAAGTCTTCAACATACCCACAGTAGAACCCCACATGGAAAGGCAAACAAGTGCTCTTTTCTCTAAGAGAAGCGATTACAGCAAATTGGATAAAAGGGGTAAAAATGTCCTTCACAGTGGTGGCAGGCATCCAACAGCAGGGAAAAATTACAGGAGTTATTCTGAAGATCTAGATAAATTTATTAACAGATTTCAGACTATGACCTTAATCTTTGAAATATCCTAGAAGGATATTTGGGTTGTTTTGCTAGCTGCTGCATCCCCATAAAAAAGGAACAGTCCTATCAGCAGCTAGAAGGGAGGCAGCCAAGATGCTGGTTAGAAATGCAGACCACAGCCACCCAGGGCATGAATTAATCCCTTCTATAACACAGAAAGTGAAAAAAAATTCAAGATAAGGCAAGTAGATATGCATAATACAGACACAAATGTGCTTATTTATACATAAATGACACTTAATTGATGGCAATCAACATAGCTTCTCCAGTTCCTAAGATGGAGCGGAGTCATGGAGATGAGTCAGTCATAGAGTGCAGGCCCCGCCCCCTGTCCCTTAATTCTCCAGTAGCTCTGACCTGCATGGGGTTCCCCACATGTAGCACCAGCAGCCACACATCCCCAGTGCCAGCACTTTAGCCCTTTTTTCTTGTAGTGCTGTTCTTATTCAAGTCTTAGTAGCTTCAGAGTAACCCAAAGCACTGATGGGTAAATTATGAGTCAAAATACATCTCACTTTTTCTTGGCTATGGGCAAAATAAAAAGAAAAGCTCTGAGAGTCAGTACAAAGATGCTGAGGCTGGGGTTTTCCTTCAGGTAAAGGGTCTTTTGGCGAATGAACCTATGGTCATTGGAGCTTTAGGGAAAACAGGCTCTTCCAGTCATCCCAAGATGCCAATGAAAGCGAAGAGCAGGGCTGAAGAAGGCAGGAGTGGAACCTTATTCAGTACAGCTGTACCAGGAAGATGGGGGGGGCTGTACCAGGAAAATGGGGGGGCGCTGTACCAGCCCTGTAGTCAGGTGTATTCACGTGAGCTGCAAGTTTCAATACGGGAAGAATTATGATGGGGACAAGAGAACATATTAGGGTGCTCTGGTCCAACTGTGGTCTGAGATGAGAACATATTAGGGCGCTCTGGTCCAACTGTGGTCTGAGATGAGCACATCTTCTCAGCTCTGGTTCTACAAAGCTGTAGGAACCCTGCCATCCCTTGATGAGGCCCTTCGATCCATCAAGAAGTGGTCACTCCTGTTTATGTGACAGTCTTTCTTAGTCTTTCTTAGGGAGGCAGTCTCATCATCTGCCTCTCAGTGTCACTGTTCATGGAAGGCTCAGTGCGGTGTCTAGAGACTTATAAGCACTGCTCTGGGGGATCTGGATAGAGTTTTGTAAGAGCTATCAGTGGACAATCTGTTGAAAGTACATTAGGTTCTCTTAATTTGGGTGTCTTCATCCTTGAATGGGGATGGCATAGGTTAGGTAAAGTAAGAGCTAATCAACAAGTTTGAGACTGAAGCTTAAATTATTACGATGCCTAAGTGCAGAGCTGGGCAGGCATCTGACCCAAAGTCTAAGGCAGTAAAGGAGACAGGTGCAAGTTCAAGGCAGAAGGCGCCACGCTTATTCTGGCTCTAGTTACCAGCAGGCTTGAGCAAAGGGTCTGTACTTTTACAAAAGCAGTCCCAAGTCCTTTACATACTTAGTATACACGTGTATTTGCAAGGATGCCTGACCAGGGGAAGCAGGTTCCATGCACCCTCCTCTGTGTGCTGAAGAACTTCCTCAGAAACTTTTATCTCCTCCTGAGCACATCTGAAATCCAGTGCTTCAGAGTAAATGGCACATTATAAAAAGCTATGGTTTCCCATTTTTAGATATTTTATTTCAATTTCTATGGAAAATCATCTTTATACTGGCATGGATTCTCCTGATCTGGCCTGTAAAATACATTCATATGTGTACACATTTAATATGAACTCTCACACACGTATGTATTTGCCACCATCGTGGGTGGTAGAAGTGGTATTATATTTTTTCTCATTTGTAGACTGAAAACCATATGCCGACTTCATAGAAATTACTGAAGTTCGTTCATGAAAATGACCATGAAAACACGTTGTAAATAATAATGCATTAAATTCTAATTGTTACTTCTCTTTCCTGTTTTTAACAATGGAAGACAAAGAGTGAGGTCTCTGGATTTAGGTGGTTTGACTTTCTTGGAATTAGCAAAATGTAAACCCCCCCTACACACTCACACACTATCACACACACACACACACACACACACACACCACATGCACATTCACACATATACACACTCTTCCAAGATAATGAGGGACAGCATAAAAGAAGGCTTCTGTACACTTGAGTTCAGTGCTTGTTTGTCTCCTGAAAGTCACCAAAAATCTAATGGATGATGAAAATAGAGATTGTAAAGCCCACCTCTACAGTCTCTGGAGACACATCTGATCAACACTTGCTGAAATGCGTGAGGGTTGCAGGAACCAGCTAGGCAGAGGGAAGCGGTGCAGGAAGGAGAGGTGACAGACATGGGGTTGGCAAGAAGGATCTTCGCTAGCACCCAATACAGCACAGCAAAGCTGCATGTCTTAAAGTTAAGGATTAGCTACAGTCATTGTTTGCAGAATTAGATGCAGACAGGAAATGCATGCGGCAAAACTCATCCAAAAGATGGTTTGACTCAAAAAGACAGTGGAAGGGCTCCTAAAGAATCTTACAGAGAAACTATTCTGGAATGGATAGCCACAGAAATGGAAAGAATATTTGGAAGGAGGAGCAAGTCTACAAGAGTCTCCCTGAGTTTCTCCGATGGCTGCATCCTCATTCCAACCCCAACATTGCACAATATCTGGCCAAGAAAAATTCATCTTATTTTAGAAGGAGAAAGAATATATGCAAAGTAGGTCAGGTCAGTGAGAATTCATATACACCAAGAGGAAAAAACTCAGAAAGAATGGAAAGGAAGTAATGCATATAAACAGTAAGTGAAAATGGGCAGAAATGTCACCATTGTAGGGAATATAATTATAACAAAATATTTTGATACAGATCTTTAAGAGCATAATGAAATGAAAGCAGTTTTATGAAGAGAGAGCAAAGGACACTAGGAGAATCCAGAGAAGAGTGGTGAGACAATAGAGAGCAAAAACGAGTCGGCAGAGTGTGGGGAAGTAGGAAAAGCTGTCGTCATCTCAGAGAGAAAGGCAGAATTGGAAGAGATAGAAAAGACAATGGACAGTAGTAAGGCACTAAATAAAATGCAAAATAAAAAAAGAACAAGAAACACAATAAAGGAGAAAGGCCAAGGAGAGTCAACATGCCGCCGTATTTGCTACTGTGATCTAAAATAGTGCCAAAGCAATGCAGTAGGAAAACAAATACAAGGTTATAATTTCAGAAATTGCATGCAATGAGGATGATCTGAGAATGCTTTTGGGGTGGATACATTGTATTTTAAAACTGTCTTGGGAATGACTAACATCAATACCCACCACCACAAGAAAATTATTGCACTTTAAATCAAACGTGAAGGATCCTGTCACTGGAAGGTTGGAAGTATAACTCATCACCTGGACTAGGATTTTTTTAATTCAATTTTTAATTTTTTTGAGATTTTCATGCATGAATATTATATTTATGCCATTTGCATTCCCACCCCCTTCAATGCCTCTTCCCACTTCCTCTCAAATCCATGATCTCTACTTTTAAGAGTGAAAGGAGGCAAAGGCAAATGCTGAGACAGACAGATGTAAGACTCTTTGGACAAGCTAGAGCCTGTCGTCAGTCTAGGTAAGAGGGAAACTTTAGGGCAATGTCAGGTTTCTTAAGAGCAATGTTCAGTGTTTGGAGACACCAGGACAAGACTTAGGGTTTTCAAAAATGAAAGACAGCAATCTGTTATCTACAAAATTCCCCAAGTACATAGACAGAAATCAAGAAACCTACTAGAACTCAAAGAATCTTCTCCCTCTAAATGCTTCTTGAATAAAATATTGAAGATAACTTTAACTACTCTAGGGGTGACTTGAGAAATTATGGGGAAAAATACTGCTGACAAGCATGAAAAAGGCTTACTTGAAGAACTAACATTTAAACATATGTGGGTATCAGGATGACAGAAAGTAAAGTAAATACATGTACCAGGTCAATGTAGAAATACCGCACAAGAAAAAATTAGAAACAGACCTGGTAACAGTTTCTGTCTTAACAAGGAGTTAAGGGATATTATTTAAAAACAATAAACCCAGTAGTAAATGTTTTAAATTTTCTTTCTTTCTTTCTTTCTTTCTTTCTTTCTTTCTTTCTTTCTGGAATACTGAACTTGGGAGACGAATTGCTGGAGATTTATGCCACAGTCTTATTGTGCAACTGTTTTTGAGAAGGCCTCAAATAGCACAGGTTGGCCTCAGACTCACTATGTAGCTGAGGATGACTTTGAACCCTTGAGCTCTGGGATTTTGAGGCATGTAACAGCATGCCTGATTTTATGCAGTGCTATAGATTGAACCCAGCCCATGACTTCGTGTATGCTTGGCCAAACACTCTTCCAACTGAGTTTTTTTTTTTTTTTAGACAGGGTCTCCCAGTAGCCCCAGCTGGTCAAAGTCAATAAGACAAGCAATTGGAAATATCATCACTAATGTCCATCCTTCCATGCTTTTTTCTAGAAGATATTTATTCATGTGTATGTGTGTGTCTGTGTGTGTGTCTAAGTGTATGTGTGTATACCATGTACATGCAGTGCCCACAGAGGCCAGAAGAGGGCATCAGATCCCTTGCAGCTAGGGTTACAAGCGATTGTGAGCTGCCTGATGTGGGGTGCTGGGAAGTGAACTCAAGTACTCTGGAAGAACAGCAAATGTTCTTAACCACTGAGTCATCTCTTCAGCACCTCTTCTATTCTTGTAATGGGAAAAATGATCCCAAGCTATAACCCACCTGTACTGGTGACCTGAGCTTGGCTGGTCAGGAATTTCTATGAAGAGAGGCCTTGCTGGAGGGGTGGTGCATAAACTCCTCACAGCTGACCAAAGCCCACATAATGTCACTTTAAGTTTTTTTCTTTCTCATGGGTTCCCAGGGTGCATCTCTATTTTTAAAAATATTCTATTTATTTTTACTTTATGTGTATGCGTGAATTGCCTGCATATAAGTAAGTGCACTTATGCTGTGTAGTGCCCGTGGAGGTCAGAAGAGGCCATCGGATGCCCTGGAACTGTAGTTATGGACAGTTGTTAGCTTCTATGCTGGGATTCAAACCCAGTCTTCTGCAAAAACAACCAGTGTTCTTAACCGCTGAGCCATCTCTCCAGCCCGCAACTCTACTTTTTACAAGATTTATTTTTCATTTTTGATCCCATAATATAGAGAATCTGTTTATGTTCTAGTACTTTATTAATTAAAGACCTTCCAGCAAATTTCAGGGTCTCAAAATCAGCTTATTTTATTGGGATGTGCTTTACCAATGTCTGTAGTTCTAGAGTTTTTGTTGTTGTTGTTGTTGTTGTTTGTTTTTTTTAAAGGGAGGAAAAAATTTTATTAGTATTTTTATTGATTCTTTGAGAATTTCTTACAATGAATTCTGATCACATTGAGAGGCTCGTTTCCCTCATCTCCTCTCAGATCCACCTACCTCATCCTTACCCCTCACTTCATCACTTCATGTCCTCTTGTATTAAAGCCAGACCAAAAATTCAACATGGAGAGGATAGGAGCTAGGGAAGGAACCCTAGCTGAGGAACTATTGGCAATTCATAGCTGCTTGGAGAGGGAAAGTCAGTTTTCTTTAATTATTTAAGGCTGTGGCACCAGGTAGGTTGACTAGGTTCCAGGAGATGGACCCACAGCCAGGAGGACTTTAAGGGATTTTAGGGTGGTAATTGTCCTTATAAACCATGTTCAGAAGTTTAGTTGCTGAATGACCTTGAAGAAATGGGTGACCTTGTCTGTGCTCACCATACAAGTGATTTGGGAAGTTGGATGAACAAAATAGCACTTGCACAGTGTCAGCACACATAGCATTCCGTTGAATTGTGTGTACAGATGATCCTACTGTCCCGCGAGAGGGCATGCCCTTGTGTTCTGTCATTTGCATACTGTTAAGATATTGAGTTAACTAGTTTGGCACATAATGTGTGCAATAATTAATTGGAAATTTGAAGAGAATGATTCAATCATGTTCTTCCATATCTATGCATTTAGTAATTCTGTTTGTCCTTTACTTCTTCAGGGATCTATGTATGTAGCTCTTTTGCCAATTAAAATATAAAAATGTGAGATGGCTTCATTGTTTTTTAGCTTAAACTTGCTTCCTGACTGCTGTGGTTTGAGAGTATTCCCTGAGAGTCACGCTCTAGAAGCAATGTGGTGATGTTTAGAGGTGGTTGATTGTGAAGAAGGGAGGCCTGGTGCTATATTGATCCTAAGTGTCTCCCAAAGGCTCAGATCTGAGTGATCTGAATTAAAGGCTTGTTCCACCATTGGAAGGGTTTTTTTTTTTTCGATAGGGTCTCCCTGTAGCTCCCAGATAGCCTGGAACTTGCCATGTGGACAAGGCTTGCCTTGAACTCACAGAGATCCACCTGCCTCTGCCTCCTGAGTGCTGGGATTAAAGGCCTGGTGAGTGTTTCCACACACTGCTACTATGGTATCCTGTTTCATCCAAGCCCAGAAGCAATGGGCCAAGAGATTATGGAATGAAACCTCCAGGACCATATGTAAGTTCATCCTCTCAGACTTTTGTTATTGTAAATTAAAGTTGACTAATACAGAAATCGGTACTGAGAAGAGGGATTGTTTCTGTGACTATACCCCAGAGCATGTTAAGAAGGCTTTGGAGCTTATTTACAGGAGTTTGAAGACCTTAAGAGGAACAGCTAGAAGTCAGAATGCTCTAATGAGAACTCACTATGGAGTTTTGGTGAGGGCTCAGATTGGAATGTTGAGTGAGAATATATGTTTATAAAGTGTCCAATAAAGGGCTGGAGAGATAGCTCAGCGGTTAAGAGCACAGGCTACTCTTGCAGAAGACCTAGATTCAGTCCCCAGCACCCACATGACAGATAGCAACCATCTGTAACTCCAGTTCCAAGCAATCTCATGTCGTCTCCTGACCTCTATAGGCATTGCACACATGGGTGCTGTAACATACATGCAGGCAAAACATTCATACTCATAAAAGGACATTTTTAAAAGTACCTGATAGAAATGAAAATTATACTGGTATTTTGACTAATAGACACCTTGTCACAATGTGACAAAAGAGTCTAACATATTTCATTTCATCCATTGGGGAATTTGTAGGAGCTGAGCTTAAAGGTGATGACTAGTGTGTCTGGCTAAAGATGTATCAGTGCATCATAGCACTCGGGCAGAGGCATGGGTGTCACTCACTGCTTTTAACCACAATTGCAGTGAGAATCAATAGATAGAAGCAGAGCAGAGAGATTTAGAGAATTTGCAGTAGGGTTGGAAAAAAGAGCATGTTTGAAAGTACACTGAAGAAAGGTGCAGTTACCAAAGAAATTAGAATTGTGGAAATCAGTCAAGTGCTTTGCATCAGTGAGAAATATACATTATGGGCATTTCAGGAATCAGGAGACCCCAGTCATCACAGGCCCAATTATACAAAAGACAAGGTTTGTTTTAACGACTTCCAGGGAAGCCTTTTGAGAAGAGTGCACAGGGTAGCAGCTAAGCCAGGACCACTTGACCAAGTAAGGCTCTCAGGACCACTACAACGTGATTCAAGTAGTCCAGGGCTCAGCTGACGCCAGTGTCAGAATTTGGTGTCAGCCATGTAGTGCTAGATTTAGGCATGTACAATATAAAGCCATGAAGGCTTCAACCAAGATGTCCAGAGAAAATTTGGGGAGGCAGTATGTGAAAGTATCAGAGGCCCTGCTAGTAGGGTCTGATATGTGGGTAATATGTCGTACTGTGAAGGTAAATCCAAAGCTGCACTGGGAAATTAGAAAATTAGAGATGCTGCATCTGTGGACTATCCATGCAGGAGATGCAAGAAGTGTGCAATACCAGTGTGATAGAGATGTCAATGGTCTGCAAACAGCAGAGCAGTGGGGCTACTCAAGCCCTTGGAAGTTGCATCCTCCCATATGTCCCAGATACCACACAAGGGATTTGAGTCTTACCTCATGTTTGGTCTTGCTTTAGTCCAGTCCCTTTTTATTATATTGGTTTTTTTTTTTTTTTTTGGAATGAGACTGTTTACTTTCTGCCGTTGTATCTTAGAAGTATGCAACTTGTTTTCAAAGTTCTTATGGGACTCATACTTGAGTTTGCTTTCACTCCCAGGGAAAATGAACAGTAAAGACTTCGGGGACTTAGAGAGGGACTGAATTCATTTGGCATTGTGAGATGGACATGAGGCTTTGAGGACCAGGGACGAGTGCTGTAGTTCATGCCCTCAAGTCTCCCTAAGGCGGTGTGTTAAAGGCTGTTCGTCAGATCAGTTCTTTGTGGACTTGGTCTTTGTATCACTGAAGTCGACCCTTCTTATTCTTTTCTACTTGGACATGAAGTGAGCAGTTTTGTTTCAGCAAACATTCCTGCCATGATCTATCACATCACCTCATGACCAAAGGCAATGGGGCCAACCGGTGATGGATTAGAATCTCCAAACTAAGCAAAATAAGCCTTTGTCTCTATATATGTTAAGGGCCTCTGGTATTTTGTCATGATGCAGAGTGCATACGCTAATCATCTGCATTATAGCAACACTATTCAGGCCCACCCTTCCTAGGAGTGCCCACCACTTCCTTTATCGTTCTCGATACACTCAGTTATCTAGTGGAACATTGTCTTCCTTCTATATTTTAATGAGACCTGATATTTTTAAAGTTATTCCCAATTCCAAACACGAAACTTGAATAGTTTAATGTTCAATAAATGTCTATTGCATGGATAACTGAGTGATGACAAAGGTGCTTCCTAGGCCTTTTGTAATCATTGAGGGAAGTCATCTAATGTAGAAGCCTCTTAGTTTGTAAGGGTACTGCGCTTTGATTTTTAGTCTCTAGAGGAATTTTAGTCTGTTCAGAAGATTAAAACATTCAAATAAAAGTAAAAGAAGGGAAAAGACATCAACAGTGATTTAACACCAGTGCTGAATTTAATAGGATGGATTTCTAGGGAAAATGATGATCAGAAAATAGAGCTCTCTTTCTTAATATTACCTCCCAGATTTCCGCTGAAGCAACTACCTAAATATAATGGTGATGTGTAGAGGGCTAATCAGAAAATCTTCCCCAGTAAAGCAAGTGAACGGATACTGCTCACAACCAACTATCTATATGTTAGCCAGATGATGGTGGAGGGGAAATAGCAGTGGTCTCACTGTCTTGCTGCCTTTATTACGTGGATTATCATACAAGAAGCCACCTACCACTGTGAGTGATTCTTGAATTTGCATTTGGAAAGAGGAGTTATTGGCCAATGACAGCATTGGAGGAGAGAGAGCCAGGACAGGTGCCAGTAGCACTGCAGCTCACACCTGGGTCTGGAAATAGAGATGGTTAGCTTCAGGTCTGGACCCCAGCATGGCAGTTCCCCAAACAAAGAATACATGGCACCAGGACTCAGATCTGTGCTGGGACTGCCCAGGGTGTCAGCCTCTGCTCTGCTGCCTCGGGCTGCTGTATTGTCAGTTGGTAATGATAATGTACAGTAGGTTCACGCTTTCTCTTTGCCCTTTGTCTGAACATGAAAGAACTGGGCAGAGTTCCACATCAGTCTTTGACAGATGCCGTTTCAATGTCAAAATCAGTTGTAAGCCAGTGGATTTTATGCTGTAAGGATCAGCAAGCTGGGATGTTAGGTACCAGATCTGGAGGAAATATTATGGATCAATTGAAATGGCTACAAAGAAGCAGAAAGATCACTTGCCTTGACATTCACAAAAGGAAAATTCCTGACGCATGATATCTGTGTGATCTAAGAAGATATACCAGGAAAGCAAAAGAAAAAAAACTCAGGTAAGGAGAGGCTGAATGGAGCTGGAAGTGGTTTTAGAACAAAAGTCAGATAGGTGATAGTATGCATTAATTTGGATCTGGTAGAAAAAATTACGTTTTTAATGTTAAAGACAAGTTTTAGAGGAAATGAAAGAAAACGTATTCTTAAAATTCAAGTAGAAGAAAAAATGATGAAAGGTATGGATATCTCTTAATTCTAAGAGGTCTGAGAGTTCCACAAACCTTGTTAAAAATACATCCTTTTGATGCCAGCCAACAACTCCCACAGGATTCTTTGTATGCACAGGTATGATATAATTTTTTTGCTTTGTTTGGGAAAATGGCCTTTGTTCTCAGTCCACGGAAATAAGTGTTATGAAAGACAAAAAACACAGGATTTCCCCCAGATTTTCTATTACTTTAGATGGTCTTACCTCTTTCAGATGCTTTTTTTCCACCAATGAAATTGCATCTGTGTTTATAAAAGTAGCGACTTTCTTACTAGTGTAGAATCCTTGACTTACTTCTGATTTCCTGACAGTTTCTTATTGCTATTACTGATCAATGAGGAAAATTCATAAACCCTCTGAAGCAGCCAATTGCAGAACACAGTTCTTTAGGAATTAGCACATTGACCCTTACAAAGGAATTAATTTTATTTTCATCATATTAAAGTGAGTTAGCTTAGGAATAATTTATACTTGCCCTTAGTACAGAATTGAAGTATGCCATATCTCCACGGTGAGTTTTAATGATTAGGGCATATTTTATACCATTTAAAGGCCCCAATTCTCTCCACATAGAGAAGAAAGAAATCAAAGGAATCTGGAAAAATTTTCACAAAACACTCTAGACTCATAGCGAGCGAGCGAGCGAGCGCGAGAGAGAGAGAGAGAGAGAGAGAGAGAGAGAGTTTAGCAATCTGAGTGGCCCAAGGTCGGCTTTCCTGAGCCCAGGGAAGAGATACTGCTAAATTTAGTGGTTTGTCAGAGTAAAAAGATGGGAAGAAAGCTGGGCGTGGTGGTGCTCCCCTTTAATCCCAGCACTCAGAGGCAGAGGCAGGCAGATCTCTTTGAGTTCAAGCCCAGCCTGGTCTACATAGTGAGTTCCAGGACAGCTTAGGGCTACAGGGAGACCCTGTCTCAAAAAGACAAAAAAAAAAAAAAAAAAAGATGGAAAGAAATATTCACTTAGACATTGAGTGCTCTTGGTGGACCCAGTGGACGAAGGACTTTGAGGACACAAATCAGACTCTCTAGGCCTATCTATGAGAGTTTATTAAATTGGGCGAGAGGCAGTGGAATGGGTTGTGAATAAGGGAGTGGATCTAAATACCATCAAAGTATATTGTACGAAAACTTCAATTAAAAAAAAACTTACTCAACAATTTATACTCTAGTTGACAAAGAATGAATCCAAAAGAAAGTGTTTTAAAAGAGGAAACTGTGGAACCATGTCAGTCAGATAAACATAGATTTAGTAGGCTTAAATAAGTGAGGTAAATATAGCTAAAAACCAATATAGAAAATTCCTAGAAAAAATGCAATATATAAAAAGGCTCTATAGACTTCTCCTTCCAGGAAGGAAGAGGTAGTCCACGCAATTGTCCCAATTTATCCCATGTAGTACAAGATCCTTCTAATCTGCTAGCCAGCACGCTGTGCCAATTCCCTGTCATTGCCTTCTGAGGCTGGTTACAGGTGCCTGCCTGGTATTTATATGGGTTCTGGTGATCCCAATCCCAGTTGTTTACGTGGCAGATAGTGTAACCACTGAGCCATCTCCCCAGCCCACTGATCCTCTTTGTATTCCCTAATTGTTCCTCTTCTAGTCTCAGAAATTTGTTAATTTTAAAATTCCACATATGCAAGGAAATATGTGTTACTTATATCTGTATCTACTTTGTTTAGCACAACCCTGTCTAGTCCTCTTCATTTTCTTGCAAATGATATGATTTCATTGCCATTCTTGTTTTTGTTTGTTTGGGGTGGGGGAGAGATAACATCCCACCAAATGTTGGGATTATAGGAATGCACCACTACTCTTGACTGAGTTCCTTCTTCTTGATGACTAAATGATACTCCATTGTGAATATATGCCCCATTTCCTTTATCCATTCATGCATTGATGGGCACCCTGGCTGATTATATATGTTGGGTGTGGTGAATCTGTGATAGAAAAACATGTATTTCGATTGTACATGTATTTTGATTCCTTCAGGTGTATACTCAGGGTCTGTGAACCTGGGTCTTATGGGAGCTCTATTTTTAGTGTTTTGAGGAAACTCCACGATGATTTGTATAGTGGTCAGCAACATTTCCCTCAATATAATAATAATAGCCATGGTAATTAATATACCCTTTTTCTTTTTCAACAATTTCTATTTTTAACCACGAAATATGTGCATTTCACACACATATATCATAATGCATGTCTATGTGCACCAGTTTACATTCCCACCACCAGCACATAAGGGCTTTTTCTCCAAGAATCTTATCAGTGTTTGTTTGTAATCATGTGTTTTCTTGATGCTAAAAATTTTGACGAGCATTTGATGAAAGCTCATTATAGCTTTGCCATGAATTTTCCTGGTGGCTAAATGTGCTAGCATTGTTTTCATGAATACGTTGACTATTTGTATTTCTTTACCTGAAAATTGTCTGGTGAATTTATTTGTGCATTTATTGAATGGATTTGGTGTTTAATTTTGACATTTTGGGCTCACCCCCATTTCAGATAGTACAGTTGTCAATGATTTTCTTCCGTGCTACAAGCTGTTTCTTCACTCAGAATTGTTTTCTCAATTATGCAGAGAATTTTAGTTTGATACGATCCTACTTGTTAATTATTCTTATTAGTTTTCCTGAGCTATTGCAGTCCTATTCAGAAAGTCATTGTCTATACTTTTCTTTTAAATGTGTTTCCACTGTTTTCCTCTAGATGTCTCCAAATTTCAGGTTTTGCATTAAAATCTTTGATTCATTTGAGATGATTTTTTGTACAGGATAAGAGGTAGGGAATCATGGCTCAGCAGTCTACAGATTTCCAGATTGCCAGCGCTGGTCTGATGACTGTCGTTACATGGATCTGCTTCGGGTCTGCCATACAGATACATTGCTTTATTTTCCTGGCTTTGTGCCAGTACCATGCTGACTTTGTTACCATGGCTCTTTAAAGTAATTTGAAGTCAGTTATTGTGATTCCTCCAGCATTTCTATTTCTCTCAAGATTCCTTAGACTATTTCAGAGTCTTTAGAGTTTATAGATCTTACCTTTTGCTTTCTGAGAGGATGCTCAATGGGGATTTCATGGAATCTGTAGGCAAATTTCAGTAATATTAAATAATATGGGCATTTTTGTAATATTAATTTTATTGTCCCACAAGCATAGGGTGTCTTTCCACGTTTTAATGCCTCTAACCGCATTCTTCAGTCTTCTGTTGTCCTCTGGTGGTGTCTATAGGGTCTTTCAAATATAATATCTTATCATCAGTAAACAGATTTCGAAGATGGCAGTTATTTTCTTGCAGGGCACAAAGAATCTGTCAAGTCGAAGACTCAGATAGGGGCCCCTCAAAACGGCTTCCTTGCCAGTGCACAATGAACAAATGCCAGGAAGAGAGAACTTCCTCAGAGCCGGTTTGTTATGCAACCGACAGGACCTCGGTCTCTTCAGGCTGCATCCTGGTTGGTATTTTCTTTTTCTTTTGAATAAAAATCTTATTTAATAACGGTGGTGGTAAAAATCCATCAAGCTTGCTTCATCGCAGTCTTTTCAAGATAACTAATGATTTGAATGTGAACTGTCCCTTGTGTATTTGAACACTTGGTCCCCAGCTGGTGATGTTTGAGGAGGTCCTGGACCTTCTGGAGCATGGCACCTTGGTGGTGAAGGGGTATCCTTAGAGGCTGGCCTCCAAGACGATGCCTGTTTCTGGATCCTGCCACTTTCAATTTCATGGTCGTCATACATGATGCAAACAAGGGTCTGAAACATGGGCCCAGCACCACTGAGCTGCCTCTCCATGCTTTCTCCACAACAGTGGATGCTTCCCTCTGAGGCCATGATCCAAAATAAATCTCTCTTCTTCTGTCAGGTATTTTGTCACAGCTGTGGGAAGTCCCAAAAGTTTGGTCTGTTTGTTATTGAAAGGTCAGTGCCCTGATACCATCATCCCCCTCAAAGAGAAATGTTTTGTTTCCATCCCCTGGAAATGCTTGACATTAGTGTGGTCCACTAGTATCAGTATCAGTAACTCCGCTGGAACCGGTTTTATCTTGTCTTTCCTTCCTGTGTGTATCTTCAGCTTTCTTTTCTTTTGTGCACATATGTGGCTTTTTTAATGCTCTGATTCTGTCATTAGAGGAATGACTGTACTTCCAAATTTATTCTTGCTGTCTGGCTTTTTAACATTTCTCTTCAGTGGCCATGTCTCCAGGTGTATTTGGGTCTTTCTTTTTATTTTATTTTCTTTCTTTCTTTCTTTCTTTCTTTCTTTCTTTCTTTCTTTCTTTCTTTCTTTCTATTTTCTTTCTCAAGTTTATTGGGCTTGCTGACAGAGCAGAGGGTGGGGGTTTATTTACAGAAGAGTGAGTTCCCCACAATTTACAGCTGAGCTGAACATCAGTACTCTTAACTGCTGAGCCATCTCTCCAGCCCAATTCTTTCCATTTTCTTTCTTTCTTTCTTTCTTTCTTTCTTTCTTTCTTTCTTTCTTTCTCTTTCTTTCTTTCTTTCTTTACTTTGACTTTTCTTTTACATAGTTATTTAGGCTGCAATCAGATTATGATAAAAATACTTAACAACGGCAGTGGTATGGATACTACGAAATAAAAACTGATAGTACTTCCAGTGAGGTTGATAATAAAATCATTTTACAGCTGATATTGTGCCTCACAGCACCTCGTCCTTGTCAGAAGCCAGACATGCACAAGTGTTTGGAAGCTTTGATCCCTGTTCTCGTTCCTAACTGGTTTTAGGGTTAGCTCTTTGGGTACAGGGTGTTGGAATCGTAAAAGAGGACCATTAAGTAAACAACTTTTGGTCAAAAAATAGAATTTCTAGCCTGAGAGGAGAGCGAACATTTTCCAGTTGGGCAAAGCACCAGCCCTAGAGAGGAGGGTCCACCATATGTTGTGCTGAAGAGACATGCAGAATAATGACTCCTTTAATGAAATAGTGTAGCTTTCCCAGAATCCCTGCTGCTGGCCCTAGCTTACTGTGTTACAGTCATGCAGTCTTTTCCAAGTCTTCCCACTTTTCTAAATTATTCAGAAGTGTAACTTTTTCTAAGCATGCTTTTTATAAGACTTCAGGCATCGCCATCATTTTGGGCTTTCTTCACTCTTTCTGTAAAGCTCCCCTCCCTGCCATGTGGCTGCTATCTGCCAAGAGTCTGGCCTCCATTCCAGTCCATGAGAAATGGCGTTTTCCCTGCTTTCCTCCTTTCTTCTCTTCTGGGTACCTGCTAAGAGTTACAGCTTTCCTGTCCCCCTTTTATTTTCATTTTAAAGTATAATAAAACTGTCTTAAAAAACTTGCAACAAAACAACTGGTATGGTGTAGATGTCCAGTAATCTAAAAGGAGAGCAGCTCATTTGAAATCAGAACTAGCTATTAAAAATGAATAGCAATTTACTGGAGTATTCTAGAGTAAGTAAACAATGACATTCTTTAGAATGACCGTAATTTCCTTTAGAGAGAATGTTTGGTTGGTTTTCATAGATGTGTGGGTCACCTACCGACCAAAGTCATTTTGTCTTGGACATTTTGGGAATTAAAATCGCATGAGTTCTGGTGAATGACTCTCCTATTGGCTCTAAGAGATCAGTGGCCCATGGCTAGCCCATGGTTTGACATAAGAACATTCTTTATGAAAGTTCTTTCAGAGATCTCTTATTTCTGGCTCACTCTTATAATGGTACCTTTTGAGCCTCAGGTTTTAAAAAGAAAATCTTTTAGATGGAACATAGTGGTCCTTGGATTTTGACTTTCAGACCGTTAGAGTCCTGGAAAATGGAAGTTTTACAAACTTGATCCAGAAATTTTTATTATTATTTTTAAATTTTTTATTGGGCTTTTGTAATTTCATGCAACAGTTCTTAGCCAAATTTAGACCCCCTCTCCTATCCATGCCCCCAATCCTCCCACCGGACCTCATGTATTCTACCATACATGTTAAGCTCTATCCAGTCAAACATTCGTACCTAGATTTCCTTCCGTGTAAATTCATCCACTGGAGTCTATCAGCCTACCAGGAGATCATATGTAAGGCATACTCTCCTTTACCCAGTAGCAATCAGTCTCCAATAGTTCTCAATCTAGGGCTGGCACGACACCCATTCCTCTCCTAACCTCTGGGTCTATGTTTCATTGAATTGGTGTGGGTCCTGAGCTCAGTGCCACCACTGCCACAAGTTCACATGCGCAAGTTTCCAGTGGCCTGAAAGCCTCTGCTTCCCTGCTGATTGTCCACAGATAGCAGTGCCACTACTGCACCAGCAGAGGAGTTTGTGTGCTGATCGTTACCGTTATTAGATTTTAGCGCTATTTTAAAAAACCCATTAGAGAGATTGACCTAGGTATTTTTTTCATTGTTAGAAATAATATTTTTGTAGAATTTTATTGAGACAACCCCTTTACGATGGGTCTCAAACTCATGGCAATCCTGCCTCAGCCTTTTGATAATTGAGGTTCTAGGCATGTGTCATCATGTGTAGCACAACACTAATTCTTAATGTAAAATGTTGAGCTATATACTGATTCAACGAAATGCTACAGTATAACTTTGTCAGGGATTCATTGACAAAGTTGACAGGTACAAGGATGAGTTGGTGTTTGCTGCAACTATGACAAAACAGCACAGTTTCCTCTAAGGGCTTTGCTCGCTCCAAAAAGGAAAATGAATCATTTGCCTCTAAATTATGCTTTTGTTTTCTATATTCTGACCAGTGTACACAAGTGGCAATAAAATTAGTAAGCATTTGAAGATTTAAATTTAAAGAGTTAAAGAGAAAAACACATATGTTAAATGTGAATGGTTACAGTTGAAATTGCTGCATTGATTATACCATTTAAAAAATCTTCAGACATTTACTTTGAAGTTTACTGTTCTGTTCATCATGACATATGGTTAATTTTTGATAATCAATGAAATTGCCAATAAGTCCTCTAAAAGATAGAGTATTATATCCCTAAGAGATACGGAACCAAGCCCAGTTAGATCTTTCTGAGATGCACGTCTTTACTGCATGCACAGTAAGAGATGAAAACTCAGCTTGAAGTGTCCAATAAAATATGGACTCAAATATGTTCACGTTGAGAATGGAAAGTCAGTATTGCTGTATTCTTCTCAGTCGATAGTAAACAGTTTGATTCTCTAAGTACATTTTCCCATAAGCGCTGAGCACAAGGAATTGGCTTACGCAAAGGAACTTGGATAAATGATGTTCCTTGTTCTACAGTTCTTCAGCAAATTACAGTTCAGGCAAGAATGAGGATGTGAGGATTATTTGAAGTATGAAAGGGAGATAAAGTTTCCACTAAGGTTGGGACAAATCTGAAGGGAACAGAACTTCTACCTTTTCTGTTGATCAAAAAAGAAAATAAAAACTTCAGAAACACCTCTGAGTTTTGGAAAATTTTCATTTAATAAAAATCAAGTGCTCAAACCAAAAGTTTTTCT
Source organism: Nannospalax galili (assembly GCF_000622305.1). NCBI lineage: Eukaryota > Metazoa > Chordata > Mammalia > Rodentia > Spalacidae > Nannospalax > Nannospalax galili. The sequence continues at coordinate 856,342 of NW_008339381.1, forward strand.
ATACATAGTATTATACATTATGTGCGTATATTCAATTCAAATGAAGCTTCTGGATTTTTATTATATCAGCATACATTTGTTCAGTGGTTATGACATATATTGTTTAAAATAAAGAACATTTTATAAACCTCATTTGGATGACATATTGACAAAGAACATGTTTTGGTTAATGCATTGTATGTAATTACTGCATTTATTTTCTATCCATGACACTTAAAATGACTACCAAAGATGGAGTACACAATATTGCTTTTATGCTCCTGTGAAGCCACAGTGGTCACTCATAGCTAGTAAAAGCCCATTTGAATGTTGTGATTTTTTTTATTTCTTAAAGCTCCAGATCCTCCATGACAGTGGGTTCTAGAATAAGATTAGTCTGGCTAAGTCCGTCACTCCATCTTCAGAAATAAGTACAGTTTTAAAATGCTTATGCTAAGCCAGCCTTACAAAGAAATGAAACACAGTAGATTGACAGTCAGACATAAGGTGAAGAAGGAAAATCTGTTTATTATGGATTAGAATGGATTGGCTAAATACTAAATATTACATTTTTCGTACTGTTACTCACATCAATTTCAAATTGCAGTCGCTTTCAATTCTGAGATGGGGATTGGGTGAGCAGTTTCACTTATTGGAGTTGATTCCCTGGGTCCCCACATGGTGCTCCATCCCTGCATGGTGGACCTCTCCAAGGAGCTAGCAGCAAGGCTGGTCATAAATCACACAGCCTGCTGTTTACCCCCATCACTGCTCTCTAAAAACAGGATCAATGAGCTTCATTCCTGCAACCTGAAAACAAGTGTCTGTGAGACGGTGTCAAGAAAGACAATATTGAAAAATGTCGAACTTTAATTCACCTTGGTTCTCAGAAATATTCCCTACAGCTTTATGCTGAAAACATTGTTTGGTCCTCGATGATGACATTGTAATAACACCACCTTCAGGAACATTAAAAATCCTTCTATGCTCATGTTTACTCCAAAAATTCTCAGCGTCGCTAAACTGACATTTCCCTTTTCAAGCTCAGGACTACATATAGCACCTGACCAATTTCTTGACTATAGATTCTCACATAAATACTGATGAGAATGTGTGTTCAAAGAGTAATAGTTTTCCAGGATACATGTGTAGTGTGTGAAGTGTATGCAGTAAAGGAAACTGAAGGAAGAATGATTCTGTTCTATTTCACTTCCTTGACTCATCAGTAACAATTATATTGCAAACATTCTCTTGCAATTCAATTGTGTAAAATATCAGTAAAATTACACTTTCAAGATAAAATTGGAAGAGAAAAAAATTCCCCCATTTTTTTCAAGTTTAAAATGTATTTCTTATCCCAGAATCTATCATTTTCCAAAATATGAAGTTTGGACAAATAGAATGAACAACTTCTTTTGTAAAAACTTTTATGATAAAGAGGAGTGGAGATAGTGGACAACATTTCTGATTCCTGATTTCAATGGGAATGTTTCCAGTTTTTCTCCATTTAGAATTATGTTGGCTGTGGGTTAAACAAAGCAGGAAATTAAAGGAGTAATAATTGGAAAAGAAGAGATCAAATTTTCCCGTTTTGAAGATGACATGATATTATATCTAAGAGACACAAAAATTCCACCAGAAAACTCCTAGAAATTATTAACACGTTCTGTAAAGTGGCAGGTTACAAAATTAACCTACAAAATCTGTAGCCTTTCTATATACCAATAACAAGCAATCAGAGAAAGAGT
>NW_008339381.1:858718-859090 GCF_000622305.1 Nannospalax galili
CAAATGGATCAAAGACCTCAATGTAAAGCCTGAAACTCTGAAACTGTTAGAAGAAAACATTGGCAAAAACCTACAAGATATAGGGGTAGGAAAGGATTTTCTAAACTGGACAACAATTGGTCAGGAAACAAGGTCAAGAATCAACAAATGGGACCTCATTAAACTAAAAAGCTTCTGTACATCAAAGGAGGCAACTAGGGAAGTGCAGAGAATACCCACAGAATAGGAGAAAATCTTCACCAGCGACACATCTGACAGAGGTTTAACATCCAGAATATATAACAAACTCAAAAAACAAAGAATTAAGAAAGGAAGTAACCCAATTAAAAGATGGGTTAAGGAGCTGAACAGACAGTTCTCAAAAGAAGACGT
>NW_008339381.1:859526-874726 GCF_000622305.1 Nannospalax galili
ATGGAGTTTTACTCAGCAGTAAAGAAAGATGAAATCATGGAATTTGCAGGTAAATGGGTGGAACTAGAAACTATTATACTAATTGAAGCAACACAGACTCAGAAAAAAAAATTGACATGTGTTCTCCCTCATATGTGGATCCTAGAACCAAATCCTATAAGTGAGTATGTATCCAGACATAACTACAGGAACCAGGATAATGGAAAGGAACCAGGGAGGTAAAGGAAAAGAAAGAACCTGAAAGAGAAGAACAGCAGGAAACAGGTGTTAATAAGGGAGATATGGATAAAAATGGGGTTAGTTTAAGGGAGGGGGGAGGGAAGGGTATACAAGGAACCTAGGGGATAAAGGGAAAGAAGGAGCTCAAAAGAGGTAGGACCGTAGAAGGGTATTAAGGGAGAAATGGGAAAAATAGGGGTACCTTAATTGAGGAAAACATGATAGAGGGGTTAGACAATGTGAGAAATAAATAATGCCTAGCTAGTTTTAAAAACCACAGGGAACCATATTAGTCCAACAACATACTGACACACTATGGGAACCATATTAGTCCAACAACCTGCTGACAAATTATACATAGCAGATCAAGAAATATATGTCAAGGCAAGGTTTATCTGAGGACAATTGGTCTTGGATGTTTAACAGCCATACTTTGAGGCCTATACTAATTTGATCAGAGGGACACAAAGGACAGTTTTTGCTCCTTGCCCTCCTAGGTTGACCAGTTCCAGGGAACTATGAGCAGCTCTCAAAATGCTCTGTAACTGTGGTGAGTCACCTGTCCTCTTGATCAAAGAGGCTGTGCAGACCCCATGAGATGTACTTGAACCAGTATTCAGTCTACAAAGAGGAGTGTCAACACAGAGGAAACATTTCCTCCATGCTTCCAAGCGAAGCTAGCCATGGTCGAGCAGGACCTTTGACTTGCCTTCACATAGATGGAACTAGTAAAAGAAAGGAGCCAGGAGCTACTCCCAAGCCCATGTGACCCCTGAGGAAGACAAATCCTCAAAAGACCTTAAGAGTAAAAATAAATTGGTTTATTTGGGCCAACTGTATGACCTTAATCACCCAAAAGGAAAGTATAACCAAAGATTAACGGGGCCAATATAATTTTTTCAGAGTCCATATGAATAGCTAAAGGCTACATAACAAGCAACAATGCCAGATAGGAGACACCTTCTTTTGAGTTGTTGGCCACGGTGGCCAAAGGGACTCCCAGATAGTAACCCAGCATAGAGCTGGGAAAATGAACAGCAGACCCCAATCTTATCTAAAGGAATATTGACAACAGATTGCTGCTAGATGCAGAACCGCTGATCTTCCTCTAGATAGGCTGACTTGACTCACCAGATGGACATGTAGTGGGTAACGGCTGGGGTGCTGACAACACAGTGGACAGTAGTATGGATGACAAAGTATAAAGGTTCCAGTATGTGGGAGGGGGGAGGCCATGGGAGGGTGCCATCTGGGAAGTGGGTGTGTAGATGAATAAGATGGTTTGGGATGTTCTTGTGTGATATACACAAAAAAATTAATAAATTTAAAAAATGAATTATATTTGAGGAGGAAGCATAAAAACTTATATGTTAATTAGTAGAGGTGATAAACATTACCATTGAAATCTACCTGATGACTTTAAAGACATACACAGGTGCCAAGGATGCAAGTGCAACTGATTATGACTAGTAATAATCAGATACATACAGATTAGAGATGCATGCGCCAACATCTCAATGTTATTAGCAAAAACAATGAGTCTTTCTGTAAGAAACAGTATATTTTAAATTGAAATGGAGATCTTTTCTATGGTTAAAAACTCATTCAATTTTATATCTTACAGGGTTTATACTGAGTTCGATATTTTATAACTGTATTAATTCAACAGTGAACCTAAAAATGTTATAGCCACTTTGAAAGAGATGTATCTTTGCTCTGGAAACTGTTATTGAGTATGTTAAAGCTGTAATGAAATGCTTCTTCTAAAAAAATTAAAAAAAAAGTTTTATGAATACAAGCTTTGAGTGATTTCTGGTAAATCTAATTTATTTAAATTAGCTTTATTTAATTATACATACAGCTGTTCTGTGCCCTGAACACAGCTCAAGGGACTATTTCAAGTCCTTAAGTCTAAATGTCATGTTTTATCACTGTGGAACATGTAGCAGACTGCAACAAAATTTTTGTTGTTGTTGCTCACTGGGTAGTTGCTGCTCTTCTCTTTTTCTTGTGCCGTGGTAGTGGATGCATAGCTGTAGCGAAGTGTAAGTAGGACTGACCTTCCTCCCTCTTGAACACCATCCATGCCATCAAGTAGTTTATCCTCATTTAGATTGACTCTTTCATTTCCTCTCCATCTACGTTTTCCAGATCTCAGGTTCACAACTCAGATTTCTGTCTAGCTCTTTAGGCCCTTACAGTAAATGTCAACTGAACAGCTCTTTAATAGCCCCTGTTTTCACAGTAGAACTCATTATCTTTCAAGTGGGTCCTTTTGTATTCTATTCTTGTAAGGCAGGGCTTAAAGCTGAGTGTGGTGGCATAAGGCTTTCATCCCAGCACACTGGAGACAGAGGCAGGTGAATCTCTGTGATATGGTCTGCAGAGAAGGCTTTGAGTATGACTTAGATTTCTGGATCTGGTTCTCAAAGGCTATGGCTAATAAGATAGCTTAGAGCTGAAATTACCTCTGTGTGCATGCATGCATGCATATGTCTGTCTGTGCCTGTGTTTGTGTGTGCAGGTGTACATGTGTGCATTCCTCATGCACTTTCTGTCTTGTTTTTTGACACATAATCTCTCATTGGTCTGGAGCTTGTCAGTAGGCTAGGCTGGCTGGCCAATGAGCCTCAGGGATCCACCTACCTCTGCCTCCCCAGCACCAGGATTACATGCCAGTCACCATACTGGATTTTCCACATAAATCCTGGGACTCAAACTTGGGTCTTCTACTGACTGAGCTATCTCTGAAGCCTCTGATATCACCTTTATCCTGACATAGTCATATAAGTATAATAACATTTCAAGGAGTATACATCTTAAGTACTATAACAAGCATGGACTTGGAATTAGGAAATCTGAGTTTGAACCTCGGCCCTACTATTATTGAACAAATGATTTGGAAAATTATTTTTGGAAGCCTCAGTGTTTGCATCTACAATATAAATACCACCAAGCTTCCCATTGTTCTCTGGAGAACCTGAGGAAAAAATATATTTGAAAATGCAAATGTTGTATAAGACATGTAAACACTAATAACCCTTATTTATGTGTTACACAAAGAAGAAATGCAATGAGGACAGGCCCAAAGTCAAAATAAGCCATAGACCGCCTTAGTTTATAGAACATTGTACAAGCCATTACTGACATCACATAGTAAAACCTGGTTCTTTGATGTTGCATAGGACTGACTTGATTAATCCAAATGTTAAGGGCAAAAGTACTCAGGGGGCAAATGAAGCCACATATTTCAGAAATGCTTAGTGCATCTACATACATCTTTTTAAAAGATGTATAGTTTCTGATAATTAAAAAAATGGTGTGTGGTATATGAGTGTGTGTATATATGTGTATGCATGTGAACATGAGTGTGAAGTTCTGTAGGAGTTGTTCAGTGTCCTTTTCTATAATTCTGTCCCTTATTCATTTAAAACAGAGACTCTCACTGAACCTGGAGCTTATGAATTTTGAGTAGGCTGGTGGCCAGCAAGCTCAGGTAATCCTCCTGCCCCACTCCCTTCACCCTCCATGCCTAATGCTGGGGTTACAAGTACTTGTGTCCATACTTAGCACTTTATGTGGGTACATACTCAGGATTCAAACTCAGATCCTCATGTTTCCACAGCAAGCACTCTTACCCACTGAGCCATCTACCAGCCCTGATAATGTTATTGAGTCTTTTACAACAATAGAAATCACTTGATAGGATCAAGTGCACGATCATGCCACACAAGCAGCATAACTTAGTATATGAGTGGTTAGGGTGGGTCTCACTTCACAGAGTTTCCAGTCATGGCTGTCCAAACTGGAAGATCAGGTGGGTTCTCTGAAAACCTCATCTCAGAATGATATGCTCGAAATTGGTGAGGAATCTCTACATCCAAAGACAATTAGTTCAATCCAAATGCCACTCCTGTAGTCAGTCCTGTAGCCACATAGGTTGTCACTGGGTCTTTGCAGCTTTGAAAAAAACCCAAAAGAAAATATAGAGGAAAATTTTTAATCTTTTCATCCGTTTAGAGCAATCCAAGGTCATTTGTGCCACACATTCAAGTGTTTGTACCACACGCACACTCTAACATTCAGTTTCCATCACACCATCCCAGAACCTGTTTGTATAAGATAGTTTTGTGTGATGTTCCAACGTTTATCCCCCAACCATTTGAGGCCTGACAGTCTCATCACCTCATTACATTATGTTGTCCTTGGCAATGGAGGTGTAGCAAGTTCCTAAACATCTTGGGGATAATTATTCTTTTGGTAATTTGCAAGACTAATGATGCTTTTTCAGTTTTTTATGGTGCAAGGGTTTTATGCTTTATTAATTTGCACTTGGTCTTTTCTTTGATATTTGTCCTCCTGTCTGAGAGCTTTACAGGTCTACTGCTTGTACTATTCCTAAGAAGAATTATTTCTGCTTCAAAAGAAAGAAAATTATTATGGTAATAGTGAACAGGCCAGATGCTGGCCTTTATAAGAAAAAAAAGTATGCTACAAAACTGGGTTTTGTGTCTTTCCTAGAATGGAAGATTACATAATAGGTAAAATGAGGCTTCTTAAAGTGTAAGTATGTGAAGAGTATTTACCAACCAAGATGACTGCAGATGGACAATGTATCTTTATGAGATGATGTAACCAAGAGCTCTAGTCCCCTCAGGACTGACCTTTTACATTTGGTCTTGTGCAGACCTGACATCTCTACATACATAGCAGTGGTCAGGTAGATTGACACATCAAAATGAGAAGAAACTGTTACAACTATTTCTGACCCTGTAGCTTTGCCTTTTCCAAAATGTTATCAGAGATAGAATAATATAATATATTGGCATTGGTATTTGGCTTGTGTCATTTAGAAAAACGAACTTAAGAGTCCTGTAGTAGCATGAATTTATTCTTTATATTGTTGGATGATATTTCATTTTATGGGTGTACGACACTTTATGCATTTGCCTGTCATGGATAAGGGAAGGTTAGTGCCTTCCTGTTATTTTTCTATTGTGAAGAATGATAAAAATTCAAGTTTTTGTATGAGCACGAGTCTTTATTACATTTCGATAAATATCTAAGAGTAGGAGCACTTACATGTTTAAACTGGTAAGCCTCTGTCATAATGTGTTTCCAGCGTGACTTTTCACATACTTTTTTCCAGCTCTGTATTTTCCTTGGTAAATTGTGTGTTCAGGTTAATTATGTGAAGTTTTAATATGGCAATTGTCTGTTTGCAGGTGAGTTGTATTAATTGTTATCAACTTATTATCAGTTGCTTACTTATTGTTGAACATTAAGCTTTCTTTTTATTATGGATACATGTCTGTTAAAGGTTTTATGAATTCTATGAATTGCAACTATTTTCCCTCTGTGACTTGCGTCCTCTCCTTCTTACTAGCATCTTTCACAGAGCAAATCTAATTGATTTTGAGACTGGGTCTTTCTATGCAGTCCAGGCTGGCCTTAAGCTCACAGCCCTCCATGTTCATCCTCTCAGGTGTTGGGATTCGAGGCCTGTGCCACCATGTCTAGCTTTCCCTTTAGTGCCGATGTGTTCCGACCTATCAATTCTTTTCACTGTAGTTTTTTAAAATCTACATTTTCGTCATTGAAAACCATGTATACTTTTTATATGTCTAGTAGTTTTATATTTTATGCTATGTATTTAGGTCTGTGATCAATTTGGAATTAAATTTTTATATTCTTGGAGATTCTTATTCAGATTTAATTTTCTAAACATGGATGTCTAATTGATCTAGTCCCATTTGTTTGAAGCATTACCTTTTATTTTCATGCAATTACCTTACACTCTTACCAAAGACCAGCTGATTGTTGTGAGCTTATTTATGGACTCTATTCTACTTTATAGATTAATATGTTTATCCTACTGCCAAAAGTACTTGCTATGTAGCTGTATGTTACAGTGTTTTAGTCAGACAACCATAGGTCCTCACTCTAAGTGGGTGAGTACTCTGGCTTCGTTCTTATCTTTTAGAATTTAAAATTTATTTTTTGTTCTTTGAAGCAGAATTTCACCGTACAGCCCTGGCTGTCCCGGAACTCTGTATGTCGACCAAGTGACTCTCTTGCTTGTCCTTGAGTGCTAAGATTACAGACGTGTACAACTGTGAGCACTGTATTTTGCCAATATCTCCCAGAAATGCTTGCTTGGATTTTGATTATTATTTAATTCAGTCTGTAGATAAAAGTGGAAGTGATATCTTGATAATATTAAAGTTTGCAGTCCATGAACATGGCATATGTCTCTATTTGTGAACAATATTGCTAACTTTCATTCTATAGGAATCGATGGTTCTCAGCAGAGTGCTTCTGCTAGTCTTATTTTTTTTTATAAAGAGTATTATCTTCCTACACTTTAAGGAATAGTATTTTTCAAACTACAAATTTAAAATACTAATTTCTTATACAAAAGTATACATTTGTCTATTATTTTGATATTTGATCCTCCCTCCCTCCTTCCCTCCCTCCCTCCCTCCCTCCCTCCTTCTTTCCGAGTTCGTCCTAAATCTGGGATTTCCTGTGCAGACAGTCACATCTGCTCGACTGCTGTCTCCTCTCAGCTTCGTACTCAGGCTCCATGCTGCACCGTAAATGGAGCCCTCCACGTGGGCAGGACTAGCCCTTCCTGACACTTTACTTACCACTCTTGTCCACACTGACGTCTACATTGATCGTACTGTTCTACGGCTATTTAGACATTTTCTTCTCTGCTACTTTCTCGTGACTCTTCAGGCAGCATTTGTAGCTGTGCCTTTTTGTTTCACGAATCCACTAAAGTAGCAGACACTCAGGGGGATGCGTTCACTGCCTCTTTAGTAAAGAGTGGACAAAATGAAGGCTATGCAAAGTCAAGGGAGGAAGTAAGAAAAGATGGAAGAAAGGGGGCAAAGGAGGGGAGGGAAGAGAGAAGGAGACAAAGAGGAAGGAGGAGGAAGGGAAGAGGGAAAAACAAAGAAAGAAAAATATAGACTAACAAATGTGCAAAAACGAGTTCATTTTCTGTTGCTGACCTATTAATCTTCCTTGTGAGAATCACCCTGCTGGAGCTGGAAATAGGGGAAGAGAGCATCATACTTACTGACTAAACACCTCCACACCTTCCGGTTGAAACCATTCTGCTCAAGAAACTTAATGTGTTTGGGCAAATGCTTAATATTTCAGATGTTCCTTCCCATCCCCTTTCTTCAAGATGGTGCAAGATGAGGTCGGATGGGATCCGATCAGTGGCCTGGAAAGGGTTCTGAGGCCAAACACTTAACATCGTCTCTGTGGAGGGTTCTCTAGCCCTTTCTCGAGCGGCCTTCAGGTAATGTCCAACACTTCCCTCTTCAACGTCTCCTAGTCTGGATCCTTGCCATGGTTCCTGGGAGCCACAGCAGACCCAAGATATCAGCTCTTTGTCCAACCAGGCGACAGTGTAAACACACTCAGCATGGTAATCTCTTCTTGAAGTTGAGTAAAACCCCAACATTTGTACAGTGCCATTTGATCCTTTATGTGACATTTGGGAACTAGGGGCAGTTTCAGGATGGAACGAATGTGCAATTTCCCAACTAGACTGGCTATTTTTATTTGTTTGGCATTGTAAGCCAACTCTTACCCACTTGGCATAAAGGAGTAAAACCAAATGCAAATGCAGCCTGACACAGTGAAGTCCAGAAAGTCAATTATTCAATGACTGGTAATTGGAAGATGCAGTTGTAATTCCCCACTGTGGCATAAATGCGGTGGAAGTTCGAAATATGGAGAGCGAAATGAGAGTTGTGCCTCTTTCCTTCCCTTCTTGTATTGGATTTCAAATTGGCCACATTAGCAGTTACATAAAACATTCCACCTTTACTGAGTCTTACTGTATGTAATGACTTCGTTTATGGAGTACTGATTTCTAGAAGTCACTGGTCCTTAATGTCTGGGTTTAACTCAGAAATTTCAAATTATCAAAGTCATAAAAGAATAGTAGTTGAAATGATCATCATTAGATGCACATGTTTATTGAATTATTTTTCCAATCGTATATCAAATATACTACATGCATGTAAATATATGTGAAACATATATGCAAAGAGCTCATGGGTACCTCATTTCTCGTTATACTGTATGATGAATAATAATAATCTTTAAAAATAATCCATTAGGTATCATAACCACTTTGGCATATGGAGTGCAATGTTTTATACCACTGGGTCAATAAAGCATTTCATAACCACAAATAAGCCTGATAAAATGTGCATCTTTCTCTCCCTTGGAAGCCTTACCTAGAATCTTCTCATCATGATAGCAAACAGATATGGCGTAAGTGCACAAAATAATCAAATATAATAAATAATCAGTACTGTCTGAATTTGAGCTCTGTAACAGTTTGACACCTAAGTGTCATGTGTAGTCTGCCCAGCAACTCCCTCTGCTAGCGGCCCAACCAAATGTGGACTTGAATATCCTTCTTCACCCCCCACAGCACCTCAAGGGATGGGCATCCTGGCACCTCTGCCCTTCATTCCTAGTCTTCATGCACAGGTTCTTGGTGCCAATAGAACCACTGGCTTTTATTAGAAAGAAACAAGTCTCTATGGGGACCTGGGACATTCAAGCCTGAAAAGATGGTCCCCAGCAGGAGCCAGGCATATTTCATTGCAGCTGGGTGTACAGGACAGCAGTGCCAAGGCTTTGCCTGCAAGTGTGAGTGGGCCAGTGGGGCATATTCACACTCACCTTACGTTGTAAAACCAAAGCAATTTTGCAGTATGTTATCTCATGCTTCTGCAGATTCTAAGAAATTCCATCAGCTTCCAAAAGATAATTCTTCTATTTTCATGTAGATTCTGGTTTCTAATACTCAAGAACCATAAAATAATTCCTCAAACATATTGACCTCCTTTCCTTTCCTTTAGATAGTCTTCTTATTTAAGACTTGTCTGAAGTGCTGTTCCTCCTCATCAAGAACTCTTTCAAGGGCATGGAGAGGAGCAAGAGCACGGGCTGCTATTGCAGAGGACTTGAGCTTGGTTCCCAGCACTCACATGGCAGCTAACAACCATAGGTAACTCCAGTTCCAGGGGACTTGACGCCCTCTTCTGACTGTCACAAGCATCACATGGGTAACATGTATGCACTTCCTTCTTTCCTGTGCCTATGTAATATGCAGGCATTACACTCATATACATAAAATAAAAACAATAAATAATACAAAAAGAACTTTTTCAAACAATATGCATTGTCTTCTTTAAGTACTGAACTCTATTAAATTTGTGCATATGTGAAACTATTTTTTTCGGAACTACTCTTTCCGTTTAATTATGCTGAGCTGTTTTAACTAACGCAATTCCTTTGTTGTGTGATCCCTTGTTTACCTGCAAATGCACCATGCCCTCACTCCATGTAAGTGTTTCCATGGAACCTGACAGCCCTATTAGGATAAACTGTGATTTCTGAAGACAAGGATCCCATAGAGAGTTTAAGAGCTGCAGTAATTTCAATACCATTAACTCGATCCATGACAGAATCATGAATTCTCCTATTGGTTCCGACTACAATAATGACTTTTTTTTTTGGTCATTTTGAGACAGAATCTCCCTGTAGTGTCAGCTGGTCTGCCTGGAACTTACTATCTATACCAGGCTGGCCTCGAACTTATGGTGAGATTCACCTGCCTCCCAAATACTGGGATTAAAGGTGTGCCACTACACTGGGCCCAACCATGACTTTTTTAAAAATATTGATTTTATTATTTATTTAGTGTGTATTTGCATGTGCGTACAGAGGCCAGAGGCATGTTGGATCTCTTGGAACTGGAGTTACAGGCAGTTGTGAGCCATCTGATGTGGGTGCCAAGAATTGAATTCGGGTCCTCTGGAAGAGCAACCACAGGGCCATCTCTCTAGCCTTTACAGCGATGTCTTAATGTGATTATCTGGTGAATATTTCTGAGAAACATGTGGTTGGCTTAATGCATTTTACCTCGTATTATTTTAAAACTGGAAAGGGGGTTATGAATTATCTACCACAGCACCTTTTACTCCCTGTGCTGCCCGAGGTCGTCTTTGTAAGGGAACGGTGAAAAAGGATCTTTGAAACTCCATTTCAACAGCATTGGATAGTTACCCTGAGTAGCACAAATACCAGGAAAGAGAAGTCAGATACAAGGGAGGAGAGGAACCCATCCGGAGCGAGAGCAAAGTCACTGGGATCCTAGAAGCTGTTGGCTGTGACCTTTGGTGCTGTGGAAGGGGACCGATAACGGTGTTAAAGGGGAAAGTGGGCCCCAGAGAGAGCTTTGCATTTCACTGGCAAAATAAGGCCTTGTTTCAACCGAACCTCCTAGTAAAAGAACAGCTGCCTTGTTAGAAGGAATAAACCAAAGGCAGTGCAGCCAGAAAACTTGCAAAATTAGCCTCTGGAGGCAAGAGTCTCCAGTCTTTTCTATCACATAAAATGTGAAGATTATTACTGTCTCCAGTTTGTAGACGAAATGAAAAAAAGAGAATGGCGGCAGGCCCATCAGCAACCCGGAGCATTGTGTGGGCTGTTCCGAGCTTCACCGTGTGGGCAACCCGGACTCCTCCACAGGCCTTCGCTTGCAAGTGTCCACAGTTCTTTTTCCCCCCATACTTTTGTCTCTGTATTCTCAAGCATAAATTATGATACGTATTGTCACCTTTAATTTTTTTTTTTAGTTAATAATATTTCTATTTTATTTTTTACGGAGTTTTTAGTTAGCATCCAAAGAATGTTTTTTTTTTTTTAATTTTTAGAAATGAGTATACAAAGAAACAGTGGTCCTTCTCCACTTTCTTTTCCATGTATATTTTATAGAATTTTATACAACACATTTTAATCATATTTAGAACACCCCTACCTATACCCGCACCCCTCCACAGCCCACCCACAGGATTTCAGGCATTTCTGTCTTATATGTTAAGACCTATCAAGTCAACTTTGTGTACCCAGCTGTCTCTCTGTGTGAGTTCATCCACCAGATCCTGTTTGGCCTATCTAGTGTCACTCCCTTAAAAGAAGACCAGCTCTTCCTCACCCAGCAGTGATCAGCTGCTGATAGTTCTAGGCTCAGGTTGGAATCTCCTGCCCATTTACCCAGTTCTGTGCTAGTAACACAATTAGTGATTCATCCCTTAACAGATGTGCAATTCCTCACTTTTCATTAATCATTAGACTGTAGCCTTCCTTTAACCTTTTACTGTTTCTAATTGTTAGCTAGTACTTTGGATTCTGTTCATTCCATTCTTGTGAAGGAGGGACAGTTTTGTTTATACACCCGCACCCCACACAGAGCAAGTGTTCACAGGCATGAAAACTAATCTTATAAAACCTCTCCTACCAATTCACCCTTTTTAAGACAATTAGAAGATGAATCTCTGTCTTGTGGGCCTGAATGTTTCCTTAAAAGAGTACAGTAATTATACCCTTCTTAGGAGCATCTTAAAAGCTTTCAAGAAAATACAATTCCAAATAAATAATGCTGATTAGACGCCCTCTCGTGAAAGAAATAATAGAAAGGAATCAAGTGATAAATGAAATGGATGTTGTGCCGTCAAAGCAAATGGTGAATAATGCAAGGCCAGAGCTGCTGCTTACCTGGCACTTCTGTGCCCTGTTCAGTACCATTTATAATTGTATTTTAGTGCTCTGAGCCCAGCCATTTCATTTAAGCCAACGGTAACATTAAAATGATAAATTAGCCAGAAACAGGTTGTCCAATCAGCAGATGAGCAGAGCCACTCTGTTTCTTTACCATGTTGATAATTAAGGACCAGAAACAGTGCTCAGTGGCTAGGGAAGTTTGCCAAATATAACACCATTCACATACTTCAACTATTCTTTCATTTATTTCTCTTTTAAAATTATCCTTTTAATTTTATTCCTCTTAAATAATCTACCTTTTATTCTAATCATCCAAAAAATGCCTTCACTGTTGTTTGTTAAAGGAAAATTAGCATCAACTGCAGAACACTTGGCTGTGACTTGTGGCTTTGCCAGGAAAGCGTAGCCAACAATTCTGTAGCTTTTTTGGTCTTTGTATCTCCTAAACACGCCTTTCACTGATGCCATGCATAGCTTGTAAGTTATGAGAAATAGTTAAAGAAACAAATATGCATTTTGCTTAAAATACATATTCACTAGCAAAATAAATAAGCATTAAAAGAACCACAGAATGGATGCAAACTCCATTTTCTTCATTTTTTAAAAAATCGGCTTATTCATGACTAAGTTTATTCAATTTGAAGCAGCAGAAATATTCTGAAGAGATTTTATTCTAGTTCATAAACTTCCTCTTACCCCGGGATTAGCAAAATGAAATGAAAATATTTGAAGCGATGTGCATACCAGTCCCCTGACCTGCTCACTACAGCTTGTGTACCTCGGCTGAGCTAATATGTGGTGCCCCCCCACTAATATGTACAGTTATTTGTGTCTCTTAAAAGTAAATTTAAAAACTAAAAAAATACTAACAGATTTAGTTTCTATTTTCGAGGATTTAATTTGCTCTTATTTTCATCCAAATTCCAATATTATATCCTGTGATGTTTTGATGAAGACCTGTAATCCCTGCTTCTTGGGAGGCTGAGGCAGTAGGATCACAAGTTCAAGGCCCACCTGCATTAGAGAGTGAATTTAAGGCTAGTCTGGGCAACTTAGTGAGACCCTATCTTAAAATGAAAGGAAAAAGAGGGCTGAGAATGTAGCCCAGAGGTAGACCACTTGCCTAAAATGTGTAATGCCCTGAGTTCAATCTGCAATACTACCAAATTTTTTGTATCATTTTGGTTTGCTCTTGATGCTTGTATAATAGAGGCAAGACCACAAATGCCTCTAGTCTTGCTGTGCCCAGTTGTGTGTTGAATTCCTTTTCTGAAAGTGATTTACAATGTCTTACTCAAAAAATTTTTTTGAGTTTTGCACATTTCATAAAATGGATCTTAATCAAATTTAGACCTCTTTCCCATCTGCCTTCGCCCGTAAGCCACCCCCACAGGATTTCATGCATTCTGTCACATATGTTAAGTTCTATCCGGTCAAGCATTTGTACCCAGATGTCACTTGATGCAAGCTTATCCTCTGGAGTCTAGTCAGCCTATCTAGAGTCACTTCCTTTAAGATCTACTCTTACTCACCCAGCAGTAATCAGTTGCCAACAGTTCTTCCGTGAGGACTGGGGCCTGCTGCCCATTTCCCTTGTTCTACTCTGGGTTTTGGTCTGATTGAGTCAGCATGGATCTTGTGAATGTTGTCACCATTGTTGGAAGTTTGTATGAGCAAGTTCCCAGTGGCCTGAAAGCCTCTGTTTCCTTCGGTCCATGCATCAACCTTGACTCTTAGATCTTTACACCCCCTCTTCCACAAAGCAATGGTCCCTGAGCCATGGGTGAGTGAGATTTAATATAGGAACCCTATCCAGGGACATGTACTCTGCAGTCTCTTGTTCTCTAAAGCTTAGCCAGCCATGGTTTTCTATGTGCGTCACACTTTGTTGTGTGAGGAAGATCTGCTGGTGAGAGTGAGGAATGTGTTAGTATTCTCTCCACTCCCTGTTCTGCTTTGTTCCATGAGCTTGAGGTGTAGATGTAGATGTGTCACTTAGGGTTGGGCATACAACAAACCCACAGCCAACATCATTCTAAATGGAGAAAAACTGGAAATATACCCATTAAAATCACGATCCAGACAAGACTGTCCACCATCTCTATTCCTTTTCAATAATAGTGCTTGAAACCCTTGCTAGAGTAATAAGACAAGAGAAGGAAATTAAAAGAGTACTACTTGCAAAAGAAGAGGTCAAACAACATCTTACTTTTGATTACCCTGTCTTTCTTTCATACTATTTGATCAGTTTCTTTTGAAGAGGACCACAAGCTGTAGTGTCTGTCTGAAACCCTCTTTAGTCATCTTTAATTTCAGAATAGTGAAAACTCCCGCCTACATTGCATGCTCAGACCCAGTGCACATAAGAGGATGCTGGTAGGTAAAAGAAGGATGTCTGTTTAGATTTATGTCAATTAAGTGCTAGTATTTCAAGTTCACTTATGGACATATAAGAAGAATGTGAAAAAGCTTAGAGGAAAGAAATAGCAAAACAGTGGCTTGGAATATGATTATAACTTCAAATTAATAAGTCTATTCCATTTTCTTTCTTTTAGAAACATTGGTTTCTGTTTGTCTATAGTTTTCAATTTGTAAGCTGGAAGCCCTTCCATGTAGCTTTTCTGACCCTTCAAGAATGAACTGAGTCTCCCACCAGTATACCCCAACCGTGCCTGGTCACAGCCTCCATGGTATCTCAGCGCACACTCTCCATCATGTTCTGCTGGCTTGTCTGTCTGCTGCTGGAATGATATCACTGGAGTCAAAAACAGTTAATTCATTTACACAGAGCATGTTTCTTACGTAGCAATGCTCTGCAGATTTGGAAGTGCAGTGATTTTGTTGAGGATAAGTAATCTCACCACCGTGTGCATAGTAAGAGACTACGGAATCAGAAGGCATGCTAGCAGTGTGTGTAAAGAAGATAAGGCTCTAATTTCTAAACTGGAATGGATCCAGCTCTGAGTTTTAAACTGTAAAGGACAGGGCAGGCTCTGTTGGTTTGAAATGCAACATTTTGTCTAAGATATAATCTTACTACAGTGTGCAGAGTGAGGGTCTACTGAATCAGAAGACTGCTGACCTGGAAGACCTTAGGTCATGAATCCTAAGTTTTATGACTAAGAGTATCTAGTAATTTCTCTTGCCCATGTCTTCTTTTATAAGTTAGCAAACAGGTCTGATTTCTTCTATATAGGACTTTGCAAGGCTCCTACAATGATATTTTAGTTCAGACATTAGAAGAAAAGGATAAAAGTTGAAGAATCATCATTCTTTTTAAAGATTTATTTGAAAAAAAAGTTCAATAGATTTCTCTCTTGTTTGGATGTGAACAATCTTCTAAAACCAGATACTGATTCATTGCCCCCCCCCCCCCC
>NW_008339381.1:874758-889024 GCF_000622305.1 Nannospalax galili
AGTGTAAGAGCCAAAGGGGATGGATGACCACAAAGAAAGAGTCTTACAGGCACCCAGTCAGTTACTTATATGAACTCACAGCAATGGGGATAGTACACACAAGTCCTATGCAAGCTCAAGCCAGACTAAATCTCAACATAGACATGGGGAAGTGGGTAATAAATTCCAACCAAATCTAAGGAACTTTTGGCAGTTTGATGACTGCTGGGAGGGGGAAAGCATGTCTTACAAGGATGGGACTCTTGCTGGGCCCACACTGAAGAATATTTGGGTACACAAATCAAACTATATAAGCTGGATTATATATGAGAATATATTAAATTGAGCAGGAGTAGTGGGAAGAGATGTAGATAGAATCTAAAAACCATCAAATTGTATTATATGAAAATTGAAAAAATTTAGTTTAAAAATATATATTTTAAAATTGTGTGTATGTGTGCACAAGAGTGCGGTATCCACAGAGGTCAGAAGAGGGCACTGGATCCCCTGCAGCTGGAGTTACAGGTGGTTGTGAGCCACCCACCTGGATTCTGGGAACTGAAGGCAGGTCCTCTGGAAGAGCAGAAGGCTCTTAACTGCCAGGCTGTCTGTCCAGAACCATCATCTTTCCTCTTAATAAAGTAATGTCTATTTGTTGTTGCATGTTCAGAGCTACTTCTTTTTTAAAATTTTTATTCATTATTTTTATTTTTTGTGTATGAGTGTATTGCCTTCAAGTGTGTATGTGCACTGGGGTGTGCAATGCCCCCCATGCCTCCCTAGAACTGGAACTATGGACAGTTGTTAGCTAGAATGTGGGTGCTGGGAATTGAATCCAGGTCCTTTGCAAGAGCACACAGTGCTCTTAACCACTGAGCCATCTCTCCAGCCCTATTATGCATTTTCTTAACCATTCTCAGTAATGAATACCAAGAAGATTTAGATCTGGTCGCTCACCCTATACTCTGGACTACACTTGGAAAATGGTGGGAACTGAAATATGAGCCACTCACTATGACTACACAACTTTTCCAAGGGCAACAGAGAGCATCACTTAGTAATCAGCATTTGGAAATATGCTCATTATTTCAGTGAGATATAAAAATATACAGACCCAAAGGCATAATTAAGCAGATCCTAGAGCAAAGTATTTATAAAAATGGTGGGTGAAAAATAATGAAGATGATTTGAGACACCTGATTCAGTTGGTCTCATTTTCCAAACAAGATATTAATTAAAAAAAAAAAAAACATTGCGCAGAGGGAACTATTTCCCTGTCTGCAGCATACACTCACCTCCACTAACAGTAAGCACTTAGGATATCCAGCAGCTGAATAATGCAGCCTTTCATTATACACGGCTTCCTTGATAAGGGACAAAAATTACATTTTAGATTCTATTCTCTGTCTGTTGCGTCTTTGCTATAAATTGTACCCAGATTAGTGCCATTAATCATATTTTGTAGACAAAGAAATGAGATTCACAGCAAGGAGTCATCTTTTTAAAGATTTTAAAAGTTTAAAAGACAAGGGTAGATTTCACTTTTCCAGCTTTTAGTGTATAGCAATCTTTCAAGAAGATACATTTAGTAATTTACAAATAATTTGAGGAAAACAACCATAAGATGATCATAAAATCACCTCATTCTTTGCTAGCTTTTCTCTAGTCACAGTGAAATTCCTATACTACTAATATGGTATAATTGTTTACTGCTTTTTGAAACTCATGCTTTTACTGAAAAATTATTTTTATTTTAAGGAACAAATTATGTATGAGTGAGTTGGAGACCAAATCGTACAATTCGATTTCTGTGAAATAATAGTTCTGGGATTTATGCTTCACGCTCACTGATGTCATCAAACATCACCATGATGGCGACGTCATGTACTGTTCACATGCTAAAGACATGAGCAAACGGCTTTCTTGTCACAGAGCAATCAGAGACTGTGACAAAAGTCAATGTATAAAAATAAGTCATGTGTCTACACTGCCATAATCCAAACACATATATTAAGAATCCACTTACAAAGACACAAACCTCTAGTACAGCTCAGCAGTGAACCTCTTCAAAGATAAACAAGACCTTAATGTGAAGAACTGCAAATTTTTAATTAAGGAAATGAAAGAAGATTGTGCTAAATTCATCTCTGCTTGTTGGTTTGATAGTGTAGAAACAAAGCAAGTAGAAGCAAAATCTTAACAACTTCTGCGTAAAACCTGCCAAGAGTATTCTAAAATTCATATGATGAAACATAGAGCCAAGAATATGCAAATGAAGTTTGGTGAAAAAGGAATGAGATCAGGAACTAACTCTTACCAAAAGCATAAACTGTGATGATAAGTGAAACATGATGTTGACAGAGAGTTAGTGGAAAACACAGATCGATGGTGATCAACCATTAAAACAAAAGTATGACACCAAATAGAGGAGTTTAAACAAGCCACAATAAACCACAAAGAAAGAGCTTAAGATTAAACTTGAGAGACTCCTGTTAGGGTGCCCATCCTCCGGGGGTGGTCCTGCACCCATGCACCTGAGGACAGCACAGATTGGATTTACTGAGCTGTGAAAAGAAGGTGCGACATTGGGAATGGGATGTGTCGTGAATAGAGGAGTTGGAAGGTAAGTGCAGTGTTGGAATGCTAAAAATAAATTGTAGACGTGTAAAATTCTCAAAAAAAATAAATAAAACAGACAATAGCAAAAAACCCGTATGTCAAAAAAACACTGGTAAGGGACAGACAGATGCTTCTAGTACCGAAAATATGCAGACTAGGCAAGTCTACATATCAGTGTTTCCTGAGTATATAGCCCAGTAAGAAAAATCAACAAAGACACATACTGGGAACTCACAAAGTAGGAAATATATGAATAAAATACTTTCTTTAAAAAATGTTTTACTTTACAGATAAAGAAATCAAAAAAGTATCAAAATAAAACATCACTTCATACTCCTCAGATTGGGGAAAATTAAGTCTGATATTTAAGTCTTTGCAAATGAAGTCCACTAAAAATTTACCAGTCATGTTGGAAATTCTTTTCTTCTATTTTTGGCTCTGCAGCTTTTTTCAAGTGAACTCCCTTTTACTTTTCATGAACGATTTAATAGCCAGGCTTGGTGATTCAGGCCTGTAATCCCAGACACTTGGGAGGCTGTGGCAGGTGGATCACCAAGCCGAAGGCATGACTGGGAAACTTAAGACTGTCTCAAAATAAGAAATGAAAAAACTGGGGATTTAGTGTAACCCAGTGGTGAAGTGTTTGCCTAGCGTGTAAGGGGAGGCGGTACATGGCTATATGGAAATAGAATCTGACAGGCACCTGGGACCTTGCTCGTATGAATTTACAGCAATGGTGGCAGCATGCACAAGACCCATGCAAACTCAGGTAGACAAATCCCAGCATAAGCAGCACAGAACTGTGGAAATAGACAGCAGGCCCCAGTCTTCATCAAAGTACTATTGGGCAGCTGACTACTACCAGGTTAGGAAGAGCTGATCTTCTTTAAGGGATAGGCTGACTAGATCCCAGTGAATGAACTTGCACTTATGGTTGTCAGGGGACACTAACTTGACTCGATAAGGCCTTAACATAAATAATAGAATGCATGAAACCCAGTGGGGGAAAATATGGGAGGGCGCCGATGGGAAAGGGGGTATAAAGATCTCTAAGATGCTGTGTATGAAATATGAAAATTTTAAAAAAGTTTAAAAAAGGCTTTAGATTTAATCACCAGGAAAGCACACACTCACACACACACACGTGCACACACACACACACACACACACACACACTTCCATGTTTTTTCTTTATAACCCATTCTGATGGGTTTGCAACACTATCAAATTATTAATTTTGAATATTAAATTTTTCCTTGTCATGTAATAGTAATTAGAATTTTGATTATAATGTTCTATAAAACATTCAAAGTTAAACACATTCAGTTTAGACAAAACAGAACTTTAAATATTTTGAAACATCATGCATTTCTTGTAGGTTGTTTTTTTAAGGTATTCTTCAATATGGTTGAATAGGTTGCTTTATTCCTAACCCATTAAGAGTATCTTGCACAGATGGCTCAACTGTTAAGCTCTTGCAGAAGACCTGAGTTTGGTTCTGAGCACCACATGGCAACTCACAACTGTCTGTAACTCCAGTTCCAGGGGATCCAACGCCCTCTTCTGGTCTTCACAGACATTGCATTTACAGGTGTACATACATACAGGCAAAACATCCATTCACATAAAATAAAAATAAAAAAATAATAATTAAAAAGAATGCCTTGATTGGTTTAGTGTTGCCTTTTTCCTGAATGGATGTTGAAATTTATCAACATCAATTTTATTAAATCTACTAAAACATGGGTTTCCTTTAATTGCTAATAAAGATTTTAAGGTGTTAATAATGGTGAATCATAATCATAAATGTTCTAATGAAGATTGGCATCCTGAAATAAATGAAACTCAGTCAGAGTAGACAGTCTTTTTATCTATTACTATGTTTCCTTCATTAATTTTCCTGTTTGGGTATTTTAATAGCAGCATTTCAAAGACTAAAATTTGCTTGTAGATATTCTTTTATCAACTGTCCTTGTGTCCAGTTTGTGTGGAACTGGCTGCAGGAACCTCATTAAGTGAGTTGTTTTATGTGCAGTTCCTCCTTATCTATTTTCTGAAATATGTGTTCCTTTGATATCAAAAGAATATTTAATTTGGGTGTTGGGTAAAAACAAGTACATCAAAAATATTTTTTTAAATTAAACTTTTTATAGAACATTAATAAATCTGTCTAACAAATCTTGGGAGTGTTGAAGTAAGATGGATTCTTTCATTCTTATTTTATTATTTCATGGATGAGTTTTAATCATTTTAATTTTCCTTAAAAATTATCCACTTAATTGAAGGTAATGTATTGCTATATACTGTTTACAGTACTCTCTTTGAATGTTTTATTTATAATGTTACATTTGCTCAATGTGTTGCTTTGAATGAGACTGTCCCACATAGGCACCAAGTATTTGGACACTTTGTCCCTAGTTGGTGGGGCTGTTTGGGGTGGATTTAGTGGGTGTGGCCTTGCATGAGGAAGCACATCACTGGGGTTGGGCTTCGAGAGTTCCTAAGCCTTTCTAGATTTCCAGTCTCTCTCTGTGCCCTTTGGCTGCTTGGAGATGTGGTCACTTTTCTGCTCCAGCCACCTATGCTTCCTCATCATCATGGACTCTCCCCTGGAGCCAGATAAACTCTTCCTGTTATAAGCTGCCTTGGTGACAATATTTTATCACAGCAATAGAAAAGTAACTAATATAGTCACCTTTATTTCTAATACTTTAATTAACTTTATAAGACACGATTTTTAAAAAGCACTCTTAACAGACTCTAGGTTGATTTGATATTAAACACACACACACACACACACACACACACACACACACACACACACGCACACTTTGAACATAAATTCAATTCCTGACTTACATATATAGTACCTTAACAGGCAGAGTTTCAATCACTCTAGAAATTTCCTCTCTGCCTTTTGTGGTTTATATTCATCACCGAATCTGTTGTTTTTGTCTTTTTTGGACAGGATATTCCTGAAGCCCCAATTACCCAGGAACTCTTTATTTAGACAAGGCTGGCCTCAATCTCAGAGAGATGTGCCTGCCTCTGTCTCCAAATGCTGGGCCTAAAGGTATGCACCACCACAACTCACCACCACGTCTGACCAGCACATCTCTTTTTTTTTAAACATTGCTTTTGTTACTCCGTTTTAATAGAAGCATACAGCCTGATTCATGTCGATTGATTGATAGCAACTTTATTTGCACAGAACACCAATTTTGAAACTTATTTGAACTGTAGTCTTATATATATTAACTTTGCTCATTTTAAAATCATGAGTAGTATGCCACTTTAAGGATTTTTTAACAAATTATTTTCTTAGCTATAGCTGATATTCAGGATATTTAGGTGTTGAGTGAGCTTTAGGAAACAATCTTTCAAAAACTGTACCTCATCTATGCTGTAGAATGAAATCATGCATAATATCCCTTGTCACCTTTAAATTATCTGTGTAACTGTGTATGTTATTGATTTCACTCTTGAGATTGACAAGTTCCATCTTCTCACCTCTTTTTTTTTCCTCTAATAGGCTTACTTGGAATTTGACCAAATCTTTCTGATACTCTCAAAGTAACTTGTTAACAAGAGGTTTCTAAAGAACAGTTTTATATCCACAGCAAAACTGGATGGAAGAGACTGAGATTTCCCATGTACCTTATTCCTCCTTCCTTGACAAATGCAAAAGTTCCCAATTTATTCTCAGTTCTCCACCAGAGTGATGCGTTCTGCTTTTTTCCCCTTAGTTTTTAGCCTAGCTAGAGCTTACCAATTTCATTGGTCTTTATAAAGAATCATCATTTGGAATATTTTTCTTTATTGATTTCTTATTTTCAGTTTCATTAATTTACTTGGCCCTTCCTTTTCAATTTCCAAATACAGGAGCTTAAAAGATCAATTTCAGGAAACTTTTCTCATATATGCATTCAGTGCTAGACACTGCTTTCACTGTAACCACAAATTTTGATAAGTTGTGTTTCCATTTTCACTTAGCTCCATGTATTTTCATTTTGTTTTGACTTTATTGAGAATTTCATACATACATAGACTGTGTTTTGATCGGTCCCCTCATTCCCTCACCTCTAACCACCACTTTTCCCTCCCAATTTCATATTTTTTCTGTCTTTTACAAAAGCAAAATCCACTGAGCCCACTTGGTGCTTGCAGTATGTACCTGGGTGTAGTGATGCCTCCAGGAGCATGAGTAGCCTCTCAGGGGCTGCACCACTGAAGAAAACGGACTTTCCTTTCTCCAGCAGCCATCAATTGCCCAGAGTGCCTCAGCTAAGCACTCCACAATCTCTTATTCTCTGCATGTTGGTCAGTTGTGGTCGCTGTGCTAACCACCATCTATTGCAAGAAACTTCTCTGATGAGGGCTGAGAGATGTACCCATCTATGGGTATATTATAATTCCTTAGGAGTCAGTCTAATACTGTGTTCATTTAGCAGATTAAATGCAGCAGTCCTCTATGCAGTAGGGCCTATGACCTACTTGGCCTCTGGTTCTTAGTCCCATTAACAGTGCCAGGTATAAGTTCCATCTTGTGGTCTTGTAGAGCAGGCCTTAAGTCCAATTAGCGAGAAGTTGGTTACACCTATAATATTGGTTTCACTATTGCATCAGTGGGCATATCATTTGAACTCTCAGCAGCTGTGATAAAATGCACAATACCCACTGTTCTTCCCTGGGGGCTATGATGTATCCAACCATGGATTTTTGGCCTAGTTTACAGTACCAGACTTAGGTATC
This sequence comes from Nannospalax galili, assembly GCF_000622305.1. Taxonomy (NCBI): domain Eukaryota; kingdom Metazoa; phylum Chordata; class Mammalia; order Rodentia; family Spalacidae; genus Nannospalax; species Nannospalax galili. Next base: position 882,109 of record NW_008339381.1, read on the forward strand.
ATCTTGTGGAATGGTCTTTAAATCCAATCACAAAGTGATTGATAACTCTCATAACATTCATGATGCTATTGCACCAGTGGGCATATCTTGCCAGGCCAATCACTTTGATATACTCTGACCATCTGTCTTTTAATTGGTATATGTTATAAAGCTACAATAATATCTACTGTACAGTTTTTACTGTTTGGTTGTTGTTGCTCTTGTTCATTCTTAATGTTTTGTTTTCTATCCTATTTATGTTTCTGTTTATCAGCATATCAGTTATGTACTTTAAAACTATTTCATTTATCCTTTGACCATTCATATGTGGCTATGATGTACTTTGATCATACTCACCCCCTCTTCTGTTATTTCCCTCCCAGTCCCCCAAGCCTGTTTTACTTTCCCCAAAGTGCCCCTCCTCTCTTCCTATCTTTTTCTGTATATGATTCACTAAATTTATTTAGAGTTGCTTGCATGAGCATGGGCAAGGATTATTTGATGAATTATAGGCAACTTATCAGTGGTTAACTTATCAATGGAAAATGACTCCTCCTCCCCAGAGTTCATTAACTACACCTCAGGGAGGTGTGGGAGGGACCTCATGAGCTCCTCCCCATTACATGGACTGTTGATGGGGCTCAGTACTGTACAGATCTAGTATAGGTAACCATAGATGTTGTGAGTTCATGAAGCCAATGGCCATATCAAGTCCAGAAGACAGTGTCTCTCAGCCCCATCTCCATCCAAAGCTCTCACAGTCTGTTACCTTCTTTCTGCTCCCACGTCCATGAATGGGTAGAAAATGTTGCTCTCTGAAACCATAGGTTATTAAATGAAAATCCCAGTGCTACTGATGGGATATCTCCCTATTACCTGTTGGTCAGGAGGACCCAAAGACCTACAAACAATGCAGGCTATTGTAGTTACTCTTGGTTGACTGCTATATAAATAGACAATGGTACTACTAAAAATACCACATACTTCGATTGCTGGACTTAAAGAGGCTGAGCTGGAACTAAGCTAGAAGTTTCCTCCTTGTTGGTTAGCATTCATGTGTGCAAAGAGGCTATGAAGGCGACTGGAGGAGAAATTTATCGATGGTCTTACCCAGATGTTGATTCTGTGCACTACACTACTGACTCAATAGGCAAAATGTGCTCACCTATGCAACAGTGGCATGATTGTTATGGGGGTAACAAACCACTTCTGTTTTTATTTGACACCTGCTCCACAGATGTCATGCCTGGTATTGTAAATATGGTCAACAGTCCATGGATATGATGCTATAGGTCCTAGAAAGAATCTATTACCATTGTTTTGATAAATAGACATGATGTCAAAATGTCTTCTTAATATTTCTATTTAACCATAAATGAGGTTGAGTCCTTGGTCAGAGAAGGTTTTCTTTTTTCTGCAGTGGATGGCAGTTAGTGTAGAGACTCTTAACTGGTTAAAGTGCTGATAATAAGGACATCTATGTCACCTTCTCCAAGTTATATACCATCTAAAATATTTTTTTAATCTGAAAAAAGTTTCATAGGATTACCCTATCTTCCAGCTCTTACCTTGCAAACTTTCCAGCTCATTTTCTAAGATATTCCCTGGGTCTTGGAGGGGATGTGGTAGATGGCCTGCTTAGGTCTGAATGGTCAATACACATTTATTTTCATCATTTTGAAAAGTTATTTACATTATATTAATGATTTGCCACTGGGGGAAAACATGTTTCTCTGGCCAAGGCTGATAGCTGTACATGTCTTAGGTTATAAGTATGAATGTTTAGAAGGAAGTTTGGCTATATATGCGTTTAGCTCAATATCGATATTGAATTCCCCCCTAGGACCTGTGAAATCCCTACCTATAGGTTTTTGCCCATGTTTACAGTAGCAGGTATAGCTTCCCATGGAGTGGACCTCAAATGCAAACAGAAAGTGGTTCTTATGAAACTGTCTTCTGGATGACATATGTGATCATGTACACACAGCAGCTACGGCTATGTGCACAAGACTATTACAAAGAAAATAAGAAAAAAAATAGGGAGGAGATTAGTTCAGAAGAAGATGGGAGTCTGTAAGAGTGTGAGCAGGATAGTAGAGGTTAACAGGGGTAGATATGTCCACAACAAACTGTGTGCATGTATGAAATGGTCAAAAAATTTAAAAACCCACAATTTTAGTAATTGTCCAAGAGTTGTCAATATACAAGTATTCTGAGTTACCTTCCAATAACACTTCTTCACAGCCAGTATGAGTAACTGAATATGTTTTGCTATTATTATTTTGAGCCAGCTATTACCTTTTATATCAATATGGAATAAGAAAAGGGGGAGCTGGAGAGATGGCTCAGCGGTTAAGAAGACTGGCTGCTCTTGCAGAGGACCTGGGTTTGATTCCCAGCACCCACATGGCAGCTAACAGGCATCTGTACCTCCAGTTCCAGGGGATCCAACACCCTCTTCTGACCTCCATAGGCACTGCATGACACAGATGCACTTGCATACAGGCAGGCAATATACTCACACACAAAATAAAAATAATAAATTAAATATTTTTAAGTAATAAAAAGGATAAGAAAATAGTTTTCTTTCCAGGCATGGTGGCATGGTGGCACATACCTTTAATCCCAGTACTCATGAGGCAGAGGCAGGAGGACCTTTGTGAGCCAGCCTGGTCTACATAGCGAGTTCCATGTCCGCTGGGATTACCACAAGACTGCCTCAAAAAGACAAAATAAAAAGGGAGGGTGTCTTCACTTGTTCATGTTATAAAGTTCTTAGTTTCTTTAGACAGATCCAAATTTCCAACCTATACCATTTTCTTCTCTCTGATGAATTTCTTTTACTGTTTTTGAAAAGCAGATCTACTACAAGTCTACTGGAGATAAATTCTGATTTTTTTTTTCTGAAAAGATTTTCATATCTTCCTCAGTTTTAAAGAATAACTTGGTCAAGTACAGAACTCTGTTTTTTTTTTAATTCCCCTCTCAACACTGATGGGGCTACTTTAGAGTTTGAATCTGTCAGGTTTATTCATACTGCCTGAATTTTCATGGCAATGATGGCTTGCTTGTAGACTTTTGAAATATGTGGTACGCTATTGTAATCATTATGACCTATGTTCACCTTTTGTCCAACAGTACACCAGAAGTCTTGCTCCTCTATAACTGCAACTTAACACCCATTGATCAGCCTTTCTCCATCCCTCTCTTCCCCTCTAGGCTCCACAGCTCTGGTAACCATTCAATTTCTATGTGATCAAATTATTTAAAATCCACATATGAGTGAGATCATTTGATACTCGCCTTCTGCATCTGCCTTATTTCAAGTACCTTCAGTCCCATCAAAGTTCCTGCAAGGAACAGGATTTCACTCACTTATATATTCTGCCATTGCTTTTGAGATGAATATGTCACTAGGACCTGGAGAAATTGCAAACTAACACTACATTCCATCACCTTGGGTAGGAGGCAACAGTAGAGCATTGTTTCAGTATTTCTATCTTAAATGATAAATTGTGTATGTACTTATATTCTTATAAAATGTAGCATTTGTGGATTTATTTTGTTGAGTGTGTGTGTGTGTGTATGTGTGTGTGTGTATGTGTGTGTGTGTGTGTGTGTGTGTGTGTGTATGTGTGTGTGTGTGTGTCCTAATGCACCACACCTGAAAGTATCTCATGGGGTCCTATTCACTTTCTTCTGGAAGAAGCATAAGTTTCCATATTAGTTACAATAGTGGCTCTCCTGAATAGAAGTATAGCATATTGCTGAGTGGGATTATCAGTGGATGGTATGTAACATCCATCTTCTGATCAGCTGTAGTCAGACCCTTTAATTAATGGCTGGGGAATCTGCTTTACCTTCTAAAAGGATAAACTCTAATTGCAGTTCAAATTAAACAGTCTAATGAAAGCGACCACCAAGCAATTGATCAGAACTAATGGGTGAGGTGTTTTGCTTTAGTTAAGTAAGCGCTTGTTTGTTTAGCATAAATACCTTTGGAGGCTTAACTGGGATCACTGATGTATCAGAACCTCTGGGGAAGGTGCAGCCAATTATTGCCATTCTGGGACTCTTTTTAAAGGAGGAATTGTTCTAAAATGGTGTGAGTTTTCTTTCTATTAAATAAATAGTATATATAATGTCTATGTATGATATATCCTGGGACAGGGAAAAAGAAGGAAAACATAGCTAGTGACAAAAAGGAGCAAAAAATAGTGAAAGCAGTGAATTTGCTGTGTGGAATGATTCTTTTTAGTGAATTTTGGACTTCATGTTATTTTCAAAGCTTCTTTTCTAAAGTGTAATTTTTTAGTTGCACTTTTAAAGGTAAACAGGATTGTCTGCTGATTATTACTATAATCATATCTGTAGATTATAATAGGCACTGTTATTAAGACTATTCTAATACCAGGGCTGGGGAGATGGCTCAGCAGTTAAGAGCGCAGGCTGCTCTTGCAGAGGACCCGGATTAGAATCCCAGCACCCACATGGCAGCTAACAGCCATCCATAACTCCAGTTCTGGGGGATCTGATGCCATCTTCTGTCCTCTGCGGGCACTGCATGACATGTGTGCATGTCTATACATGCAGACATAACACACATATAAAATAAACAAAAATACATAATAAAAAGACTATTCTAATATTTATGGCAAGGATCCAGGACATGTTTTGGTAACATATTTTTCTATAACTTTGATTTCTCTCTTGGTGAAGCACTTAATATATGTCACTACATGAACATGATAATTATGAGAAATGAGTGTCTAAACAGAGCCATTCAAAATTTATTCAGACTCAAGTTCACAACTGTATGAGTGACTAAATTACAGATTAAAGAAAATGAACTTGATCTTATAAACTTTAGCCTTTCTCAAGAAGTATTCATTCTTTCTTGAATGTGATCCATGGAAGTATAAATGACTCTTAAGATGTTTATTTTTAAAGATTTATTTTTATGTTATGTTTATGAATGTTCTGCCTGTATGTAACTGACTGTGCACCAGTGCTTGCAGAGGTAGGAGAGAGCATCGAATACTCTAGAACTGGCTTTACAGGTATTTGTGAACTTCTCTGTTGGTGTTGGGAACCAAATTCTGGTAATCTGCAAGAGCAGCAAGTGCTCTAGTGAGCATTTCTCCAGGCCATATTAAGAATTTTTAAATGGCAATTTATTCCCATTCCTCTTTTATCTAATGTTCTAAATTGTATCAAGACTAAATTGTTAAAGAAAAGGAAAATTACTATATAAAAGATGTATTTACTTTTAGATAAATTTAGTCTTTTAATTTTTTAAATTATTTATTTAATAACCATATGATTAGAAGCTTTTCATTACAACAGCATTGACATATTCAATAACAATTTCCAGAGCTAAGATGCATCTCTTTCAAAATTGGCTGTAAAATTTTAGGTTTACAGTTAAATTATTACAGTTATACAATATTGTACTCAGTATAAACTCTACAAGACATAAAATTGAATGAGGTTTTAACCTTTAAAAAAAGATCATTTCATTTCAAAATATACTGTTTCATACAGAATCAGTTTTAATGTTACTAACACTTAGATTTTTGCACATGTCCCTAATCGCTATGTATCTAATTATTACTAGTCACAGTCAGTTACGTTCTGAGATCCTTGGCACTTCAGCACGAATATAAAATCATCAGGTAGATTTCAATGGTAATGTGTTTCACCTCTACTAATTAACATGAAGGAAATTTTTATGCTTCTTCCACAAATATAACTGATTTTTTATTTGTTGATTTTTTTTGGTGTGTATTTCATACAGAACATCCCAAAAATCTTATTCATCTATATACCCACATCCCAAATGGCACCCTCCCGCCTTCTGGTGAATCTAGTCAGCTTATCTAGAGGTCTTTGTTTTAGGAGGGTCAGCTGTTCCTCATCTAGTGGTAATCAGTTGTCAATATTCCTTTGGATAAGATTGGGGTCTGCCTTCATTTTCCCAGTTCTATGCTGGGTTACTATCTGGGAATCCCTTTGGCCACCCTGGCCAACAACTCAAAAGAAGGTATCTCCTATCTGGCATTGTTACTTTTAATGTAGCCTTTACTATACATATGGACTCTTAAAAAATTGTATTGGCCCATTTAATCTTTGGTTATACTTTCCTTTTGGGTGTTTAAGGCCATACAGTTGGTCCAGAAAAACCAATTTATTTTTACTCTTAAGGTCATTTGAGGATGTGTTCCTCAGGGGTCACATGAGCTTGGGAGGAGCCCCTGGTTCCTTTCTTTGACCAGTTCTGCCTAAGTGAAGATAAATCAAAGGTCCTGCTTGACCATGGTTGACTTCGCTTGGAAGCATGGAGGAAATGATTCCTCTGTATTGACCCTCCTCTGTGTAGACTGGACACTGGTTCAAGTCCATCTGGTGGGGTCTCCTCGGCCTCCTTGATCAAGAGGAAAGTTGACCCACCACCATTATAGGACATTTTGAGAGATGCTCATAGTCCCCTGGAACTAAACGACCTAGGAGGGCAAGGAGCAAAAAGTGTCCTTGGTATCCCTCTGACCAAATTATTATAGGCCTCAAAGTATATCTGTTAAACACCCAAGAAGGTTAGTTCCACCAGTCTGGTATTTTTAATTACTGTGTGTCATGTAGATAAATCTTGGGCAAAGACCAGTTGCTCTCAGACAAACCTTACCTAGACATATATTTCTTAATCTGGTATGTATAATTTGTCAGTAGGTTGTAGTAGTAATATGGTTCCCTCTAGTTTTCAAAATTAGCTAGGCATTGTTTATCTCTCACATTGTCTCACCCTTCCATAGTGGCTTTCCCACTTAAGATGCCCCCATTTCCCCCCGTTCTCCTTTATTAATACCCTTCTCCTATGGTCCTACCTCTCTTGAGCTCCTTTCCCTTTATCCCCTAGGTTCCTTGTATACCCTTCCCTCCC
>NW_008339381.1:889314-892292 GCF_000622305.1 Nannospalax galili
ACTGCTGAGTAAAACTCCATCGTATATATGAACCACATTTTCATTATCCACTCGTTAATTGAGGGACAGTTAGGTTGCTTCCATCTCTTAGCTCTTGTAAAAAGAGCAGAAACAAACACAGATGTACAAGTGTCTCTGCAATAGGATGAATTCATTGGGTATATGCCAAGGACTGGTATAACTGGGTCAAATGTAGGTTCATCATAGGGGTTGAACCAGTTTGCAGCCCCACCAGCAGTGGATGAGTGTTCCCCTTTCCCCATATCCTCTCCAACATTTGGTATTATTTGTTTTCTTGATCTTAGCCAGTCTGACTTGGGTAAGATGAAATCTTACAGTGGTTTTAATTTGCATTTCCTTAATTACTAAAGATGTTGAGCATGTTTTAAGGTGTTTCTCAGCCACCTTTATTTTTTCTTTTGAGAACTCTCTAAGCTCTTTAGTGTAATTGGGTTACTTCTTGTCTTGATCTCTGTTTTTTGAGTTCATTATATATTCTGGTTATTAAACCTCTGTCGGATGTGTCGCTGGTGAAGATTTTCTCCCATTCTGTGGGTTTTCTGTTTGCTTCCTTGGTTGTCTCCTTTGATGTACAGAAGCTTTTTAGTTTAATGAGGTCCCATTTCTTAATTCTTGCCCTTGTTTCCTGAGCAAATGATGTCCAGTTTAGAAAGTCCTTTCCTACACCTATATCTTGTAGGTTTTTCCCAACTTTTTCTTCTAAGAGTTTCAGAGTTTCAGACTTTACATTGAGGTCTTTGAGCCATTTGGAATTGACTTTTGTGCAGGGTGCAATATAGGGGTTCAGTTTCATTCTTCTACAAGTGGAGATCCAGTTTTGCCAGCACCATATGTTGAACCTGCTGTCTTTCCTCCAGTTAATGTTCTTGGCCCCTTTGTCAAATATCAGGTGGCTGAAATTGCATTTACTCATATTTGGGTCTTCAATTTTGTTCCATTGGTGTATGGGTCTACTTTTGTCCCAGTACCATGCTGTTTTTATGACTATAGCTCTGTAATACAGCTTGAAATCTGGTATGGTGATCCACCCAGCATTGCTTTATCTGTTCAAGATTGCTTTGGCTATTTGGGGTCTTTTGTGATTCCATATGAATTTTAGGATTTTTTTTCTAGTTCTGTGAAGAATGTCCTGGGGATCATGGGGATTTTGATTAGCATTGCATTGAATCTATAAATGACTTTTGGTAGGGTCATCTTTTTCACAATATTAATTCTTTCAATTCATGAGCATGGGAGTTCCTTCTATCTTCTGATGTCTTCCTCAATCTCTTTCTTCAAAGATTTAAAATTTTCATTCTAGAGCTCTTAAATGTCTTTGTTCAGGTTTATTCTGAGATTTTTTTTTTGCAGCTATTGTGAAGGGAAGTGTTTCCATGTGCTCTTTCTCTGATTGCTTGTTATTGGTATATAGAAAGGCTACAGATGTTTATAGGTTAATTTTGTAACTTGCCACTTTACTGAATTTGTTAATAATTTCTAGGATTTTTTTGGCTGGAATTTTTGGTGTCCCTTAGATATAATATCATATCATCTGCAAAAAAGGATAGTTTGATCTCTTCTTTTCCAATTATTAGTCCTTTAATTTCCTTCTCTTGTCTTATTGCTCTTGCAAGATTTTCAAGCACTATGTTAAAGAGAATTGGAGCTAGTGCACAGCCTTGTCTGGTTCCTGATTTCAATGGGAATGCTTCCAGTTTTTCTCCATTTAGAAAGATGTTGGCTGTGGGTTTGTTATATGTGGCTTTAATTATGTTGAGGTCTGTTCCCTCCAGTCCAATTCCCTCTAGGACTTTGAACATAAATGCATGTTGATTTTTATCAAAGTCCTTCTCTGCATCTATTGAGATGCCCATGTGGTTCTTGTCTTTGAGCCCATTTGTATGATTTATGATGGTTATTGACTTACGTGTATTGAACCATCCCTGTATCTCTGGGATAAAGCCTACTTGATCATGGTGGATGATCTTTTTGATGTGTGTCTGTATGTGGTTTGCAAGTATCTTTTTCAGAATTTTTGAATCTAAGTTCATTAAGGATATGGGTCTATAGTTTTCTTTTTTGGTTGCATCTTTACCAGGCTTTGGTATGAGAGTGATGCTGTCTTCATAGAAGGATTTTGGAAGTTTTCCCTCTGTGGCTTCATAGAAGGAATTTGGAAGTTCTCCGTTCTCCCACATTTTTTCAAATAAATTAATTAGTATTGGATGCAGATCTTCTTTAAATGTCTGATAGAATTCTGCTGTAAACCCATCTGGTCCTGGGCTTTTTTTAGTCAGGAGGCTTTCTATTATTGTTTATTGTTTCATATATGTTACGGGTCTGTTTAAACTGTTGATCTCTTCTTGGTTTAACTTGGATGGTTCCCATGATTTTAGATATCCATCCATTTCTTTTAGATTTTCAAATTTAGTAGAGTATTGGTTTTTAAAATATTCTCTTATAATGGTTAGGATCTTTTGGGTGTCTGTCGCGATGTTTCCCCTTTCACCTCTGATTTTGTTGGATTTGGATTTGCTCTTTCTTTCTTTTGGTTAACTGGGCTAAGGGTCTGTCTATCTTGTTTAGCTTTTCAAAGAACCAGCTCTTGGATGCACTGATTTTTGATATTGTATTCTTTGTTTTTATTTCATTAATTTCTGCTCTGATTTTTTTTATTTCTTCTTGTCTTCTGGGTTTGGGTTTTGTTTGCTGTTGCTTTTCACGTGTTTTGACTTACAATGTTGAGTCATTTATTTGTGTTCTTTCTGATTGTTTTATGTAGGTATTGGAGCTATAAACTTCCCTCTCTGCAAGTGCTAAGCACTAAGGAGTGCTTTCAATGTGTCCTGGAGGTTTTATTGTGTTGCATTGTCCTTTTAATTTAGTTCCTGGAATACTTCTACTTCTCTCTTAATTTCTCCTTTGACCCATTCATCATTCAGGAGTGTGTTATTTAATCTCCATGTGTTTGTGTAGTT
>NW_008339381.1:893079-926299 GCF_000622305.1 Nannospalax galili
TCCAGACTCTTCTGGCTTTCATAGTTTGCACTGAAAAGTCAGCTGTAATCCTAATGGGTTTTCCTTTATATGTGACTTGTCTCTCTTTTGCAGCTTTCAGAATTGTCTCTTTGTTTTGTATGTGTAGTGTTTTTACTCTGATGTACCATGGGGAATTTCTTTTCTGGTCCTGTCTTTTTGGTGTTCTATATGCTTCTTCTATTTGTATATGCATGTCTTTTTTTAATTTGGGGAAATTTTCTTCCATGATTCTGTTGTAGATCTGGTCCATGCCATTATCTTGGGATTCTTCTCCTTCCTGTAGGCCTATGTTTCATACGTTTTGTCTTTTTATGGTGTCACACAATTCCTGCATATTCCATTCTTGTGATTTCTTAAAATTTTTATAATCTTTGCTTGAGTGGTCTAGTTCATCCACTTTATCTTCCAGTCTCGATACTCTATTTTCCATTTTGTTCATCCTATTGGTGAGGCTTGCTTCTGCCGTTTCTAATTGACTTACTGAGTGTTTCACTTCCTTCTTCATTTCAGCCTGAGTATTCTTCAATATTTCTAACTCTTTTCTGAATTCATTCAGAAGTTTATCCCTACCTTCCTTCAGTTCTTTGATTCTTTTTTTGTTTGTTCTTTAAATTCACTGAATTTTTATCATGTTTATAATTGTTCTTTTGAGTTCCATGTCCTGCATTATCTCTAGGGCATTCTCATTGGACTCCTCTAGAAGACTATTGGTATTTGGTAGGGATATGTTATTTTAGTTTTTCATGTTATTATTTTTTCTCTGTGATTTTCACATATGAATTTCTTTTGTCGTTTCTGATTCTTGTGTGAGACTCAAACCTTCCTTTGTTGAGTTTCTGCTTCTTTTTGTAAACTTTATGTGCCTTTGTGGTTTACTTTTTGGGCATGGGAATCTGGTTGGTCTAGGCTTCAGATTCTCTCCTTTGATTTTTATATTGGAGTGGCCAGATTGCTTTTGTCTTCAGGAGTTCCCACAGAGGCCCAAGTCAGATGAGGATCAGATGCTCTCAGGCTTTCTCCTAAGGTCTGCATCCCTCCAAATTTGGGGCTCAATTTGGGGGTTGGACTGGCCTGGGAGCCTGGCCATGGAAAGATGCTGGTCTAGAGCAGCTGGTGGCTCTGCCACCCAGAGATGCAAAGACAGATGGGGTAGGAAGAGGCCCCAAGGCCTCCTGAGGACTGCACTGAGGAGCTGGGTTGGTTTGGATGCAAAGGATCGGAAGAGGAAAGGTCACCCCTGTTTTGGGGCTCAATTTGGGGGTTGGACTGGCCTGGGAGCCTGGCCATGGAAAGATGCTGGTCTAGAGCAGCTGGTGGCTCTGCCACCCAGAGATGCAAAGACAGATGGGGTAGGAAGAGGCCCCAAGGCCTCCTGAGGACTGCACTGAGGAGCTGGGTTGGTTTGGATGCAAAGGATCGGAAGAGGAAAGGTCACCCCTGTGTCCCAGAAAGAGGCTGGTGGGTGGTGCAGGTCCAGGGAAGCAGAGGGAGGTGAAGGTGGGGCCAGGCCCAGAACCAGTGCTCCTGGGACCCAGAGAAGGCAATATGTTGGTCTGGATGAATAGGATCAGATAGCAGTATTGGTTTTCCAGGTGTCTGGGGCCAGAAGACAAGGAATGGGGTGGGGCCAAACTAGGAGGAGAGAACTGAGGCGGAGATGGTAGGGTGAATGGGGCTGGGGGAGTCAAGGTGTCGAAGGCACAATGGACTTACTCCTGAGAGAGGCCTGTGGATAGGAGAGAGTCCTGTGGCAGGTCTTTCAGGCCCAGGGGGAAGCAGAGGGAGGTGAGGCAGGGCCAGGCCCAGAAGCAGTGCTCCTCGGGCCCAGAGAAGGCACTATATCTATTCTTTTAATGAATAAAATATAACAGATTTTATTTGGAAGAAAACAAATAGTAACCAAAGTATGAGAAAGGAGATATAAATTAAAATTATCTTCTATAAAATTACACACTAGGGAAAAGATTTCAGCTGGTTCTATTATTGGTGGAAATAACAAGCTCTTGTTTTGGTTTGGATACCATTGTTCATTAATTAAATTTGTTCTTTGACAATCCACTCATGTACATAAAGCATTCCAGTACTTTTTCCTAGCCACCTTCCACTACCTCTCTCTCAGCCCCGTCAATCTCACCACCTCCCAACCAGTCCCTTTTTCACATTCATGAATTATTTTCATTACCCATTTAGTTTAATCAGGGCCATCAGTGTGACCATTGTATTAGAAATATCCATTGGGGCCTGGTCTGTTCATTGGTGGGTACAAAATGAGGGCAATGACTCTCCTTGACCCTCCTGGTAGTAAATAGTTCCACAGTGGGTGTAGGCTCCCTGAGCCCCTCCTTCATCCATGTCCGACCGGACCATGTACAGACTCGGTCAAGACATCCACAGCTGCTGAGTTTGTGACTGCAGTGTCAATGTCTTGCCTAAAGGATGGCATTTCACAGCTCTTCTCCCTGTCCTCCAGCTCTAATATCCTTTTCACATCCTCATTTTTAGAAGGGATGGTGTTTTTAAACAATTATTTTATTTTTAAAAGTCTTTGCTTGAAAATATTTGCTCTTAAGAACATTCTCCTGAAAAATTCTATGCATGCTTGAAAATAGAAACAAAAATTAATTAAAAATATGGTCATAAATATCCTTCCTATTTGATATTTATTCTTTTTAGAAGACTTATTTTATGTAGTACTCACATATGAAATTCTCAAAAACATAAAAAAATTAAAAAACAAACTAACATCAATACACTTGGAGTTCTTAGCATGGTTATCTGCCCTATATGAAAAACAATAAATAATAACTATCTCTATTACCAAAACTTTTTTATTTTATTTTAGATTATGTGTTTATGTGTGCAGGTTTGTGCACATGGAGGTTCCTAAGGAGTCCAGAACAGGGTGCCAGGTCCCCTCGAGGTGGAGTTACAGGTTGTTTTGAGATGCTGGACTTGAATTCTGGAAACCAAACCTAGGTCCTCTGGAAGAGCAGTATGTGTTTTTAACTATTGAGCCACCTCTCTAGCCTTTTATGTTTATTCTTAAGTTCATTGGTTAGTCCTTGCTCTAATGCATTTTCCAACATCAAATGTAAAGCATGATTTTTACAATGTAGTTTGACAAATATAAATTACTGTGGTAAATGATCAATAACAAATATTTATTAAGCACAGTCTGTTTGCATACAGTGCTATATGCATTTGGAACTTGTAAATGAACAAGATCCCCTGCCTTTGTGGAGTTTATACTTTAGCAGGTTTAAGTCACATGCAATGTGCACAATGAATTTGTAACACAGATATTTAGTGTGCAATAGGAAAAGAGAAAAATTCGAGCTAGTCAAGAAATAGCCGCCCTTCCCTGTGAGGCTGGATGTTACCTATTCCTTTGAGGGCCTTTCTAGAACAGAGGAGGAAAAGGAGAATGCCATGCCTTTGAGTATTAACTCTCTTCCATGCTGAAAAAGCAGTTTCTCATTTTTGGAATTTAGGAATCCAGGACTTAGATCATCAGCTTCTGTCCTCCACCTGCCAGAAGAGCTTCTTCAGTCTCAGGAAGTGACAGCATTAGTTCTCTGGTTTCCTGGTCTTTGGATGCAGACTGAATTATATGACTGCCTTTGCTGGATTTCAAAGTGCAGATAGCTCAGGCTTAATAATCATAAGTCAATTTATATAAATCCCCTCTGTCTGTCAGTCTGTTCTATCTATCTATCTATCTATCTATCTATCTATCTAATCTATCTATCTATCTACCTATCTATCATCTATCTATCTTCTATCTATCATCTATCTATCATCTATCTATCTATATCTATCATCTATCATCTACTATCTATCATCTATCAATCATCATCTATCATCTATCTATCTATCTATCTATCTATCTATCAATCATCTATCTGTCATCTATCATCGATCTGTCATCTATCTATCATCTATTTATCACTTATCTATCTGTCTATCATCTATCTATCATCTATCTATCTATCTATCTATCTATCTATCATCTATCTATCTGTCATCTCTTGTTCTGTTTCTCAGGATCACCTTCACAGATACAAATGAATGAAAAAATAGTAAATATAAAACTCTGGACTAGCTTTCTGTTGCTGTGTCAAAACAGGAGAGGGCAGATGTACTTTGGCTCAAAGTTTCAGAGGTTTCAGTCCATGGTCATTAGGCTGTGCTGTTCTTCAGTGTAAGGTAAGTCAGAACGTAGGAGATGTGATGGGGCAAAGCTGCTCACATCATGTTTGTCAGAAAGCAGAAAGTGGTGGGACTGTGAGCAGTGACAAAATATGTCCATTAACGTACAGCCCTAGTGACTCACTTCCTCCAAGCAGACCTCATTTACCCAAATTAGTTCCACCTTCAATTAAGCTATGAATCAGAGTCTCCATGTCCAATCAACTTCCAAATTTCCCCACCCTGAACATTGCTACGTTGTCTTGCCAATGTCTTGAACACATGAACTTGAGGTGAGGGGAGACAGTTAAGATATAAACCACAATATAGTACAAAATTACATCCTTAAAAAAGATAAAATACTTATATTAGTTATAGCATTGATGAATGTAATTTTCAAGACATTATGTTAAGTAAAATGAGACAGACTCAAAAGGGCAGATATTGTTACGATTCTTCTATGAATAGGCAGATTCGTAGAGACAGGAGAATTGCAGATTGTCAGGGGCTAAAAGGACAGAGAAGGCAGGGAGTTACTGTTCATAAACACAGAGTTTTATTGAGACAATTAAAAATGCTGAAATGTAGTGGTGATGGCTTTACAACATTGTGAATGTACTGAATAGCAGTAATTATATGCTTAAAATAGCCTGAATGAGAAAATTTTAATTTTATATATTTTACCATAATAAAAAATAAATGAATAACCTTACAAATAATCTATTGAAAGCGATAGTGAATTATGTCAAATATTTTTATCAGTCAAGGACATGAGAGCTTAGAACTGACTAGCTTTTATGAAATATAGATTATTCGTTCTCTTTTAAAAATGTTATATTTATTATTTTTATTTTGTGTGTATGAATATATTGCTAGCATGTGTGTAAGTGCATCCATGTCATGCAATGCCTGTTGAGATCAGAAGAAGTCACTGGATCCCCTGGAAATAGAGTTACAGATGGTTGTTAGCTGCCATGTGGGTGCTGGGAATCGAACCAGGGTCCTCTGCAAGAACACTCAGTGCACTTAACTGCTGAGCCATCTCTCTAGCCCCTTCATTGCTTTCCTTGATAAGAACATCTCTGAATATTTTAGAGAAACTGAGAGAATAATAATGGTTACAGTGGGCCTGGAGAGATGGCTCAGTGGGTAAGAGTACTTGCTCTGCAAGCAAAAGGTGTGAATTAGAATTTCCAACACCCACATAAAAAAATCCAGGCATGGCTACACATGCCTGTAACCCCAGCACTGGGTGGCAGAGACAGGCAGATCCTGAGAGATCTTCTCAAGTAAGAGACAGACCGTGTCTGGAGTCTTGAGGCAACAAAGCCTAGTGCCTCCACATGGACACTCACACATTCAGGTGTGTGTGTGAGTGTGTGTGTGTGTGTATGTGTGTGTGTGTGTGTGTGTGTGTGTGTGTGTGTGTGAGAGAGAGAGAGAGAGAGAGAGAGAGAGGGAGAGAGAGAGAGAGAGAAAATGGGTAGAGTGAGAGAGACACACTCTCAAAGTACAGTGAGAGAGTAACACTCTCAAAGAATGTTAATGCTGCAAGGAGGGGCAATAAATTAAGTAATGAAATAGGGACCAGAAAAAAAGAATTTGAAAATAACTTCTGATAAATAATGATATATTTGCACACCAATGAGAATAATTCAGGACAGCACAAAAAGTTGAAGATGAAGAAAGGCAGAGAGAGACATGATAGAGCAGTGTTTTGTGGGGGAGAGGATGGAATCTGGTAGCCAAAGTAGACAGTTACCTTTGAAGAGGAGCATGCATGGTTTGATTAGGGAAGGTCATAAAAGCAGAATATTATATGAGTGAAAAAGAAGAGGCAGAAAGATTGTAAAAGCCATAAGAGGTGGATGACCACAAACAAATAGTTTTCCAGACAGCTGATCAGTTACACATATGAACTCAGGACAGCAAGCACAAGTCCCATGCAAGCTCAAAACAGACAAGATCCCATCAGACATGAAGAAGTGAGTAAAAACTCCCAACCCAACTTCAGGAAGTTTTGGCAGTTGATGACTGCTGGGAGGGAAACATTCTCCTATTGGAATGGGACTGTTGGTATGTTGACCAGGTTCCAGTGGAGCGACTCACATTGAGGGACATGTAGGGACACATGTAGGTTGTACTGTGTTATATAGTGGAGTACATTGACTTGGGCAGGACAGCAGTGGGGTTAGGTGCGGATGGAGAACGGTATCTAAATAGCATCAAATTATATTGTTTGAAAATCACAAAAATTCAAGTATTTCTTTTTAAATGAATATGTAGAAATGAGCTCGAGAACAAAGAAGCTGCTGGGGGTGGGCTATGGTCTTAGAGGGCACAGTGGGAGGCTGCAGGAACTCAGTAGAGAGAAGAAAGGATGGAGATTCCTGAGAGGTAAAAATGTGTGTGAGAGCAGGGTGACCTGGGACTCTTGAAGTTTGTGGGGACTGATAAAGGAATAGGGATCTTGTTTAAATCTGGCAGGTTTAAAGGAGGCGGTGGAGGTAAGGACAAGACTGGGATGTTTTGGAAGATGGAAGGGCATATTTTAGCTTTCTGTTTCTATAAATAAGTAGGGTATTCATGGAGGCATGGTATTAGTGGACAGGTTCACTCTTGATTCTGTAATGATGAGAGGAATATGGGTTGTAGTCCTGCCCACATGGGAGACTTCAATGATTCTGTGGATCTTACCATGAGCAAAACCTGTCTTCATTTCTAACTTGTTTTCTCTATAATCCAGTAAAAATGGGTCAGAGTTTTCTCTTCTCATTCAACTTTGAGTTGCTCTTTTTCTTTTCATGGTTTTATTCAACCTAGGCCATTGGGTAAAGCCCACATATAATGCAGGACAGTACACACCTCAGACAGTATTGCGGGCCTTTTTTTGTTGTTTATAGACTGGGTCTCTGTGGCCGCCCCTCCACTCTTCCGGTGCTCGGTGCTGTCTCCAGGCACCGCTCCTCCACTCTCATGGGTGCTGCCTGCGAGGGCATAGGTACTGCCTCCTGGGCGCAGCCTCTGATCACACGGGAGCAGCCTCCGATCGTCAGGGCGCTGCCTGTGACCACCCGGGCGTTGCCTTCTGGGCGCCGCCCCTGATCCGGGCAGGCACTGTCCTTCGCTCCTCCCTGCAGCCGCAAACTGTGGTCGCTCTTCTGCTCCTTGTGGCCCTGAGGCAGCTCTTCTGCTCGCCCGGTGCTGGGGCCGCTCTTCTGCTTGCTGCAGCGCTGCCTCCCATGGTGGCTACTTCTGCCTGTCCAGGATCCCTGGGCCTGTGAGGAGACTGAATCAGCGGAGCCCCGTTCAGACACAGGAGACCAGGTTTGTTGACGGCAGATCCAGTTTATTGTAGAAGGGCACAAGCTTATACAGGGGTAGGGGTCCAATCAAGAAGGTACAACTCAGATCTTTGGAGGGCTGTGTCCTATCATGACATAGTGAGCCAGACACCTCATTAGCATAATGGATTTCAGGTTACTTAGGTTCTGGTTTCCTTATAGGGCCTGGTCTCCTGGGAATCACGTGACTCAGGCTGTCTAAGTGTTGCAATTTGGGATCTCAAGGGTGGTGATTAGGGAATGGTGAGCTCTAGGCATCAGTCTCATGATCTGCCAATGGGAGCAAATGTCAAAAGGCATTCCTTGTGGCTCCAGCAGTCGGGCCATTGCCTCTCGGGCCTGCTGTATGGCTGTCATTAAGACTTTCACCCTAGGCTCAAGCCTGTCTCCCACAGGTCTCATGTAGCTCTGGACTGGCCTTGAAAACTTCAGGTACCCAAAGATAACTTTGAACTTCTGATCTTCTTCCTCCACCTCTCCAGTTCTGAGACTACAGGCATGAACCACCATACCTGCTCCTGCAGTGCTGAAGATGGAAGCCAAGTCTTTATGCATGTTGGGGAAACACCCTATCAGCTGAGCCACACTCCCAGTCACCAATGCATAATTAAAATGCTTTTTTTGTTGTTGTTGTGAGTGTGATACCTACCGCTTACATTTCCTTCTGGTACTACAACGTGAATTAAAACCAAACTTATGGCCAAGCGAGGGACAAACTATCTTGTGAAACAGCAGTGGCAATATGTTTGTGAGTGACAGTTTTTCACAAATGCCGTAGTTTAAATACTAAAAACTGAGTCTACCTTAAATATATGGGAAAAGTTTTCAGCATTTTCTTTGGTGATGGTTGCATTTATTGACTCTGAGTGTGTGTGTGTGTGTGTGTGTGTGTGTGCGTGTGTGTGTGCGTGTGTGTGTGTGTGCATTTAAGCATCCAGGTTAAATTTTCTTTTCTATTCATTCTGTTGAAATAAAAAATGCCTATGTCATTAATCATATTTCTAATTTTTTTGATTCCTAATTTTAAGCATATTCTTATATTTTAGTTTTGCGAATCTTAGAATTAGTTCTTTAAACCCATCATCCACAGTGATTCATCAAACCCTGTCCCTTCTGCAGCATTAAGTATATTTCAAAGAGTAGATGGTGCAAATTGTTTCACAGCTCTAAATTTGAAAAACGAGTCGCATAGTCCAATAGGTATTAGTGAATTTTGCAAAGATTGTGAGAATTTTTTGTACATATTTCTCTTGCCCAGCCAAATCTCAGAAAAAAAAAGGAAAATGTGAGTTTACTGAACACGTGACACTTGCTTCCTCAAGTTTCTTCCAGTTCACCATATGCCAAAGATATTTCTGTGCACTAATTCCAGTTACACTATAACATCTATTCATATTGCTCAACAACAGTTCTTTAGGCAAAGAAACCACATTTAATCCAATTTTCAGCAGAAAGTATTATTCATGTGACAATAGTAAGGAATAAAATAAAATGTTAATAACTTTGTAGACTGAGAAATCTAGCATTTTCAATATGTGAATTCTTGTCTTCCAGCAAATCTTGTTTCTAGGGTTTTAATTTTCAAGGGTCTATAATTTGGAAGGCCATAAATAACAATAGTGAGAAGTAGGACAGCATTGATCCACTCGACCTATAGGAAAATTAATATCCCAAATATAGGCTTGAATTCACTAATGAGAAACTTTCAGGAAGAATGGTATAGATTTTAAAATATATATACATAGCACATGCCTTATTTATATGCTATTGTAGAAGGCTCACTGAATCAGGAAAATCAGAAGGGAATGAATTTCTCTTGGCCCACAGATTGTCAGTCTGTAAGTTATGAGATCCCAAAATAAAACCCAATGGATCAGTATCACAGGGAATAAAATGTGGTGGCAGACAATTCTTCCCACAATAAATGTGGAAAAAGTCTGCAAAAGCTCTGTTGAAAAATTGATGTTTTGGGGGAAAATATCTGTTGTATTCATTTCAAGAAATTTTTGAAAGCATTATTCATTTACTTCATTGCCTACCTGCTCCAAAAGTGAGGATGGAAGTCAAGATACACATCCTTTTGTAGTTTATTCTCAAATGCATTCTTAGGTTCTTACCTGACAGTATGTTATTTTGTTACCTGCTGGATATAGCAGGCACTTTGGTTAATGCATGGCCTCATTCTTCAGTACTTATTTATCTGTGTGATGGTTAATCTTTGTCAGTTTGACTATATTTGGTGTGCTGGGTGCCCAGACTGAATACACAGAGGAGAAAGCATGCTAAGGACTGGCATTCAGCCCTCTCTGCTTCCTGGCTGGCGATACAATGTAACCAGCCTGTCCCTGCAGCCATGCCTTCCCAGTCATGCTGAACTGTAACCCTTCAAAAACAGTGAGTGGAAATAAACCCTTCTCTCCTTTCTTCTTTTTCCTTTCTTAAGTTACTTTTTCAGATATTTGATCACAGTAATGAGGAAAGTAATGAATATAGTCTACTAAATGTCTTACATTTTTCCTTCAATATACTCCTTTTTGATATAGATGATTAATTTCTTCTTCTCATCAAACTGAATTTTTTTGTCTCCTCTCTGCTAATATACTTCCTTTAATCACCTATAATTGTCAAATGACTATGTTGTTTTGATGTTGTTATTTTCTTCTTGTGTATTTTTCATATTGTTTGTACCATTGACAGACATTTTAGTTTGATTTTTTAATTTATTATTTTTATTTTATGTGTATGAGTGTATTGCTTGCAGCTATGTAAGGGCACCCATGTCATGCAATGCCCTCAGAGGTCAGAAGGCATAGGATTTCCTGGAACTGGAGTACAGATGGTTGTTAGCACCATCTGGGTGCTGGCTGGGAATTGAACCTGGGTCCTCTGCAAGAGCAGCCAATTCTCTTAAGCAATGAACCATCTCTCCAACCCCAACATTTGCGTTTTTAAGTTACTGTTACAAGGTTCCTAAAAGAGCTAGATCCTTAATGCACACATTCATACCTTTTGTGATCCTTTGAGGCAGTGCTAATTAATGACCTTTGATATGAATGTAGCTAAAGATAGTTACTTTTAGACCAGACTTTTTAGTCAAATGTCCTGAACAGATAATCCCAGCACTTGAATGATAGAAGAGGAAGATTTGGAGTTCATGGTCATCTACTACATAGCAAGTTTGAGGCCAGCCTGGGTTCCATAGACCTTGTCTCAAAAACTTAAAAAAATCAAAGAATAGACATCTTATTGTTCTAAGGAAATGACTTTATGTCAGTTAGGATGTGTCTTCAACTATTTGGAACTACAACAAACAGTGGTATCAAGAAGAGAATTATTTTTCTCAAACAGAAATGTTCAGAGGCAAGCAATCAAGCTCAAAGTACTTGCTCAGCAATGCACCCGGCCATAGTCCCGTCTTTCTGCTCCTCACCATGAAGATCTTCATACTTGGGATTCCTGCCTCTGTCTTATCACTTTTTTCTTTTCCTGTTTAAAGATTTTTATTTTTTAAAATTATCTGTATGTGTGTGTATCTGCGTATGGGCATATGTGTATCAGTGCAGGTGCCCACAGAGACCTCAGAGATATAAGTAGTTGTATGCTGCCTAATGTGGCCACAAGGAACTGAACTTGGGTCCTCTGCAAGAGAGATGTATGTTCCTAACTGCTGAGTCATCTCTCCAGCTCCCTCTTATTATCTGCTTCACGGAAAGCTGTCCACACACCTCCAGCCTGTATTCTAGGGAAAAGAAAGACGTCGGAGTCTGGGGGCAACACAATGGCTGACCTAATAACATGTAGGGTGTTGCGTGGAAGTTGCCAGCCAGATAGAGACTTTATTCCTGCTTACTGTCCCACTGTTAACTAGAGGCAGGAATGGCTTTATGTCTAGTTTTCTCTGGAATATATACAGAAATGATGCATATTATTTGCAGGTCAGTGTTTTGGGGAATAATTGATTTGTTTTCCTTAATCTATATTCTTTGACTATGAGAAGATTCCCTGATTCTAGGCAATGGTGAAGCCATAAGTTGAAGGATAGACATGTAGTTTTTTAGTAGGAGAGTTACTTTTAACTAGTAACATCTCCATAGGTATAGTAATAAATTGTCATATAATATTAAGCCACTGAAAGCCATGTGTCTGCTAATTTAATGTTAATATTAACAAACAGCTACCCTCAGAACCTGCCTTAGATTATATTCCTTTAGTTTATGTGCAATGGTCATATATATAGAAGATCTAGGGGCTGGGGACAAGCACACAAGCATGAGAACCTGGTCTTGGGTCCTCAGCACCCATGAAAAACCAGGCATAGTGGGGTACATATGTATGCAGCATCTCTGGCAGGGTGGAGACAGGTGGATCAGGGGTTTTCTGGCCAACTAGCCTGGCTGAAAGAGCAAGTCCTAGGTTCAGTGAGAGAACTTGTGTCAAAGAAATAAGATGGAAAGAAGAGAAAGTGAGTAAGACAGCTGATGTCAGCCTACAGCTCTGCAGACACACTCATGAGTGAGTGTGCCCACATGCACATGTGCAGACACATACACCCCCACACACACACCACAAAGATCTAATAGTTTGATTGTTGCTAGGAATGTCTGCACAGTTCTATTCTCTAATAGGAAATGTGGAAACATTTGGCAGTGCTCTAGTTTTTTTCATGTCCTGTTCCTATTTCATGGTTATCGAGTCATGATTTAAAAAAAAAAAATCCCAGTTCAGTTTTCTTTCTTCTCCAAAAAGAAACTGAAATGGAAGCCTTGGTCCCCACACTTGCAGATGGCTGTACTTATGACTCCTGTAATCGCCCTCAAAGGGTTGCAGCTGCCGTCACAATCCCTCCTGCTTCTCCACTGTCAGCAGGACATGTGTATTGGAACCATCTCATTTCTCATCTTCAAGTTAAATACAAAGGAAAATAGACTTCATTTGTGTCTTGCCTCTCACTAAAACAGGAAAGCTGACGGGCAATGATAGACTATTAGGAGAGAAACAGGCAGGAAACAAAAATAGTATGTATGTAGGCAAGTATTCCTGCTCATCTGTGTGACACTGAACAGTGGTTGATAATGGGACAGGAGTCTCTGAGTAAAGAGGAACCAAAAGTTTCAGAATACAAAACAATCAACGTCTTCCTAAAAAAAATGATGGAAAAGACCTCATTATTTTGAATACAGCGATATCTAATGATAGGATTAATGTGAATGAACTTTTGGTGCCTTACTTGTTGACATTTAAACACAGTTATTATCAGTAAAAAGATGGACCAGAAGATAATACAAAGTACTATTATATAAAATTAAAAACATATATATAAAGACATATATAGATAGATGATAGATAGTTCCATAGACATAATCAAGTCTATATGTCAAAATTATGAACAAATATATGTCAACAAATTGAATAATTTGGAATATAGGGATTAATTCCTATCTTCTGAAAGACAAAAATATTTCACCACGAAAAAATAAAAAATATAAACCAAACACATATTTTGATAGGGAGCAATAATAATAATAACCTTTCAATAATAACTCTGAATATGAATGGTCCCAATTCACCCTTCAAAAGACACGGAATAGCAGATTCATGTCCTTCTCGAAGTCTTCCAAAAAGGGAGGAAGAAACATTTCCAAACTAATTTTATGAGACCACCATTACCAAAGACAGACATATGAGAGAAATCTCTGGGCCAATATCCCTAACGATTACAGATGCAAAACTCCTCCACCAAATACTAGCAAATTGAACTCAGCAGGACATTATAAAGATCATACACCAGGACCATGTGGGACTTGTCTCTGGGATGAAAACTTGGCTCAGCATATAAAACCATTTAATGAGATATACCACATTAACAGAATGAAGAATAAAAATCACTTGACTATCTCATTAAATGTAGAAAAATATTTAAATAAAATGCAATCCCATCTCATCACAGAAACTCCTAACAAACTAGGAATAGGAAGAAATGATGGCAATAATCTCTGCTTGGATGTGAGCCTAGGATAACCAAACTCCAAAGGATCAGGCTCCATTTTAATGGCACAGAGCTCAGATGTCCCAACATTCTTTGGGTCTCCTGCCACACTGAGGAGGGAGCAACCAGAATTCAGGGTAGTTTTCATGGCTGAAGAGTAAAAATTAGTTTCTCAGAGAAAGCAGATGTGAAGAGTAAAGGCAGAAATGTGTGTGGAGCTTTACTGAGTACTGGGCTGGATGTAGATAGAGTTTGACCTACCAGACAGTCACTGATAAAAGTTGTCAGTGGAACAAGGTAATAGACATTGAGTGGTGCTACAGATGTTTGATTTCTGAGCCAAAGTTCATGGCATACTCCTGTTAAAATCTTGGTCAAAGGGGAAGTGTTAACTGAATTGAAATGAAATTACAGCAAATCAAAATAACTGGAATACACAGTACCATGTAGCGGGAAACTGATCCCATTGAATTCTTAGACAAGAGCAAAGGTCTCCAATCAGTAATTGTAGCCTCAGTCTTCACCAGCTATATGAAAGAAAAGGAAAATAATCCCAAAGAAGCAGAAAGGAAATAACAAAAACAAGACTAGAGATTAATGAAGTAGAATGCAGTGAAACAAGAGGGAAAAATTTAGCCAAAAGCTGATTGAAATTAATCAATAGGGCTCTACAAGATGGCTCAGTGAGTAAAGGTGCTTGCCGCCAAACCTGATGACATGAGTTTAATCCTCATGAGCCAGATTGTGGAAGGACAGCACTGACTCCTGCAAGCTGTCCTCTGACCTCTACTGATATTGCATGCTCACAGTGGTACACACATGGAGACACACACACACACACACACACACACACATACACACACACACGTTTTTAAATATATAAATGACTGGCTTAATTTATAATTAACAGTGTATTTCCTCAGGGTGGTCTACAAAAGTGCATCTAGTCCTTCCTGAAATCGCTTTCCATCACTTTGAACAGTATACAAATCGAATGGAAATGACCAACTTGGTGGTAGGTGAAGAAAGACGAATGAATGATGAGACTAATTCAGTAAATACAACATTTTGCTCAATAGTAGACTTATACAAGTATAGACTATTTCTAAACCATATTCATGAAAATTCACATATTAAAATGTTTTCAGTATTGAGAATAAATGAAGTAAAGGGGCAATTTAAGAAGCCATGCTGTGGGAGGGGACTGGGAGGAGTTGAAGGTGGAGGAGTGGGGGATGGATAAACATTGTATGTATTCATGAAGTTACCAAAGAATAAATTTTAAAAAATGCGACAGAAAAAAATAGAGAAAATAGTCATTGTGACATGTGAACATGGGGGTCAGATCCTAGAGACTGGAGACATAGCAGATCTAAAGGAGAGTAATGCAAATAGACTGAGAGAACACATTCATAGTATATAAAATCACAAGGAAATAATATTTATGGGTGTTTGGTACATTTGACAATTTCAATGAACCAATTCTATTTTTATATAAAGAAAATGAGATTAAAATTTTTTTACTCAAGAAATAGAAACCTTGAATAAAATAGAAAATTTGTCAGGGTGTCCTCTAAAAGTACAGTCTTCCCAGTTAGTAAAACAAGTGATTTCTATCAAATTAACTTGTAATATTAAGGAACAGAATGCAAGGTATAAAATGGAACACTTCATAGCCCAACCAAGCATAGAAAAGAAACTATGCTAATCCATTTATGAAGGTCGCTGTTAAAATCCTAAATAACACAAGGAGCTGAAATCCAACTATATTATATATTAAAGAATGATCCAATATAATCAAATAGGGTTTATCCCAGAATTGCAAGTATAACTTTTTTTTGTCCTGAGTTCTCTGGTTTTTTATTTTTCGTGTACTGCGAAATATCCCCGTGGAATATCTCGGTGAGAGAAGCACTAGAATTTTAAAAAATCACTGGACAGCCTGATCTGTCTGGCCCAGAAGTTGCAGTAGAAGAGGCTGCGGTCTTAAAGGACAGGATCAGGGTATTTTTGGAGCAGCACAGCCGGGAAGCAAACCCTAAACAAAGAGGCTCTGATGATTCAACATGCAACAGAATAGGTATATTCATATCCTTGAGAACTGCCCAGGATATATGGATCTCTTGCTATAGATAAATAATCACAGGGTCCCTGGGAGTAAGATCAATATGAAATGCACTGAAGTTACCTTGTATCCAACCCAAGATTTCACTGTTGATTGGAAGTCTGGCCCTTTTGACTAGAATCTAGGTCCCTTTAGACTATTCCTAGGCCTGATTCAGTTCACAGAGTCTTTTAAGGATGGGGAAAGCTTAGTAAACCTCACAGAAGATTATGCTGTATACTGTAAGAGTTATGATGACAATTCCTCCTAACTGTTCCTAAATGGTTATGAAGCCATTTGTGTTCATAGTATCACCTAGGGAAAGGGAATAATCAAATTTCCTCATTAGGAAATGCTTATACTGATTGGCTTTTCCTCACCAAAACTCACGTTGAGACTTCGTCTCCAGGATAGCAATGTTGGGAGATGGGACCTAGTAGGTGTTTGGGTCATGAGAATGAAGTTCTCATGAATGGATTAGTGACTTGCCTCAGTGGGTTTCTGCTTTTATTAAACTAGATTACTCCTTCATAAATGGGTCTCTGGAACCAAATTTGTTGCCATGTCTTGCCTCTTCCATCTGCACATTTTGGCCCTTCTGCCATGAGCTAATGAAACTGGAGGCACTTGCGAGTTCTGAGCCTAAGTGAGGCTCTTTCCTTTATAAATGATCTATTCTTAGGGGGTTTTATTACAGCAAAAGAAAACTGGATAGTTGTCAAGGAACAACTATCTAGATAGCAGGGTAAGATCTCCTGTGCTGTGTTAAAAATAAGACTAGATATAGGAAACTTCACATAAATATGTGGTCAATTTTCCCTTAACACATTTCTAAACCACATCCCTTTAAAGAATGAGACCAGCTATAATCTCAATCAAACACCAAGCAGTAATAAAACTAAAGGAAAGGATGAACCAAGTTGGACCAAGTTTTACTAATCACCTAAACAGTACGTGAAACTAAGGAGATTAACAAAAAAACTCCCAATGCAAAAAACAGAAGAAAAGTCGAACACAAGAGATTTCTACATGTGTGGAACTGCAGTAATAAAAGGAGGATAAAGAATCAGGCAGCAGCAGCATTAGAAGAAACAAATGTTTAAAAATGCCAAAGTCTGCTGGGGCTGGAGAGATGGCTCCGCAGTTAAGAGCACTGGCTGTTTGCAGAGGACCTGGGTTTGGTTTCCAACAGCCACATGGCGGCTAACGACCACCTATAACTCCAGTTCCAAGGGAACTGACACTCTCTTCTGATCTCCATGGGCATTGCAGACATGGGTGTGCTAACATACATGCAGGTATAACACTCATACATAAAATAAAAATAAAATAGAATTAAAAAAAAAATCCCAAACTGATAAAAGAGGGCAACTCACAAGTTCCACAAGCTCAGAAAAACCCCAAGAATGACTAAAAAACACCCACCAACATCAAACTGCTGGAACTCAGCATGCTATGTGGTTTCTTTTTACAGTTTTCCACTTTCTCTTCTATGCAGGTGTTTAAATTCATATTTTTTACTGATTGCTTTGCAGTCTACGGTATGAATATTTATCTTGAAGTTCACCTTGAATTAATACTAAACAATCTAACAATATAATAATTTTATAGTCATATATTTGCAATAACCTTCCAAAAACTATTTTTGATATTATTTACTTATATTTCATTTCTATTTACATGAAATTTACAAGACATTGATTTTATATTTAGAAATTGACTTTTAAAAATAATGAAAAATTCGTATCCACTCACATATCTTTGTTCTCCTTTTTCTTCTATTTTTAGCTGACAGTTTTTGAATTTTGTATAGAATGGTTCTCTATGCAGGGAATTCTCTCAGATTGTCCTTTTCTTTTTCTAAAATACATTGGGCTTGCCTGCACTGGGGGAAGGATTTTTCCTCCCTTTGTATGTAAAGTTCTGGGTTGATCATTTTTCTGTTTTGTCTAGTGGTCTAAAGAAAATCCACTCTCTGCTGGATTCCATTGTTTTTGAAAAGAAGTCTGCTGTGGGTGATCATCTTTTCCTCTGACTTCAATGTGTTGTTTGGTTACTGGCTAAGACTTTTTGGTGCCATTGTTCTTTTAGATGTTTGACTATGAAAGGATTTGATTTGTTTTCTTGGCATTTTTCTTGATATTTCTTGGTATACTATCATCTCTTCTAATATTATTTCTCCCCCTTCCCACTTTCCTCAGTCTGGGACTGAAATTACATTTATGTAAGACTATGTGAAATCATCACAAAAGTCTTTGGTAGTTTTGTTTGTTTGTTCGTTTTATTTTACTAATTTTTTTTTTGGCTTTCAGTTCCAGACTATTTACAAATTTCAATTCTTTCCAGTCTCTTCATATTCAGTTTGATAGAGTTTTTTCATATACTTTATTTTTCAATCTTGGAATTTTCTTTCAGTTAGAAAATCGATAGCACAGCATATAGCTCAGTATTCAAGCACAAGCCTAGCATGTGGGACATTCAATCTCCATCACTGCAAACCAAACCAAACTAAAACGAACCAAAACAAAATAAAACTCCAAAGTAAAACCAAAAAGCAGCTATAGAATTGTATTGGCTATGGTGGTGCATGCCTATAATTCAAGCATTTAGAAGGCAAAGGCAGGAGGATCCGAAGTTCAAGACCAGCCTTGCCTGTTGGTATCATGGCAAGTTTGACACCTGCACTGCTTGAGACCTTGTTTTTAATTTTTAAAAAATTCCCACATTTTTGTTGAAATAACTGAATGTTTCATTCAACTTACTGTCTCAGGTTTTCAGCTTATCACTCACATTGCTACACTGCTGTCCTTGTCATCCGTGTTTGTCCATATTTTCACTGAAATTTTCACTTCATATATTTCTTCCTCTCTGCATACATCATTATTTTTATTGTGTACTAGATATTGTGTCTTTAAAAAGTAGAAGCAAAGCTATGTATTATTTTATCTCCTAAAAGAAATTGACTTTTTCTCTGCAGACATCTAATGGGATCAACTTTTCCTTTCAGTTAGTAAGGTGAGTTGTGCCAGTTAGGTTGCTTCTGTTCACCTGATTTCAAATGTCTTGAGGATGCAGCCAGTCTCTCTCTCCATAGGACTCCCGGATCTAAGCACAGAAAATTAGAATCTCTTTCTTTCCTCTTCCTCCTCCTCCCAGCCTCTTAGTTCTCCTCCATCCCTCCTCTCCTTCTCCTTTTCTTCCATTCCTCTCCCTCTTTCTCTCCCTCTTTCTCCTCTTGCTTTTCTTCTTTCTCCTGCTCACCTTCTCCACCTCTTTCCCTCCTCTTCCTCCTTTTCCACCTCCCCCCTCCTTCTCTCTCTTCTTCCAATAACTTGGTCCAGTGTCTGCTGCACAAGAATGTTTATGCTTAAGAGCTGCTAAGTGGAGAAACCCAGCTCTCAATCTGAATGTGCGCCATAGTCTAAGTGGTAGCTGGCAGTTAAATATCTAGCTGGTTTCTTCTTGTGCTGACACAGCTTTCCTCAGGCTACAGTAACATACTTCTCTCTGTAGCAGGCAAATGTCCTAGCAATAGAAACAGTCATCGGTGCCTACTTACTGGTAAAATATATGTTCTGCTCTAGAACTTTAATATTTAGGTCCCTATACAACCATAGATTTTTATGCCTTTAAAGAAAAACGTTTAAACTTTTCAAATGTGTTCCCTTCCTTACAGAAGGAAAGACAAACTTTGTGATAATATAGAACTTCTCAGAAGCAAAGCTCTCTACTTAATTTTGTATTTCAGTGACTGGGTTACCCAAAGCCTCTGATTTAATACTCAAGAACTCCAAACAGCAGGCATTAATGTGCTGTGTGTTGTTCTAAAGGCTACATATGTAGATGGATTAGGCAGGAATACATAAGAATTTTTGTCTTAGAGTCCAATGATATATCAGTCCAACTTCCGGGACTCCTACTTAAAGATTTTGAGCAAGATCTTCCAGCATCTCAAATTCAGTTTTTTTGTTGGTAAAATAAGATAATGATGTTATATGTCACATAAATTAAAATGCAAAATATCACTAAGAGTGATATGTGGCACGGAGAAAGTGGTCAATGATTGCTGACTGCTTTTATAAAAAGGCAAACCAAATCATGAAAGGTATTTATTTGGATCTCAGGTGAGATCCACCTCAGGGAGGCCCTGATTGTTGATTTCCCATTATTTATTATCATCTTAATCTGTGAAGCCATTTGGTAGTTTCTTCTTTTTGTTGCTATTAAATATAAGAATTCAAATTGAAGGTCGTCTCCTCTAAATCCTTGCCCTTATTTGGCCTTACTAGTACCAAATGTCTGTTAAGAATGATTTTGGAAATGAAATGTGAAATTCAACCTGACCTTGCCACGTGGTGATGTTGTGGCTGTAACTGAGCGTTTATTATGCAGTTTGACGTTGGATGCTGATTATTGCTGGCTGGACAGCTACCTACGCTCATCCAGCCCTGAAAAGATTTCCCAAAGTAATTTTTGTTGCATATATTTATTTTGAATTTACTATGTGGCTAATGATAGGGATATTACATTTATTTTTCTTAAGGTGATAGCTATTCTTCCAAGCAAATGATCAGTGTCAAACAAATCACTTAGCTGTCGTAAAGAACATTGCTTATCTGAGGCTTTCCACTACCCGAGGCGGAAGAGGAAAGAATAGAATTAGGATCTAAAAGAGATTTGATGTCTGTCATTTCCACAATAGGAACGTTGACAGGTGGAATAAATAACTTCTGGAGAGCAACTTGTTAAACTGGGTTAAAAGAAGATCTGTGTGAGTGTGGCCCAGGCTGACGCTGCCTGCCAATCTGATTATATTTTATTACTCAGCTGATCTGTATGCCATGATTCAGTTTGTGGTTATCCAGAGGGGTCACAAGCTCCAGTGACTCATATTTCCTGAACATATTTTGGCAGAAATTGTGGATTGCTTTAAGAGAATGCCAACCAGTGTCAGAGATAAAGACAAAGGGCTTTTTTATAGTTATTTAACATTATCAAACTACCAACCAAGGAGAGGCAGGCAGCCTTCGTGGGATTCCAGCACACAAACATGTCACAATCCTGCATGCTCTCTCCTTGAAATTCAGACTCAATATACAGAGAACTTAGGCACATCCATCACAAAGAACTCATCTTTAAATCTGGTCCCTCCGGCTGACACTACCTTGTGTTGTTTTTGAGATCTCCATTCTAATTTAATTTCAGCATCCTCCCCTGGGTCTTGTCATCATTCACTTTTCATATATTCCTAAAATTGCTATCTGCACTTTTGTTTATCCAGCTGGCTTATTCCCACTCTGATTGTGTTGTTTTCCCATTCTTTGACTTCTCTTTTTCCCTCCTCCCTAAGCAATGCACGTCTCATCCTTCACATATTTACTTATCCAATATAGACCTCGCCTCTAACCAATTGATTTACCTTCTTGCTAGTGTCATCTACTCTTCTCCTCTATCTTTAAGCAGCAACAGTCCAATCATGTGCTCAAAATTACTCTTTGCAACACAGGTTGTTCCTTGAGATCAGTGATTTCACAGAAATGTCCAACTCTGGGTCATGATGTTGGAGTGCCCAGTAAGTTCTCAGGTAAATGTGCACTATAAAAATAATTCCTGTTGTCAGGACCACAGTCATTCCAGGATCTTTCCTTCTTCTCTCCTATTTCACAAGAAATATTCTGTTTCCACTCAGGACTAACTTTTCTTTATGATCTCATTACATTAGTTCACAGCTCCCCTCCAATAATCTTTGTTATTCTGATTTTTGTTTTTCTAGTGCTGGGGATTGAACCCAGGGCCTGGAACATGCTAGGCAAGTGCTCTTCCTCTGTCAGATTCCCAAACTAGTGGCTTTGCTTTCTGTAGTTTCAGTTACCCACAGTCAATTGGTAATCCATGCACTGAATATAACAAATGGAATGTTCCAGAAATAAACAATTCATCAGTTTTAAATTATATACTGTTTTGAAGAGTCTAATAAAATCTCACTTTATTCTGCTTGGCATGGGGATTATCCCTTGGTCCAGGGTGTTCATGCTATATATGGTACCTCCCTCTCATTAGTACTCAGTAATCCTCAGAGCTATCAGATGAACTGCCATAGTATCACATTTTTTATGTTGAAGAAACTCTCAGATAGTTGCCTAATTCTGTATCACAATGCTTCCATCATTCACCTGACTTCATCTCATCATGTATGTATTGTATCACATTATCCCAAGAAGGGTAATTGTAGTACACTAAAATATTTTAGAAAGATCACATCTACATAATTTTATTAAAGTATATTATAATTATTATGAATTGTTAGTGATCTTTCCATACCTAACACAAATTATACTGCCTCATAGATATATATGGATAATTTTCAGCTCTCTTAGGCTTCATGCAGCTAAGGGGGATCTTGTAATATAGCTCTTCAAAGATAAGGGGGATTAGCTGGGTCTGGTGGTGCCTGCCTTTAGGTAGGCAGGCACAGGCAAGTGGATCTGTCTGAGTTCAAGGCTAGCTTGGTTTATATAGTGAGTTCTAGTCCATGGGGCTATGGGAGACAAAAAAAAAGGTAAAGGGATTAACGTACTCTCCTTGTGCCTCATTAACAGCACACTCCAGCAATTTCATCTCTTACCCTGTACTTTTCTGTGTCTTAGTACATAAATAAATCATACATATACATACAAACATAAACAACAGCCTATGGGCTCTTGTGATTCTGACCTCTTTTCATAATTATACTTCTGTTAAGTTAGTTTATAGTTAGTTCCCTTCTTCAATTCTATCCCTATCTTCCCATAAAAATTGATATTTGACAAAATAAGTAATGATTTCTGGACTGTTAAACATACAGATATTTATGCCGCTCTGGGGTTGCTGTTTACTGACCCTATGAGCTTGTCATGATGTCAGGCTATTTTGTGGAAGTCTGTACATTCATTTTCACCACAGTCCTGAGAGAGGAGTATCAGAGGAAGAGGAACCAAAAGCCAGTGATCCCGGTTCAGCCACCATCTCTACACTGGGTGCACACTATTGGGTAATCGCTGCTTTCTGTGGGAGCTTACATTTCAGAGAGGAAGACCAATTCCCAACTACCGAGTGAACACCAGTGTTATGCCAACAGAGATGAAAGCTGCCAAGGAATCAGAGAGAGTTCCATGAATGACAGCAAGGACAACCCCGTTGAGAAAGCCCAGGGGTGCGGGGGCTGCTCTAAGAAAGTACAGAAAGAAGGATAAAGGTTGGAATGTGCTTGCTGTGCAGAGTAGGAGAAGAGAGAACCGGCAGGAACAGACACGTTTGCAACGGAACCCAGTGGGCCAGGCAAGATCTTTGAGAGCTGGAATTTGGTCTAGTCTTGCCTGTGACCTCGGGCAGGGTCATCCAAGAGTCCGTCTCTCTTCTGACAGTCAATGTAAGCATTTGCATATTTTCCCACGGGACCATGAGCTGCCTGAGGATAGGTGTGCATGTGTCTAGCACATAATAAACAATGAAGGACAAGAAAAATATGACAATTTATCTTGATGCATACTGTCCTCCTAATTCTGGGGAAACGGAGAGTTTAGGGGTTTCTTTAGGAACGTCATATTCTGTGTGGCCACTGCTTGCTCCTCAGCTTTTACCAGATTAACCTAAGCATGTGTGCAGGCAACTGCTGGTAATCTAGATGATTAATGGGGCTTAGAGACTGAGGTCTACCTGGAGGTCTGTGTGCAGCCTAAACGGGGTTTCAGTATTTCCCCATCAGTTTTTTTTTTAAAACCATTGGGGTTTATATAAACCCATCACCAATTAACATAAAAGTTTGGCTCATAAAAATATCGAAAAAAATGGTCAAAATTTTCTTTGGAGATTTATGAATATGCATGTAAGAAGCTGTTCTTCCTTCAGTGTGGCCTCCTGGAGAGAATACTAAACGGGAAGGTCAGAGCCCTGATTTTTATTCTTGGCTTTACCACTCACTCCCTCAGTGACCTTGGACAAGTTGCTCAGCCACTCTGCAGGCAACTGTTATTGTGTTGATAAAGATGTGAGTAATGATAGCTGAAGCCGCCTTCCATATAGGGAAGGTGTGAAGATTAATGAGATACTGTTTATAAAGCACTCTAAACTCTTTGGAAAAGAGGAGCCATATAAACAGAGCGCTGCTATTGTTGCCCAATAGCGTGCTTACTGCAAATTCCCTGTGCCTTTCTCACAAATCTAGGAGGAAGATAAACTCAGACATAGATCATTTTATATAATATCCACCTACAGTAAATTGTCCACTGAGTTGGTCTTTATCTTATTTCTTCTATGTATAACCTATCTTTGGAAATGCAAGTTATTTTAGAAGAAATTCTCTTTACCGGTCATTTTTGGACCTGGGGGCAAAGGGAGACCATTGGAAAGCAAAGGCAGACAGCCTGGTAAGCAACCCAGGGACGGGATACGTATGTGCTGTCTATCGATTAGTGACATTTTAATCTGCCCTGCTCATCTCTCCTAAGCCATGGTTGGAAACCAAGTTGCCTTCTCTCATTTATTTCTCCCTGATCTCCAAAGTCCTTTCAGGGGAAGAGGCTGTAAGTAGGGGCAAAATAAAAGGACATGGATCAGATGAACCCTTACTGAGTAGAGTCTCAACAATCAAGGGTTGACTCCACTGTGGTCACACAAGCCCTTCCTTTCATTCAGACTCATGCTTCCAATAGTGCGTTTTCCAGAACTGACTGGTCTCTTTAACGCAATGCCTTAATATTCAGAATGTGTGGAATGTGGGAAAATTGATGCTCCTCTGAGAATCTCAATCTTGCATTAGCAGACTCTTTTGCATTTAATTTTATCCCTTGTTTATATTAAAGGCAGAAGAGCTTCCTTTTGACATGGGAGATTTTAAAATGAATGTGGGGAAAGTCGTTTTGAGTATCGTATTTTTCATCTTCTTATAATGATTGATGGGAAGAGCTCATTTCTCAGATTCTAAAGTTCCAGGTGACCCACAGCAGCTACACATGCACTAACCTAACAGTGATTTAGTTCCTAGGGGAAAAACGGAAGTAGTAATCTGCTAAATGCTAGGTACAACTATTGTATCACATCTTGAAAATTGCTGATTGCCTCTCTAATACATGCTAAAATTTAGGGAAAAAATGTGCTCAATTGTCAAAAAAAATCCGAGTTTACCAAAATTCATTCAGTATTTGATAAAAAGAAACATAGGACCTTTCTCTGTTCTTAGTTGCTATGGTGCCTTTTCTTACTAAGGGGGGAATCTATGTGTTTTACGTTCCTAAAATGATATATTGCACAGAAAAACGCTACAAAATAATTAGAATTATTATGTGTGCATTTTAGAAAACATTCCACACTTCCTTTGTTGAACCTTGATTTTAAACCAGGAGGACTCTGAAGGAGGGGCCTGCCGGATGGACAACCATTACAGTGACTGAAGTAACAACAATGATATTTGTATTTCAAGGACTGTGACAGACAGAAAAGAGGACAGCCTTTCTAATTCCTGGTCATCAGTGAGACAAACCCAGAACCTGCAGTTCCTAGTTTATTACTCCCTTCATCTTGTTGAAAGTAAGAAATGGAGGAAGCAGAAAAGGTGATTTGGCCTTTTAATTTAATTATTTATTTTTATTTTTATGTGTATGAGTATATTACCTGCATATATTTAAATGCACCCATATTATGCAATGCCCACAGAGGTCAAAAGAGGGTGTTGGATTCCCTGGAACTGGAGTTACAGCAGGTCGTTAGCCACCATGTGGGTGCTGGGAGTCAAACCCAGGTCCTCTTTGAGAGCAATCTGTGCTCTTAACTGCTGAGCCATTTTTCCAGTTTCCAATTTGGCTTTTTTAAAAACCACATTTGCTATTGACATGGGTAAAGAATTCATTTGTAGCAGGCTGACAATAGCTCTGCCTTATGTCCACAAAATTTCAGAAATTATGAAAACGCTGCCTTGTATGGTTAAAGGGGTGATTTAAGACATGATTAAAATGGGTGGCTTGTTCTGGGTTACTTGGGTGGACACAATGTAATCATAAAAGTTAGCATAAAAACAAAAGAGAGAAAGAGAGGGAAGGATAGAAACAGATGTTAGAAACAGTAAGGAAATGCTGCGTCTTAGGATCGGAAGGTGAAGCAGGCAGCCAAGAGCCAAACAATTCAAGAGGCCTCTAGAAGCTTCAAACAAGGAGAGAACGGATTTTCCCACTAGAGTGGGAAACCTTGACTTTAGCCCCAACAGACTGATATCAAACTTCTGCCTTCTAGAACCATATGAAAATAAATTGGTCCTACTGTAAACCACAAAGTTTGCAGTAATTTGTTGCAGCAGTGATTAGAAACTAATACAGCATTCTAAAGGGCAGCTAGCCAGTGTCATTACTGTTTCGAAGTGGCTTAGTGAGCTATGATGGGGAACTTTGATCTCTAATTTGACCTCATGATGAAGAGATGAGTGAGTACACTGTCCCAAAGCATGCTACCCCCCATCTGGAAATCTACATGCTACCTGACTTGACTTGCCTTGGGAAAGAGGGGGAGCCTCTCATTCTTCAAATCTAAAAATCTTCATGAATATTATCCCTAACTATCACAATCTTCAGATTTATATAAAATTTAAAAATGAGAATGTGTGCTGGGCGTGGTGGCACATGCCTTTAGTCCCAGCATGGGGGGGGGGGCAGAGGCAGGCAGATCTCTGTGAGGTCAAGGCCAGCCTGGTCTACCTAGTGAGTTCCAGGACAGCTGGGGCTATAGGGAGACCCTGTCTCAAAAAGACCAAAAAAATGAGAATGTGTCAGGTCTCATTTTTCGATTTCAAATATGATTGATGTGGCAGTAGCATCCTAGAAAACAGCTCGATAGGGAACAGGAATGTTAGAAAGACATAATGTAGTATGAGTAAACCGTGTGGGAGAGTGCATGAGAAGGGAGAACAAGACAGATGTGAAGGAAAAATACCTTGAACAGAAACCAGAGCCATGAAGAAAGCAGCAGCAAAAATCTAAAATATTTGCAAACTCATTAAAACCTGTTGTTAATGGTTTATAGCATATTTAGGCATGGCATAGAAATACCTCATAGTTGTGTCAAATTTCAGCTAAAAGCATGTGTGATCAAATTGCTAATTAAATTTGATACTGGTCCCTAAAATCTTACAAAGTTATTTTATTAATACCACTCATATCCAGAAGGAACTCAGCATAACACAGAGAAGAGTGAAATGTTACAGAGGATGGAGGAGAATCTAGTTACAATAACACGTTTTTAGTTGAAGCCCTCTAATCTCAGCACTAGGGTGACTGTTGCAGGAGGGTTATGAGCATGGCCAGCCTGGGCTATATAGAAAGACTCTTCTCAGTTCATAAATAAAAAAATCAAAAGTCAGCAAGGTTACTGAGCCTCATTCTTGCATCTTGGACACATCACATAACTATTGTGAGCCTCAGTTTCTCAAATATGAAATGCACACAATAATGTTCCACTTGGTGACATGTTGAAACAATTATAACAAATAGTGTCTATCTATTTTTTGAAGGCTGACCTAGAATGAATGAATACCTGTTATCAAAAGACCCAAGACGACAATGAGGGTAATAATTAGACTACAGTGAGATGAGGCCTGTGGTCAGGAGCTGATACCTGAAATGTCAGGACAGGAGGAGTCAGGGTACGAATGATTCAGCTGTGGATGCGCAAGGGTGATCCAAGAGGCTGTTCCCAAGCTTTATCACAATGGGCAGTTTAGTCCACGAACAACTGACATGAGCAAATCCCACCTACCCATCAGGGCAAGGTGCCAGTCCAGGTGTAAGACAAAAACCAAATAACTTTCCATAAGGTGAACAGAAACACTGGACCAAGCCCAAGTCCAGTTATAAACACTGGGACATACAAAGAGGAATGAGGGTTGACTCAGTGCTTACGAACCAGGTAGAAGTCATTTGTTATCAGAATAGCAGCAAAGGAAATTAAAAATGATGTGTTACTCAGAGTTAGTCTAAGTACAGGGAAAAGGTTCAACCTACAGGTAGTATCAAAGAAAAAGTTTATTGGCTAGAATTAAACAGGCAAGGAAGAGTTTATTTAAGGGCTACTGCAATAAGGGAGAGAGACTGGACTACATTCTGGTGATGCAAAGGAAGGGAGAGTTGAAATGTTGAGATGAGCTAAGGGAAAGTACCGGGGGAATTAGAGAGGAAGACAGTCATGTCAATTGGGCCATTTGTGTTTGCTGATCGGTGCCTGAGAGCAAGTTATGTTTCTACCCTCCCGTGGAACAGGGAGACGGTCACTGTTATGACTTGAGTATGAAACGCCCCCCACAATCTCATGTTCTTGTTGGTGGCACAAGTTGGAGGAGGTTATGGAATCTTTAGGAGGTGAAGTCTGGCTAGAGGGAATGGATCAGCATGGCCAGGTCTTGAATACTAAAGCTGAGCCGTGGGTCCGGCTCTGGTGTCTTTCTGCTTCCTTTCAGCATCATGTAACAAGCACATTCCCTCCCTACCCAGCATGATGGACACTAAGTCCCCGTGTCATGAGCCAGAATAAATCCTCCATTAAGTTACATCTGTTGGTAGAATACCTGTCACAGCAAATGTAAAAGTAACTATGAGAGTCACTGTCTTTTGTGATGGGTACTTTTCAAAGGGATGTCTCCCAGGTCATAGAGAAAGCTGTTCTTAGGTTATAAAAGTGTCAAAAGGCAGAAAGAAGTTTCCCACCTCCATGGGATGAAGGACAAAGAAGGAATTCATAATTTCAAGCATTATTAAGTAAATGCTAAGAAAAGGGAAGACGGGGTGGATAGAAAGAAAATCAAAATCTAGGCAAATTGAAGGGAACTTTTAAAACTATCTTGGTCTATAGAGGATGTATAGCTACTGGCATAGGACTTCTAAACTATGACATCAAAAAAGTCCCAAATGAAGAATCCACCAATTCCAACATGGTAGATTAAAAGCTAGTAGGAAAACAGACCAAAAAATGACAAAAGTCACAATTCTCCTTTGTCAGTTTTGCCAAAGAACTCCCCTCCTGTCTACTATACCGATTTCAATTCTCAAGTCCCATCACCTTAAGGGTAAAATGGGGCAGTGAACAGTGTTTTCCTGTTCTTATCTTGCCTACTGTGAGGGACAACCGGAACGCCTTTCCTTTCTCCCAGTCTCTGCTTCCTTCCTGGAGTTCTTTGGAAGAGCCCTTGGATCTGAGCCTTTGGAAGAGCCCTTGGATCTGAGCCCTTGTCCTTATTCTTGCTGATGATTCACCTCAAGGAGAATCTGAGCCACTGTCTTCCATTGTTCCAGAGTCTAATACCACCAGGTCCAGCTAGCACTGTCTCTGGCTGCTGGTGGAGCATTGGGTGATAAGTATTGCCCCCAAAGAAAAAGGATGTAGCTCCCGCCTTGATGCCAACTGAAGTCATTGGTGGGAATGATATGTTGGAGTCCAATAGCAGCATGCTTATTTTCATTATAATCTAAGATCTTTTGGGTTTCTAGAAACTTCAGGAAGGTTGTGATATAATAGCTCATTTGGTTTACTCTAACTTTTTAGGTCTCAAGGTCAATTGACTGGGAAAATACAAGTGACAAAAAATACTTTGCATTAAAATTAACCCTGCTTTCAAATGCTAAGACATTTTACTGAAGCTAACTTAATATGCAAGTCTCTCTCTTTCCTTAAGATTGGGCAGTTCCGGGTAGACTACCAGGTCCCTCATACAAATAAACGTTCCTAGGTCTGAACCATGCATCTTCTTAGTTTCTCCAAGCTAGTGTGACTGCAAGTGGTATTCTCTATTCTTGCCAGGAGTCCTCAGGGGCCTCAGAATAGCAAGGACACTTGCTGTGGCCACCATGGTTGGTGGCTTTCAGTTAATGTTAAGAGCTTGGAATTCACTGACAAGTTTAAAATTGTCATCCTTCTACTCAGTCAAGTAGATAATTTCAGTAAGAAAAATGTATCCTTTTTCTCCAGTACTCAATGAATCTATTATCATTTTGAATTTTGAGAGGGAAAACTATATTTCTTATGAATTGTTCCACTGTTGTGAAAGTTGCCCTCATATAAAATTTACCACTACTAATGTAACCATGGTGGTTAGGTGACTGTCTTAATACCATGTGGTAATTACCTGGAGTGTGCATCAGTGTACTTAATCCCTAACTAGTTAATTGTTTGTTTGAGACCAAACCTTATTTATGTTGCCCAGGTTCACCTAGAATTCCAGGGCTCAAGTGATCCTCTGCCTCAGCTTCCCCAGTAGCTGGGAGTACAGGTATATGTCACCATATCTAACTACCATCACTAATTGAGAACCAACTTGTTTATATTTCCTTAGAAAACTAGCTCTAATCAATTTGAAGACTAGGAGGAAAACTGAAATAATATTATTCAATTATTTAAAGCATCAGGATGTTACCTTAAAAGGCAATGGCAGGGCTGGAGAGGTGGCTCAGCAGTTAAGAACACTGACTGTTCTTGCAGAAGACCCCGGTTCATATTCCAGCACTCACATGGCAGCTAACAACTGTCTGTAAGTCCAGTTCCTGGGGCTCCGACAGCCTCTTCTGTCCTCCGTGGGCATTGCACGACATGGGTGCACTTACCTACATGCAGGCAATACATGCATACACATATAATAAAAATAATAAAATAAAAAATTTAAAAAAGGTAATGGCCACTACCCTCAGCTAACCTGGAATAATTTTAAACACAGAACAAATTAAAGACTCTTGTTCATTTCAGAGAGAGGTATTAAGAAACATGTAGACTGTAATAGTTCTCTTTGGATCTGCCAGAATTTTCTTTAGAGAGTTGAACTGCATTCCTTCCCTTTTAAAGAACAAATCACTAGTCCAAATGAAAGAATAATATATATTCTCCTTGTATGGAGAAGATATATTCTAAAAATAATATAGTTTTAACTTTAGTCGTAATGAATGCTAAATAAATCTTAGATGTGCTTGACATTTTATTGGTGGTGGTGGTGGTGTTAAAAAGAAATGACTATTTGAATGAAAGTTAATTTCCTAGAGAAAATGAAAATAACTTCTGGCTGGTGACATGTCTGCTCCTCAGGTGTCCCAATGGCCTACAGCAATGCCTAGAACATTGCAGTCTCTCCACAATGAATAGTAAGTACTTGATTGGGTAAATGAATAGCTTCATGATTTACGAAGACCTGGAACTGAATTTAATTTAATGTAATTTATAGGATTAAGGCAACTCCATTTTTTTTTTTTTTTTTTTTTTTTTTTTTTTTTTTTTCTTTTTTTTTTTTAAAAAAAAGAGGACGATAAATCTTTCACTGTTTCCGTTTCTTTCCTTTTCAGATCTAGAACAGTTTAGGGAGTAGCTGGGACCAGGGGTAGGTTAAATTATTGTGTTTTCTCGATTTTCATATTTGTAAGGTACGAGGTTTGGAAAGGAAAATTCTGAGATTCCTTCGGGTTCTGAGTGGCTTTAACTTTTCAGGTGCCAGAGCGTAGGTGTTATCAGCTAGAGAACTTGCACTGTTTGAATCTCCCTCCGCCTTGATAACAATAAAAAAAGCGACTTGCGAATTGCTTCAGGTCCACTAGGGGGCAGGTGTTGAGAAAGAGTGGAGAAACTGAACGGTGCCACAGGAGTTGTGGCAAGAAGAATTAAGTTTTGTAACACATCGTACTTGAACAAAATATAAGGAGAACACGGTGACCTTATTTGGCAGATAACAGAAACTGGTATGGTAAGGGTAAATGTTTTGCTTGAGAGCACAGAAATTCACCAACACTGTCGGTTAAGATTTCAGCATTGAACATGACCATGTATGTGTTGGCTGAATTACAAAATGTTGGACCCTAAGGTTGGCGGGAAACTTAGGGGTCCGTTTCATCCAACATGCAGACTCTAACGAACAGCCACCATATCCATTCACCATCCCCAAATAGGGTGAGCTGGCAGGAGGAGCCAGGCTGGAGGTGCCCTTCAGAGTGACTGTCTTTTGTAGGAATCAGAAGGGATTTTTAAAAATCAAAGAAAACATCTTGGAAAAAATTGGCTGCTGGTGGTACTGTCTCCTGAGCTGACATCATCAATCAACCAACAGTGTAGGAGAACTGTCAGATTTTGGCAGGGAGAGGGACGGGAGAGATAGTTAAGTGCTTGAAAAATGGCGAGTCACTTTGCACACAGCTGGAGTCCCACTTGGTGGTTATTTGGGGGAGAAAAAATGCAATAGGGAAGGGGAAGGAAAAGTTGGGTGTTGGTTTAAAAAACCTCCATTAAAATGCATCTGATTCATAATTTTATTTCTTGGCAGAATACCTTCCTGCCCTGCCACTGTGCCCGGTACCTCCTTATCCATTTTCAGCTGTTATTCTTACTTCAGTGTGGTGTTTCTGAATGTATTCTTCCTCACAGTAACTGTTGACAGGTCCAGCCCTGTAACCATCTGGCTCCTGAAGTAATGAGACCAAATGAAATGGAGCTTGAAGAAATTAACATTCTTTCCTTAATCTATTAATAACTGAAAAGTGTTGATTTTGGTGACAGCTAGATACTTTATTATGAAGCATATTGGTTAATTAAGAGCATCATAATGAAGGTTATAGGAATGCATATCCCTCCAGAAATACACATATTTTTAATAAGCATAATTTGATTCTTCTCACAAGCTCCAGAAAATAAGTCAGTGAAAATGTTATGTGCAAAGAAAGTCTCAACAAAGAATAAACACATAATTTCTTATGTATGTACCACGCTACTGTTGTTTTGCTAAGTATGTCTGTGTATCTCAAATACAGCTGCTGCATTACGATGGAATTTACTGATAATTACAGGTCTTGCAATTTCATCACACCACTGTCCCATAATTCTCTCCCATCTCTCTGCTCTCAGATGATGTTTATGAGTTTGTAGACTCCTTATGGGGGTAGAGAGGAGGGGAATTATCCACTTTGCCAAAATAGAAAATGCACAGACTTTGATATTTAGATCATAGATAATGATATTTCCTCTCTCATCTCTGATGTTTGCAAACATTTTCCTTTTGCCTGTGAAAGTTCGACAAAAACTCTGTCTTGCATGCAGACCCGCCATTAATAATAGATGGGGTTCTGCACCTTGGCTTACCTCTCCTTCCTGGGTAACTCAGAGAAGTTCTCGGTAGACATTGTTTCCATGATATGCATCCTAGATGCCGGTTTCCAGCCAGCAGGTTCAGGAATTTGCTCTCAGACTTTATTAAAAATGTTTGTTTCCTGTATAGCTGCAACCTTCATTCATAGTTTACATATGAGTGTACTTTTTAGGCAAAGTGAGCATCATTTTCTTCTTCCTAACTAGTAGCCCATTAAAAGAAAGACCTACAAATATTTTCTCAAGGTTTCTCCTATTGAGAATATGAAATTATTCTCTTTTATGTCTTTGCTGCACACACTGCTATGCTGGGTTTTTTTTTTTTTTTTTTTTTTTTTTTTTTTTTTTTTTTTTTTTTTCCCCATTTTTTCCCCCTTTTTTACAAAAAAGACCCCACAAAAAGCCCAGTTTCTCCCTTTCTCTTTTTCCTCACAAAAAAAAGACAATAAGATA